>NW_005353460.1:5738156-5739412 GCF_000412655.1 Myotis brandtii
GGGGTGACCAGGCAGGCAGGCAGGTGAGCGATTAGGAGCCAGCGGTCCAGGATTGTGAGAGGGATGTCCGACTGCCGTTTTAGGCCTGATCCCCGGGATCGGGCCTAAACCGGCAGTCAGACATCCCCCAAGGGGTCCCGGATTGGAGAGGGTGCAGAATTGGAGAGGGTGCAGGACCCTCCCCCCGTGCATGAATTTTGTACACCAGGCCTCTAGTTATTTCATAAAATGTCTCAAACTTGATAAACCTCATATCTAATCGTGCATGTCAAAACAATAAGACGAGATGCCATCATCACGCTGGTTTTCCTTTGCAGAATTCCATCCAAACGCTGGCTGTAAGGAGAGCCGGCCTTGCTCCATGCAGCACAAGCATAGGGCTCCCACAGTGTCTGCTACCATTCTGGGTTCTCGTGGCATTCTTTCCTGACTACCAGGACTTGCTCTACAGAAACCAGTTTTTTTCCTGATTTCCCCACCTTGCATGGCTAGCTGCTTGTTCTTCCATCTTATCCTATCTGTGGCCACACCTTCCACCTCTCCTGCAGTCTGGCACACAGGAGTGGCACCACTAAATAAATGAAGATGACTGTTATCTGGTGCCAAACCATTTGGTTATTGGAATGTCTGGTTTTGCTGCATGCTACCTCCAAACACCAATATGAGGAAGGTGTTATAAAACCAAAAGGTAAGAGTTTTTTTAAAAGTAATTTATTTTTTAAAAGTATTTTTATTCATTTCAGAGAGGAAGGGAGGAGAGATAGAAACATCAATGATGAGAGAATCGTTGATCAGCTGCCTCCTGCACACCCCCTGCTGGGGATCAAGCCCACAACCCAGGCATGTGCCCTTAACCAGAATTGAACTCGGGACCCTTCAGTTCACAGGCCAACACTCTATCCACTGAGCCAAAGCAGGTAGGGTGGTAAGAGAGTGCTTAATTTGAAAGTTATTGGGGGACACACTCCATGATAAAATCAACAGGATGGTTTATATATTTATCAACTCATATTAACACCTTTCGTACCGCTCATGAGCTTTCTCGTGTTTCGCGCGCCATCTGTTAAGGACCGCTCACAAGTTTTCTCGTTTTTCACGCGCCATCTGTTATGGACCTTAGATGTCAACACACTGTCTTGTCCACATCGAATGAAGCGATCTCATTGGTGGAAACCGTGCAGGTCAATCTACAAAAAACTATGTAATTGCACAAACCCATAAAGCATTGCAGTTACATTGTATTTTGGTCATTCGAA
>NW_005353460.1:5739838-5763575 GCF_000412655.1 Myotis brandtii
TCACCTTTCTTGTAGATTCGCATGTATGTGGCCAAAGGAACAACTCCATGTTTTCTAAAAGGCCTAGAGAACATATAGCGGGTGCCTCTCCTCTTTCCCTTTGTGTTAGTCATTTTGGCGAATTACTGGAAGATGGCGGTTCCGGCCGAAAGGAAAGGGCAAAGTTGATAAACACTTTAAAATGAGCTAGAGGAAACAATTTCTGAGATAAAAACCCTCTTATTGATTTTAATATAGCTATGAAAAGGGCCTCATTTAGGAAATATTTCTAAAAATTTTTATGCAAAGTAACTGAATAATTTCTTAGCTATTTCATTCTTAAAGAGCCTCTAGAAACAAATGTTTGTTTGCTGTTTACTGATATATTTCTGGAAGATCAAAATAAAAACACTAGCTAACACTGGCTGAACAATTACAATGTGTAAGGCCCTTTTCTAAGCATTTCACATGAAGTCACACTTACTGTTTACAACCACCTGTGAGGGAAGTGTCACTATCTGAGTTTCTCCAACAAGCTTGCAGCAGAGAAATGAACTTGTCCCTGGTAGATGGCAAGTGCAGGGCTGCAGAGCCTGGGCAGACACAGGTGGGCAGGGCAGGCTGGGCCAGCCTGTGGCCGGGCGGGGAGGCGGCGCCTCCCTCCACCATTCCCTTTCCTGGGCAGTTTGGCAGACCCTCCACCCCCAACTCTACCCCTGCCCCCAACCCCATGGCTCCTTCAGCGGAAATTCACAAGTTCATTTTGGCATACAGGTTTTTGGTATTAAAATTCCCAGAACGAAAAAGTCTAGATGTGTTGATATGAATTTTTAACCACGGCCTAAATGTGGAAAATAAAATCTTGAGATCATGGAAGGAATAATGTATGTTTGTTTTTTCAGAGAGGAAGGGAGAGGGAGAGATAGTAACATCGATGAGAGAGAATCATTGGTCGGCCGCCTCCTGCACACCGCCCCCCCCACCCCCGCCTCGAATGGGGACAGAGCCTGCAATCCGGGCATGTGGCCTGACCATGAATCGAACTGTGAACTCCTGGTTCATAGGTTGGCACTCAACCACTGAGCCACTGTGGCTGGGCAAAGGAATAATGTTTTAAAGTAAAGCACACCACAATAAATTTCTAAAACCTCCAAATTTGGGATGATTTTTTAATTTACAAAACAGATTCTTTTGTTTTACAAAAATTACCAAAAAAAGTGACTTTTAAAAAATAGAAGTAGCTTCTCAGGCTTTCGGGAACTATTTTTAAGTAACCAAGGAGTTAGAACCTAGGTGGATTTCTTCGTTTTAAGAGGTGTAAAGCGACATTTATCAAGGCTTCACGTCTCCCCCAAATTTTTGTATCGTCTCTGGCGGAAAGGGCTCCCGTCAGGTCAGAGTCTGCAGAAGCAAGATCTTCTCGTTGATGCAGAACCTGTGCAGCACCACCATCAAGTTCTCTCCACAGCGGGACACCTGGCGCTCCATGGCCAGGCGGAAGTCCTCCTTCACGCCCTTGGTGATGCCCCGAGTGATTGTGTGGTGCCTGAGGGCAGCAACAGGGAAACAGAGGGACACCGTGGTTAGCGCTGGTTCTACAGGGCGGGTCCTCTGGGGTAGGAGTAAAGCCTACCTCAAATCTAAGTATAAGTAAGACATTTTAAAAAGAAAGAAAAGCCCTAACCAAACCGCCCCCTTTGCCCATTCCTTCTCAAAGACTTAAAACTAGAGAGACACCTTTCCCACTCAAGAAAAGAAGATTTTAAAGATCTAAATGTTCGGTAAAATGCCACCTGCTTCGCTTTTGAACTCCTGTAGCTTGGACATTATGCATCCCTACGCTGACTTGTGCACAATTCAGTTACTGTGGGCTGCAGAGGCAGCAGCAGGGAGGAGGGAAACCAAAATGAGTGCCACCAAACAGCTTAGGCACCTGGCCCCGTGGGCTGGGGCTCCGTGAAGGGCTCAGGGACTGTGCTCAGCCACCGGTCACAAGCACATCTCTGTCCCCTGCTGCCAGAACAGGACGGCTCTGCTAAGTGCTGAGCCCAGCAGGTCAGGTCTGCTGGCTCCCAAGACAAGAGAGAGTCTGGCACCTGCGGGGAGGGAGCAGCACAGTCACTGAGCAATAGTCAAAGGCCAGCAAAAGCCACCTGAAGACCGGATCCAGTCCATGTGCACAGACCTGCATGCTGGTGGGAGGGCCCGTGGGAGCACAAGCAAAGATCTCCAGCTACATTCTCCAGGGTGTGCTTCAGAGCAGCGGTCGCCAACCGGTGGTCCGCGACCACTCGTGGTCCGTGAGGTCCGAAAGGTTGGCGACCGTTGGTTTAAGGAAACCTTTGGAGCAGCAGTCACCAAGCGGTGGTCCGTGAGGTCCGAAAGGTTGGCGACCGCTGCTTTAGAGAGGGAAACCACACAGGAAATCCCAGAAAAGACACCAACGTGAAGAAGGAAAAGAAAAATCTAGCAAAACTCAATGGATTCAATGAAAAGGAAAGGAGTTTTGACACCAGTTCAGTAATTTGGTGGGTTAGACAAACAGAAACCACCTCCATTCCCCACCCCTACTGCCTCACTTCCCTCAGATAGAGTAACAGGGATTAAAATTAGATTTTTATGTGCTCGCTTCAGTAGCATATATACTAAAATTAGATATTTATGTGTTGGTCAAAACAACACCATTGAAACCACTCTAAAATGTTTGTTTTTTTAAAACTTGTACTAGCATATAAAACAAGTACAACAAAGTCATAAAGTTGCAAAGAAAGACACCCAGCCTTGTCAGGCTCGTAGTGACATTACTGGGCACGCTGCAATGCTGGGAACTACGCAGCAAAACAGCGGTGCCGCGGGGAACACACGCAGTTCTTGCGGACTTTTCTAGTGACGTCTGGCTGGTTCACTTGGCAATTAGGACACAGTGTCAGGCCGAGGCCACGAGTCCCACTGGGAACAGACACAGACCTTAGGCTGTCCTGAGACACTGCATTTCTGGGAGCCAGCCTGCAACCCCAAATTGGAGCCGACTCTCTGACCAACCAAAAGTTACTGGTATTTGCAGACAGTCAAGGGCATTGATGGTGCAAAGCAAACTCTCCACTAGTAAATTAATACTAGTACAAATATAATAAACTGTATCCTGCTGATCGTGGTTCAAAGGTACTGTTTCACATATATACAGAGCAGCACAACTCAGTCATGTGTCTGTCAGAGCCTCTATCCCTCTGGTAAATTTAGATGAAGGAGAGAATTAGCTTTTGTGGTTTAAGAACAGGATAAATCAGCTAATAACCGTGACATTCTAGCTACCCAATATTTTTAATTCAGAAAGACAAGGTCTGAAAAACCAGTGTCGGCGACAGGCAAGTATACTGTGCTAATGCCTGTTGAGACCGAAATCTTAACACTGGTCACTCGTATAAAAACTTAGGAGTAAACATTTACTTAAAATAAGCTTTAGCATCCTCCAATGTTTATAACGGAATGCCTTACACTTTCTCAAAAGAAGAGTTCAGTGCCTAATGTGCACTCAATCTGACACAGTTTTATATAACTTTCATGTTTTTCCAGTTCCATAATGATTTTTAAACCGAACATAAAAACACTGGCAACTTATGGCAAAAAATAAGAAATGTTACAATATTACAACCAGATGGTTTGCCAAGGAATGCAGAACAAATTAAAAAATAAAGAAAGCATGGAAAAGAGCACTGAGGAACAAAGAGCTGAAGACCATGGGCAGTAAAACATGTTGACAAAACAGCACACTATATGAGCAGGTGTTTTTCCACTTGGTACCTGTCAGCAGTCTGTATGCTGGGCTGAAGCACAGGTAAGAATTCCTGCTGCAGTAACCCCATGGGAGGGCTAGTAGGCCTTTAAAAAACAGCAAACGGCAGCATTCAAACACCCACACCGACTCACCCTGCACTGCAAAAACAACACTCCAGAGAAAAGGCACAGGACGGGAAGCAGACTATACAGAAACCCTTTAACCGCAGGCCCCTGGCCGCAGCTCTCACTGCACCCGCTGCTGGGGCACGGCCAGAGGCATCTTGGTTCCTGGTCCCCGCGCTCAGCCCACTTGAGATTTGGCATAAAAAGCAACCACTGAGGAAGAGGACGATGAAATGCAATTGAATGGCAGTGGGGAGAGGGGTGAACATTTGAGAAGTCGTGTTTTCAAATCCAGCCTCCTTCACTCTCCACTCTTCTCATGCTCACGCCAGTCCTAGAAATAAACCTGGTGACTTTTTGTAACCATCCTTGATGGGATTGAAGCCCCAAATTGAAGAGGCCCTTCCAAGAGGACTAGAGGGGCTGGCAATGTTTTCGATAAAGGAAGGTTAGTTTGAATTTCAAAAAAGTACCGAGAAAAGGAAAAATGGGGGATGGGAGGGGAAGAGCCTGGGACCCATGGCTTTGCAGAATTCTGTAACAACAAAGATTTAGTACATTAGCTGGTGTTCACCTCACAGATTATTATCCATCCTATTCAAAGCATACATAAGACACCGTTTCCTACTTCATCCAGTCTAATGCAACTAAGATACTGCAAATATCAGCACAGAAATTTTTCTCTGCTTTAAAATACAGAAGAGCAAAATGTCTATGTAACAAATAAAGAGCGTATCCCTCCTGTGGGGCAGGCCCCCGGTGCCCAGTGTTCGTACTGTACCTGCTCGCATCCGAGATGCCACAACTAGGACGGACTCACAACCTTACCCAAGGGGAGGGGCTGTACACTGCGCACAACATCTCTGCCACTCAGCTACAGGGGCCACCCACAAGTCTGCAGAGAATTTGTTTGCAACCCAAAGGGAAAAGGAATATAGTTTTACTCAAGATTTCACTGTACCTCAATTGGCAAGAATGCTCTGGCTTATGCCGCTTGCTTCTCCCGCTGTAGGTTAGGCATAAGTAATTGGAAATGCAGGCTTCAAATGGACTTTGAGACTCACTTAGTGACGACTGGGCAAATTCCTACAAGGGCAGCTCACTAAGTAGCAATCTTACTCCTGCTTTCAAACAGGTTTCCTGCGAAGTTTAGTGGTCTAGAAATTAAGGGTTATGTTGACCACAGCAGGAGCATGGAGTTACCTCCCAAAAGCCTAGAAATGCATGCTGTGTATCCTAAACAACGCTTTGCCTTATTATGTGGGTGTCCAAGCCCCCTATCTCAGGGGTTGTCTGCATGTACCCGTCACTGTTTAGCTCAGTAAAAATTGGCTAAAAAAGAAAGATTCAGTGTAAATAAACTTTGAGATTCAACTGGTGATTTTTTGGCAATCTATTCTTTCCCACTTCCACAAACAGTTAAGCAGTATCTAAACCAGGGGTGGGGAATGTCCAGCCCATATAAGGCCTGCGAAATAATTTGGTCTGGCCCTGTCAAGACATTAGGGGTGAGTTAATTGAGTGACCAAATACAGCAGGCTAATTTTTAAGTTGATAATTTTGTATGGCCTGCGAATGATGTTATAAATATCCAAATGGTCCTGGGCAGAAAAAAGGTTCCCCACCCCTGAAGCAAAGTGAGAATCTTCTGTAAGTTTACTCCTAAGTAAATGGAGTTGGTTCTACTAAGGCTGTCTATATATTATAATTTGTACGATGAGTGTTAGTGGGAATTAACGAAAAAGCTATGTTTGTATACCCAGCCTCAAACCTAGAAAAGAAATCACAAAATCACAACATAAAGGGGTTATGTAGGCTCCCACGTCAAAAGGAATCTTCATTCTCAAACACTGTTAAGAATATTTGACCCATGCAATTACTTCCCCAGTTCGTGTTCAGTCTTTGGAAAGTGAATGGAGATGGGAAGATGAGCATGCCCAGTCCATCTTGCTGAAGCAACCGAATTTATAAAGGTCTCATTTTCTTTTAAAAGAGCATTTGTTCTTTTATTTTAAATGTTTAGAATATTAATAACATTTTTAAGATGAAGGACAAGAACCCCACTGAGTCTTCCCTTTCTTTAGACTGGATTCCATAAGACCCTACTATTGACAGCATGTGTCTGCTTTGCACAAATTACTGCGGTCACAGAAATCCAGAATGAACTGCTCTTACCTCCTTCTCCTAACATTTCTAAGACCTGAGAGACAGAACAAGCTGTGGCTATTTCTCCGTCAACAACTGAATACTCGCTCAGGTCACAAGTGAGGGAGAAAGGAAGACGTTTTCAGCCTCAGGAGCACTGCCTTCTCCCTCTGGGTCAGTCTCCTGCAGTGACTCTAACGCTGACGTAAGACATGCTCACTATGCAGGACGCAAAGGAGGAAGTATGAAAATCACACTAAGCGAGGCATTTACAGCACAGAGGATCTATCATCCAAACTATGATGAGGACTGAAGGAGAGAAGCAAGATTTATGAGCTATTTAAAAATCATAAATGGTCACTAACTTCCTCTAGGTGTGGGAGGGCATGCCTGAGACCAAGCACCACCATCATTTCTTGGGCCAGGTGTGAACTTGGAGGCCCTAGCCTGGGCTATTTTCCTTTGTGCTATATAAGCAGTGAGGATTGCTGAGGTGGGTCTCAATTCAACAGTGAAATTCAAGTACAGTTTATAACCAAAGTCTATAGTTTCCCTGATGACTTATCCTAATCTGGTATTTCAATTAAGCGTGGCTTTTTTTTCATTAAAAGTACTCTATGTTTAATCAGACATTTATTGACTTAGTCTGTAAATTTTAGAAAGGAAAAGATACCACGAATGAGACTTTTGTTTAGTGAAATAGTTTCAGAAGTGACAAAAACATCCTCGTTTAAATAATGTTTGGTCAAAAATGTCGTTAAGGAAACGCCAAGCCTTTCAAAAGGCACCAGAATCAAATCTGTTCTCAAAAACAGAGACTAGGTTTGGATTCCTTTCTATTAAATTTGTAAAAGGTATAGAAATTTACAAACATTTCCTATAAGCACACAAAAGGTGAGCACTTAGCAGGGGAGAGCAAAAGACAGTCTGCTTACTTGATCAGCATTCCTTGATTGGGCAGTAATTCCAGATGGATTTTCCCACCTTCCTGAGTTCTTAGGTAGGCAAATTCCTCCAGCATGTCAATATCTGCAGGTCAGATTCAGGTTAACCACGTGTGAGAACAAGGTGCCCTGGACTCTTGGATGAGGAAACCGCCTTGTAGCAATTGAGGAACTAACACCCCATGAGAGCTGGAGAGTCAGTATTGGAACCCAGGTCCCCCTGATTCCAAAGCTAATGATTCTTACACCAACCAAACTACCTCACAAAGGTAAACCTGTTTTTCACAGAGATGGCAATATAAAATTCCCTATGATCATAAGAGCAAAATCTTTTGTTTTCTTAATAAGAAATGAGAGGCATTGTATCCCAAAAAACGGTAAGAACTATTGCTCTAGGCACTTGGACAAGGATATTAGATTTCTCGCAACTCAAAAATCACGTGTTGAGATAAGCGATAAAGTAGAAACACCAAACTGATGCATAACCTTCCATTCAAATGTGGTCTTTCCCTAACAGAGAGCATGAACACAACACTTATCACTGAAAGCGACTGCTGGGCTGCACAGGTGGTGAGCACTCAGCAGCGGTGAGTAGAACTCCAGCTGATCCCAGGGGACGGCTGATGCCCAGGAGGCTCTCTTGTGAAAGATGGAGGCCAGTGAGCTGTTATATACCCTATGGCCACACCAGAAACTCTGGGCCTATTAGGAACCTGTAGGCTACTACTTTAGGCATCTGGGCACCTCCCCGAAATAGAAATAGAAATAGAAAATGAACAGAGCTGTTGATGTTCCTGATTCCTTACATGACCTCCTTGAAACCTTTTATTTTTTATGACTTTCACAAGACCAATGGCAAATGTCCCACTTTGGATCCCCATTCCTTCTCTTTTTCCCCCAAATAGTGAAAACCATTATTTCTACCCAGAATGGGCCATTTGTTTTTGGAACACGCATTCATAAAAAAAAAATCAGAATTTCTTATGCTTAAGCAAGAAAAAGGATACTTGTAACATAATTGAAAAAATTCTCATATTGGAAATTTCCTTGTTGGCAAATCTTATTGACAGCTTTCAAGAAAAGATTCTCTCCCCGAGGCCACTCCTGCTGAAGCAATACGATCACATGCCCCAGAGCCATGTCATCCCTGCTGTCCGTGAAAGCTCTAAGCTGCAAGACAAGGGTTGATGCAAACACACAAGGAAAAGGAAATCATGGGGCAATCCAAAATACACCAGATATCACTTCCTTAAAAAAATGCTATTGTTTGAAAATGCATTATCAAGGTCATTAGAGTAAGAAGGGAACACAGTAGAAAACAAACCTGCCTTGCAAGCAGCACACAACTGCCTACGGAGGAGGGAATCCTGACAGAGAAGCCTCAGCCCCCCACCCCCGCACTGTGCGCATGGGGCTGGCAGGGTTTACATGGTATCTGATGGAACCTGGGCACGCACAGTGGGCCTGAAGCTTTGAATTTGGGAGTAAGGGCTAGAGAAAGCAGAGTGGTCTATATAACAGAGAGAAGAATTGGGGGATTTCTTTTAAGGAGACAGTTGGGAGAGGAGGGTGGGCAAGAAACCCTCTAGGAGAGAAGGGATTGAAAACATGGACTCGGGGAGAGAGAAAGGTAGTGAGCAAAAAGGAAGTAAACAGCGGTGTGAACTGGAGAAACTGGCAGAGGACTTTCTGATCTAAGTGAGCAGCGAGGCCTAGAATCACACTTCCAAGTGATTCTGATGAGGAGTTAAGTTTGGAATAACTACTCTAAAGTGAGACCCAGCATTATCGCCCTCTTGCTCATAAAACCTGTCTACGCTAAGGCTCCACAGCGCCTGCAGCCGAGCGCCTGGCATTCTGTCAAGTCCTTAACCTTCCCAACTCTGCGGGGCCTTTGCTGGTGTTCATCCTTATGCCTGAAATGCTTCCACCCACTGTATCTTTATGATATTACACTCACTATCCCTCTATGAACCCAACATTTACAATCCCTTCTTCTGTAACTAATATATTCTGAATTGTATAGTGATTCATAAATATATAATGATCCCTGCTATAAGCAAGGTTATTTGCATATTTGTCCCACTATTATTTGTAAACTTCTCAAGGATGGGGATCATTTCCTACTCATCTTCGCCCAGTGCAGTGAGTATTTAATAAATGTCTGTTCACTCTTAGCCCACACACTTTCCTCACTACACCACCTGGATTTGCAAAGGACTAAACTAACGTTTGTTCTCAAAGTTCTGAAGTCAAGTCATTCTGAATCATCCAAACAATATTCCAAATTAAATTTCTTTCACACAAAATGAACTTTCCCACAACTTTAAGCTTACCTTAAAACAAGCTAGCATTAAATGCAGGCAGTACGGCATGATAGCCTTGCTGGTACAAGGCAGAAGCTTCAGGTCTGAACCTAATAAAAGTCCACAATATGCTTGTTATTATATAAAAAGAACAACAACAAAAAACAGCTTTGAAAAGCATATGTTTAAGATGCTTTCCTAAAAAAAAGGATGAACAACAGTCACATGATTTCATAAATAGTTAAACCACAATTATGTGTAGTGGAGGTGAAATTGGTTTTTGAATGGTCTCTGGATTTCATTTATCAATCTTCTTTCCTAAACTTGCTAAATCTATAGATACATTGGGGATGACTGATACCTTAACCATACTGAGTCTTCTATCTACAAACATGATTTTTTTAAAAATGGATCTTGGAGAGGGGAAAGAAGGGAGGAAGAGAGAGGGAGAGGAAGAGGGAGAGAGAGAGACAGACAAACACAGAAACACCAACTGGTTGCCTCTTGCATGCACCCCGAAAGGGGAACTGAACCTGCAACCTGGGTAGGTGCCCTGACTGAAACCAAACCCATCACCTTTCAGTGTACAGGATGACACTCCAATGAACTGATCCATTATCAGCCAGGGCTACGAACAAGATTTTGACATATCTTTCATTAAATTTATCCCTATGTATTCTATTTGGAGATTTCTTAGGCTTTTCTATGTAGCCAAATATGTAGCTGTATATAAAGGCAGTGTTTTTCAACCTTTATGCCTTTATCTCTTCTTCTTGCCTATTATATTGGCTAGACTATTTTGAATGAAGTGGTGGGAGCAGACATCCTTCTATTGCTGCTGATCCTGGGGAGCATTCAATATTTCATAGTTAAGTATGATGTCACGGAAGTTTCCTTCTATTTTCAGTTTGCTAAGATTTTTAAAAATCAGGAATAATAAATGTAAACATAATTGAATTCTACCTATTAAGACAATCATGATCTTCTTTGTTTCATCTGCTAATGTGGTGGATTAGTTATTGATTTTTTACTGTTAACGACTTTTGCATTCCCTGTATACTCGGTCATTTGTATTACCTTTCTTATATATTTGCTATATTTGTCTTGCTACTATTTAGTTAAGGATTCTGGCATTTAGGTTCAGGATGAGCACTGGCCTTTAATGTTTCTTGTGATGCTCGTTTGGTTTTGCTATCAGAGTTATGTTGGTCTTAAAAACTGAACTGAAAAGTATGCCCTCTTCCTCTATTCCTCAAAGAGTGCAGGTTAGGATTGTTATTATTTCTTCCTAAATGCTTAGTAGAATTCACCAGTGAAGCCATCTGGAACTGGAGTTTTCTCTGTGGGAGATTTTTGATAACAAACTTAATTTCTTTGATAGATATAGGAACATCCAGATTTTCTAATTCGTTTTGTGTCCATTTGGATAAGTTGTGTTTTTCAAGGAATTTTTCCATTTCATCTAAATCAGTGATTCCCAAAGTGGGCGCTACCGCCCCCCGGTGGGCGCTGCAGCGATCCAGGGGGGCGGTGATGGCCACAGGTGCATTTGGGGGCGATGAGTAACTGCTATTAAAATTTATAAAAATTAATTTCCAGGGGCTGAGTAATATTTTTTCTGGAAAGGGGGCGGTAGGCCAAATAAGTTTGGGAACCACTGATCTAAATTGTTGAATTTATTGGCATAATGTTGTTCATAACTTACTTAATATCCTTGATTTAGGAGGCTCTGTAGTGACATTCCCCATTTCATTCCTGATACTGGTAGTCAGTGTTCACTTTTTTCTGGATCAGCCTTGTTAGGGTTTATCAATTTTATTAGTTCTTTGCAGAAAACCAACTGTTAGCTTTATTAATTTTCTCTATTTCATTGATTTCTGCTCATATTGTTATTATTTCCTATCTTCAACTTTCTTTGGGTTTAATGTGTTCAACTTTTTCTGACTTTTAAGGTAGAAATTCAGATCAGTGATAGTGAATCTTTCTTATATAATAAGCATGACAGCTAAATTTATGTAGTTTTTAAGCAACATGCAACTTGAAGTGCAGCGCAAAAGAGCTCAAGAGGAATATGTACTATCTACACGTTTCCCTAGAATTGGTAAAGGAAGGAAAAGGAGTTCAGAATTGAAGAGATGACAACCTTAAGAAATGAAGAGAACTCTGGAAGAAAGGCAGACTTCCAGCTACTTAGGAAATCAGAGCCAAGAAAAAGCTTGGTAAGGGATTAACTTTTTATACATTTTGTCAAGCCCTGCAGATCACACAGTACTATCTTATCAGGAATTATAAAAAAATTTCCCAGCCTTGGGTCCTAAAGCTATTTTTACAAAATAAAAACAAAACTTGTCCTGTACCTTTTCTAAATTTGGGCTTTACTTTTGAAGGTTCTTCCTGTGATTTGCCTCCATCTTGAATGGGGAGCACCATGTAGCACATCAAATCCAGGACTTTTTCACATGTCATCTGAGGAGACAAGGAGGAGGAGCTCATGTGAAGTTTCTGAAACTGAAAGCAACCCGACACCACACTGACTATCTGCGTACAACTGGGCAACACGTGCACACACAGTCTGTGGCAATGTCTCCAGACCCTTTAAGTGGCCATCGCTGTTTGTCCAACATACAGGGAAAGTAACAGTAAGGTGAAATCCTGTACTGGACCTTTGAGGGAACAATAACTCGTTCTCTGTTGTTTTAAAAACCCAACAAAACAAAACTTACTTCTTAATCAAACTACCAATGTATTAAATAGCATAGTGGCACCCAAAAGAAGTATGTCTCTGTCTTTACAACATTTACTAACTCACCAGAGAGAAAAATTAACAAAACAGAACATATAGTATGAACTGAATTAAAACATTTATTGAGTATGGAAGCTGTGCAAACTACTGCGATAGGTAGTGAGAGATCCAAGATAAAGAACACTGTCCCCACCCTGTGAAGGCAGGGCTCACAACCAAAGAGATACCCTGAGGTTCAGATAAGCTAATATAAGTCCTCATTCCCCACTTAGTAAAGGCCCCTTCTGTTCAGTACATCAGGACTGATTCCACTGTGAAGGGATTTCGGGCAAGAAAAGGAAAGGAAGGAAGGAAGGAAGGAAGGAAGGGAGGGAGGGAGGGAGGGAGGGAGGAAGGAAATCTTCCAACAAAATGGAACAATAATAAAGCACCGAGGCCCAATTTCAGGGAAACTATAGTAGAGGGAAAATTAAGTACAAAAAATCGCCATGATTTCCCAGCAGACTGGGTAATAAATCTAGACAGAAAGACCAAATTTCAAAGTAAACATGCACAGAATTAAAAAGCCACTCCAGGAGGAGGAGGAAACCAGGGTAGCTGAGTGCCCCCGAGGGCCTGAGCAAGGTGTCAGTACTCACTCTGTACTCCCCTAGAGCAAAGTGGCAAGTGGCCAGCTGGATGAGCGCCCTCTGATGCTCCAAGGTTCCCTGTCCCGTGAGCTGTGGCTGAGGAAGTGATCCCTGGAGAGCTGCTAAGTGATGCAGGCTGGCTATTGCCTTTTTATATTGACCCTTAGAAAGATAAACAGCAAGAAGGGGAAAAATACTGCCATTAAAAACAAATAAACCAACCTCCTGAGTTAACTAAGCAACTAGCAAGTAACTACAAATAAGGTACCTCTGCTTGATTACCCAAGGAGGAATAAGGAGGCTTAGCAACGGCCTTTCTGGTCTTTAAGACTAAATAAAATGACGCAAGCCCTTTGATAAAGTACATTTTGAATATACCATTCCTCCATCAACATTTTACTACTAAGACCACTTCTCTTTTATGAGGGGTGAAAGCAGCAACCTGTCCATTTCAACCAAAGAGGCTGAAAGCTCTCCATCCCATTAGTGAATGGTCTGCTCTCTCCATTCCAGGCATAAGGAGCTCAGCAACAGCAGAGCAAGGCAGAAACTCTTCACCAGAGTAGAGAGGGGGAGGAGTGAGAAGTACCCATCTTTTAGTGAAAAGTAAAAATCTCATTTTTACAAAGGACTGGACTGGACATACCAAAAGTAATACAGAAGATGCAGCCATGCTGTTTTGGAGTTACTGTGAGATGAAAGTGAACCACAATTCCTCCGTCACTGAGACAGAACACCTGTCTTCAGAGCAGGGACTAATAGTCCACAGAGGGACGTACACATCTTGCATGCTGATGGTTAGCAACAGTCATCCTGTACAGACACAGGTGCTTAAAACAGACATGACTCTACCTGATAGATGATCATATCAGTGAGGAAGATTCTTAACCAAAGCCAAGTATCCGTCTTCCATGCCAAACAAATTCGTGTAAATTCTGAGCGAGAATTCAAAGGAAATTTACCAAAAATATGTAACACTGAACACAACTAAATAACCCAGTAAGAGAGAACAACAGCCAGAGAAACACATTACCAAAAAATAGACAGTAATTGTAGTTTGATTTCTGATTTCTAAAACAATGGTCTAGAACTTCAATTAGACAGTAAAGTTAGAACAGAATACTTAGTAATACACAAGCACATTCTTATTAGGCACCAACATTTACTGCGCACATGCAATGTGCCAAGAACTGTTCCAAATGTTTTTCACATATTACCTCATTTATCTTTTCAATTACTTTGCCCCCCCCCCCCAAAAGATCTTGTTTTATTTTTACCCCGTTAAAATACTGTGCAACACTAAGAGTTTTATTCCTTTTTAAGACAATTTGTAGCTAAAGGAAAAGTCACATACATGCTCACAAGTCTAGATGCAACAGGAGAAACAGAATGCTGCTGTATTTGCTCAGAAACATGCCCAAGGGCTCTGTACAGGCACGTGACAGAGCAGGACAGGCATGAATGTCCACTGGCTAAAAGGAAGTAATGAGCCTTGACTCCAAAGGATGGCAAAAATATGTTGGTTAGCAAAGCGCTGGTCATTTGTAAGAAATGCTGATATACTTAATAGTTTAATACTATTCAGATGAAACACCCTATTTTTATGTCTATACTTCAAAGAAAACAGGCTTTCTTTCTATAGCATTTGGATTTTGAGGTTTTGTAACAGTGGAGTTAATGCAGATGGAAAACAGCATTACTTTTTGTATTCTTAGTTACATGTGGTTAAGGAAGATACAGAGCAACAGGACAGGATAATTAAAAGCACAAAACAAACAAACCCAGAAAAAAAAGGCCAGCAATAGAAATTTTAAAAGATCCAGAACTCTCCCTCTACTTTACCCCAACCCTGATTATAATATACACTCAGAGCAGAAGCTAAGAGGTGAATGGTTATTTGAACATTAATAACTGATTAGATCTTACTTAATTTAGTCATAAGTGACTTGACATATCAAGTAATTTTTTTAGCACGATTTTATATAAAAAAATTAAACAGCACTAATAGGACAAGCATATTCTTACCCTTGTCAAGGAATTCTAGGGAATAGAGCAACTCCCAGCTCTCCCTGGCCAACTTAAAGCTTTCTAACACCTCAATTGAGTTCGCAAGTTCTGCTTTATTGATGACAATGTGACGATTCCTTCCTTTTGCTGAACAGTCCTCGTCGTCGGAACTCTGCTTGGAGAATGTGAAGAACACGGATCACTCTTTGTTGTGGGGTTTCCTGTGTGTTGTAGCCTTTCTGGCCGTTATCCCTGCCTCTACTCACCACATACTAACAGCAACCCTTCCCCACCCAGCTATGATATGACCATCAAAAATGTCCTCTGACCCGGCCAGTTTTGCTCAGTGGATAGTGAGTCAGCCCGCAGACTGAAGGGTCCCGGATTCGATTCTGGTCAAGGGTACACGCCTTGGTTGCAGGCTTGATCCCTGGCCTTGGTTGGGGCGTATGCAGGAGGCAACCAATTGATGTGTCAGACACAACGATGTTTCTGTCTCTCTCCCTCCTTTCCACTCCCTCTAAAAAGCAATGGGAAAATACCCTTGAGTGAGGATTAACAACAACAACAAAGTCCTCAGATATTGTCAAGTGTCCCTAGGGGTCAAAATTACTTCTAGCTGAGAACCACTGAGTTATACAGTAATTACATGTTATAACTAAAACCTAAGCTTTATCAATTTAGTTCCAAAGCCATATTTTACAAAGACTCATTTCTAAAAAAATCATAAACATATAATCTATTAATAATCACTGAAAAGGATTACCATGGGCTTTTCTCTTCCTTCTGCCAGTTTCCTCTTTTTATGTATGTGTTTATTACGGTCAATTTCTATATCACCATACACATTTGATACATCCTCCAGGAGAACCAGTGGAACTTGGCTTGGGGCATTAGGACCTATGGGTGGGGTAAAACACCAACAATTAAAAATGTAGCAAGGAAAAGAACACTTAATATCAGGTGGAAGTTTACTCAACTTTCATGTAAAAATATAGGTCATTAAAAATTTGTACAGTGTGGCCCCAATTAGGAAAACAAACAAGTGTATACGTATAGAAAAAGACTGTACAGGTATACACCAATTGTTAACAGAGGTTCTCCCATCAGTAGCAGATTACAAAAAAAAGTTCCTTTTTTGTATTTGTTCTTACGTTTTTACAAATTTTTTTACCATAATCATGAATCATAAAATTACCAAAAAAAGTAAGACTACAAAATGACATGTACATGATGGTTACAAATTCCAAACAAATCTAATATATGAAGACTATAAGGCAATAACAAAAATGGGAGCTGTGTTATACTGGAAGGATTATGGGAGATTTCACACTCGTATTTTTCTTATTTTCCAAGATTTTATTTTTTTAATATATATTTTATTGATTTTTTACAGAGAGGAAGGAAGAGGGATAGAGAGTCAGAAACATCAATGAGAGAGAAACATCGATGAGCTGCCTCCTGCACACTCCCCACCGGGGACGTGCCCACAACCAAGGTACATGCCCTTGACCGGAATCGAACCCGGGACCCTTCAGTCCACAGGCCGACGCTCTATCCACTGAGCCAAACCGGTTAGGCAAGATTTATATGAATATATGTATTTTTTTCTCTGTACCATTCCAATTTTAGTCTATGTGCTGCCGAAGTGAGATACACACACACACACACACACACACACACATATATAAAATTTAAAAAGTCTTTGCCTATTGCAAAGTCTTTGTGTAATCTACTTCAATACTTTGCTACATCTGCTGCTTTTTCAAAATACAGGCATTCAATGTCTGCATTTAGTTTCATATTGCCACTACATTTTTTGGTACAGAAACTTTTAATGAAGATGTACTTAAATAAACCAACAATAACTAAATAAAGCGCTGGTATCACCCCACAATTATCTGGATCCAAGAACAATGTTAAGGTAAGCATTTTTATCTTCACCATCCCCGCTGAGGCCAGTATTTTGGGACACTCTAAAATTCTTAAACCAACCTTGGAAGAGAGATGGCTGTATGCTATTGACATACTGGAATGCATTCTTAAAGAAGACCAACATAGTGGAATAAACCACTTGGTTTTTATATTTTGCATGAGCTTCATTATCAAAGTTGTTCATGTATCTGCAGAGATCCTTCATTCTATGCAAAGTATCACCATAGCTTCTGAAAGATGAAGAATGATAAAATTTGCTTAATTACTCTGGGCTTGTCAGCAAAAGGTCGAGAGAAATGTCCCAGGAGAGCCATTACATTTACCAAATGTAACTATAGGCATGTAAAACTAGTCTTTATTGTCCACATATGGCTGCAAATTCTCCTGAATTAGAGCAGTGATTAGACCAATATTTTACGAAACAAAAATGCCAAGTAGCTTCTCTTTCCTCTGAACATCAAGGAGTACTTCAAACTCAACATCATCTTAAGAGTTCCTATTTCTGTTGGGAATCTTTTAATAAAATGAAAAACTACCCCTCTTTTGCATAAATACTGTGTGTTACAGAATTTACCCAAAGAGAGATGTACCAATATCCTATTTAATAATATGCTAATTAGACCAAACAGCCAAACGACCTTCCGGACTAAGATGGGGCTGAGGGCTGGCCGAGGCAGCCGGGGCTGAGAGGGCCGAGCCCTTGCACAAATTTCGTGAATCAGGAGTCTAATATTAATATATTAGTTGCTTTAAAAAGTGTTTTTGTTTCTTAGGATCCTGAGATTATGCTATCAAAGATTTGTTAGGTAATTCTAGAAACGAACAATTTTTTACCGTCTTCCTTTATCCATCTGCCATTCACATCTCATTCCAACAACATTCAAAATCTTAAACAACCTCTCCCAAGGGTCCACAATCTGGGATGATTTTTCAGTCAATCCTTCTATTATGTACTTCTGAGAGCTACGTTTGCTAGGTGACATTAAATCAGATGTTTCTTGCACACCTGAGATGTAAGAAAAAAATAGCCTGCAATTAACATTACTACTTAACTGTTTATATCAGTGGTTCTCAACCTTCTGGCCCTTAAATACAGTTCCTCATGTTGTGACCCAACCATAAAATTATTTTCGTTGCTACTTCATAACTGTAATGTTGCTACTGTTATGAATCATAATGTAAATATCTGATATGCAGGATGGTCTTAGGCGACCCCTGTGAAAGGGTCGTTCGATCGCCAAAGGGGTCTCGACCCACAGGTTGAGAATCACTGGTTTATGTTACTTGATAGAGGAAAAAAAATCTCACTCCCCATTCAAAAAGCTAGAGCACAGAATCTCAACATGTTGTGTCTTGTTCAAGGACCTACACTGGCCATTGGTAATGTAGGAAGTGACTTTGAGCTGTGGTACATGTATAAAGCTCAGTGTATAAATAGAGTTCAACAAGTTAACTGTTGCAATTTAGGGGTAAAATTGGGTCCAGAAAAGTCTCATCTCTTAACTGCAGTATTTCTTTTCTAGAAACCTTCTTTTAGAAACATTATCAAACTGGTATGTATCCAGAGGGAATAATCAGAATGCTGAGGGATTTCTGACTTTGCAATTTTATTAAAGTCTGTCTAAACAAGATTGTAGAACATTCCTACTTACCTTGATGCTGATTCTCTACCTGAGTAGACCTGGTGACATAATTGATATAAAATTCAGCTGCTTTGTTCAAGTACTTGTATAATAAATTGGCAGGCAACCGAACATCATGGTTGTTAATAATTAGAGGAAGGACATCACAAACTGTTGAGGAGGAAAAATAAGAAAAAAATGGTTCAATTGTCTATCGTAGGGTTCTGACAAAAACAAAATTTATTTTCGAGTTCACTTAATGTAGTACCTAAAATGTACAGGGGGACAAACCCTTATGGCACATTTATTTGAAAACTGCAGTGCAGAGGCACACCAGTGGGTGAAGTCAGCGAGAAAACACAGGCAGATTCTATATTGTGGGTAAGATGTTTGTTTATTATTACACTGCATACTTAAATATACAGTCACACATATTCTTTGGGAGATATCAAATATGACATCACAAAAACTTAGAAATTGTTTAAAATGCTTTCTGGACTGAAAAAATAAACAATGATTTAAGTGCCGAAATATGAAAAGGTCCTTTGCTTTCTACCAATGGCCTGATCCCTGAAATGATACTTACCCCTGCATATTCTACATAGCATAAGGACTTAATATAAAATACAATTTTTCTTACCAAATAATTTTCTAAAGCAGTTAACAGGAGATTCTTGTTCTTCAATGGTTTCAGCCTCTAGCAGTGCCTCCCCAAGACCAACCTGTTTCAAAATACATTTAATCATTTAAATGTGTTACAGTTTAACATGTCAGAATTACACGAAGAAACATGTAATTTTTTGTTTTTAATCCTCATTCGAGGATATTCTTCCCCCCAATGATTTTTAGAGAGTGGAGGGGAAGGGGAGAACCAGAGAGAGAAACATCAATGTGAGACACATCAGTTGGTTGCCTCCTGCATGTGCCCCGACCGTGGCCAGGGGCCGAGCCTGCAACTGAGGTATGCACCCTTGACAGGAATCGAACCCGAGACCCTTCAGTCCAAGACCCAACACTCTAACCACTAAGCCAAATAGGTTAGGGCAATAAGGTATTTTTTTTAATTTACCACATAGTTTGTATATTCAAGCTTCCCGAGAAACAAATATTTTCATATTAAAGACTAGAAAACAAAAAAACATCAGCAACACAGCTCAGAAGGAAATCCCTAATTCACCTGACCACAGATCACTTTGTCTTGGTTATTTTCCTCTGAAATGGTAATATTAAAACCCTAACAAAATGTGTAAGAAACTTAAAGATGCCCTGGAACTAGAGTTAGAATGATAATAGAGATGTAGAGATTTTCTAAGAAATGTGGAAAAAACTTTACTATCTACCTTAAGATGTGTCATGTAGATGAAACATCACTTTCAAGAGTTGTCTGGATTAGCCAGTCGTACAGCCTGCACTCGGCTGGACAGACTAGGAGTTTTAAGCCACCTTTCCATTACTGATGCCCTAGTATAGCAGAAAGTTGGCTTATCAAATCCACCAAGATGTCAGCATTATCTTCCTTGCAACTATTTGGCATGCACAAGGTTGGGGTGGGACAATGTGAACGATTACACAGCACAGAAAGTTTAAAGTCAGAGTAATGATCAGGGACTATACTGGGTTGAATAGTGTCCCCTCCAAAATTCATGTCCACCCAGGACCTCAGAATGTGACCTTACACAGATTTTACCTTACAAAATGTGAGCTCTTTGTAGACACAATTAGGTAAGATGAGGTCATACTGGATTAGGGTGGGACCTAACTCAATGACCTTATATAAGAAGGTCATGTAAAGACACAGACACACAAGGAAGCAGGCCATGTGACAATGGAGGCAGAAACTGGAATGATGTCGCTGCAAACCGAGGAATGACAGACTGCTGGTGACCACCAAAAGCTAGGAAACGGTAAGAAGATTAAGGATTTGAATCCTGACTCTCCCACTTACGGGAAGTTACTAACATTTAAGATTCAGTCCCCTCATCTGTAAAGTGGATATTATGTACACCTCAAGGGGTCTGTGGAGAATAGAAGGAAATTCCTAACATTTCCCAAAGCCTGCCAATAGCATTCAATTATTACGGATATAAGAAAAGGGCATGAGTAGAGAGAAAACAATGTTCATAGGGCAAAAGCATGTGAAAAACATGTCTATTAAAAATATAAACTACAGCTCTCATTAAAATTCAAACACATTTTTGAAAACACTGGAATAAGATTATTTTAAAAAACTTTACTCAAAGCTCAGTGACTGTTTCCTTACACTGATAAAACAACTTCTACTGGAAATTAATGGTTTGGTAATAGTGACATCCTTCTAGCTTTACTGACAAAGATTTAAGTTCAACCTTATCTAATGTTCCTCAGAATGTCTGCTTTACAATATCCACTATAGCTCCTAAGCATACTGATGAATTTGTCGATGACTTTTATTTTCTCTTAAGGAAAAGGAAAGGACCAAATCTTACCCCATGCTGCACCACTGTTTCAGGGAAGCGTCTCAGAAGGAGCAGCAGCATTTCTGATCGTTCCAAGGTGTTGAAGCATTGTTCCGTGACCTTGAGTAACATTTCACACTGGACCCGACCAGGAAGAGTTTCAAATAAACCTGTACACAGCACATCAAGTTTTTAGAAGTTCCTTTCAGAAAGAACACTCAAGCAAAAGTGGAAGTAAGGCATTTTTATATACAGAAGAGTAAATACTATGTGAAGAATCATTGTTCTCGGGTTTCACCTACAACCTAGAAGGCTTCTGGGTCAGACAGTATTGGGCACAAGATGTTTGTTGAATGACCATAAAAACCTTTTTGGGATCCAGAAGGCAAGAATGATATATGTGAAGGGTCACAACAGTGCTTTTTGCTGGCTGAGACAGAGAATACGCACTTGTTTAAGGTGAAAGGACCTACACTGTCTACTTTTTTATCCAGAATTTGAAATATTTGATTGGCTATAGCAACCAACACAGAGTAAAGGTTTAAAGAAAGGTCATAAATCATTAAAGTTTCTCTCCTGTTTTGTGAAGATCTGCCTAATATACAGATGCTTTCCGACTGCTGTAAAACCTGTTAAAAATATATTCAGTTCCCTGGAATGGTAATATTAAATATTAACTGATAAGTCCACATCCCTTAAGGAAGCTTACAGGAGTCTAAGCAAATGCTTCAGGGACCAAGTGACACCATTTGTACAGACTTCCTCTGCCAAGAATAAAACATACATATGGCTACCAATATTACAGATGTCATTTTTTGGCGAAATTACTACATTTAACTTGGTATTCCAGAAACAGTAACTTATACACTGTTAAGTAATTACTCCATTCTTACTTCTTAAAAATTGGGTTTGTTTATCCTGTGAATCGTTCCTTAATGCTGATGTGATAATGCTGATTTCTCTCCATACCACCGGCTGATCTGGGAAATTCACAAACCTAGTTTTAAAATGAATGCATTAAATTAAAATGTCAGATTCTATATAATATCCAACAAAGAACACTAACATTTGAATAAAAACACATTTTTCATTATTCCAAGTGAATACGTAGATGTACTAAAACAAACCAAAATAAAGATACAAAAATTTAAAAAAAAGATATAAAAATAAAAACTAATTTTAAAAAAATGAGGGTATCAGCCCTGGCCAGTGTGGCTCAGATGGTTGAACTTCCCATACCAAAAAGGTTGTGGGTTCAGTACCTGACTGGGGTGCATACTGGAGGCAACCAATAGATGTTTCTCTTTCATATTGATCTTTCTCTCTTTCTCTCCCTTCCACTCTAAAAAAAAAAAAAAAAAAAATCAATAAAAACGTATTTTAAAAAATGAGGGTACCCACAAGAGTTTTGAGATTTTTGCAAGAGAAAAGATAATATTTCATATGTGTAAAGTACTTCTAAATATCAACAAGAAAAAAAAAGGTACCCAAAGAAAAAGTGGGCAAAGGCAAATCACAGAAAAAACACAAATAGCCAAAGAGAACATTTGAAAAGATTAGGAATATAATGGAGACAACTATTTAAAAACAGCAAAATACCATTTTCTATCACATTGGCAAACATTTAAATCTGAAAGTCTGATAATATCCACTGTTGGCAAAGGTATGGAAAAATGCACACGCATACACCGTTAGTGAAAATGTAAACTGGAATGGTATTTTGGGGAGAGCACTTTGACAGTGTATCAACATTTAAAATGTGCAAACGTTCACTAGGGAAATCCATGTAGAATCTATTCTACAGAAAACATCAAAACATGGGTACAATATTGCCTATGGACACTGTAATTTCAAACTTGGAAACTACCAATAAGAGTGGTAATGAAATGCTATGCAGACATGAAGAAGAACGAAGTAGATCTCTACCTACGAACAGAAAAAGGGGTCCTTTACTTACAGGAAAAGGGGGCGAAGAAAGCCAGCTGCAGAATAATCAGTATGATCTCGCTTTTGTAATCCACCCCCCAAACGTGTTATATGCATCGTGTGTATGTGTATCTCTCTCACACACACACATACACACATACAACTTAACTCTGGTGGAATTTAGGAGGCGGGAGGGGGGGAGGCTTTCACTTTTTATTCTGCATGCTTCAATATTGTTTTAACTTTTATATAGAGCAGTGGTTCTCAACCTGTGGGTCGCGACCCCTTTGGGGGTCGAACAACCCTTTCGCAGGGGTCGCCTAAGACCATCGGAAAACACATATATAATTACATATTGTTTTTGTGATTAATCACTATGCTTTAATTATGTCCAATTTGTAACAATGAAAATACATCCTGCATATCAGATATTTCCATTACGATTCATAACAGTAGCAAAATGACAGTTATGACGTAGCAACGAAAATAATTTTATGGTTGGGGGTCACCACAACATGAGGAACTGTATTAAAGGGTCGCGGCATTAGGAAGGTTGAGAACCACTGATCTAGAGCATCATGTATTATTTCCAAAATAAAAGAAATTCTTGGACAGCAGAGTTTTAACAAGAAACATTAAGACTTCTCTGCAGAGGGCATGCCAGCAACGAACGTTAGGACTCCAGTCATAGCGAAGGTGGGATGTGGCTGAAGGGGAATCTTCCTGCCATGCCCCCTCCACGGAACAAACCGCAGGAGGCCCACGCCCGCTCACTCACATGTCGTACAGCAGCCTCCCCGCGGTGGCGGTGCGCTCCGCGTTCCGCTCGATGGTGTACATCTCGTACTGCAACACAGACCAGACCGTCAGGCCCCCGCCCCCGCCGGGCCGCAGGGCTGGGTTCCCGGGGTCAGTGCAATAATGTCTTAAAAGTAGAAGGCGCTGAACAGACGGCTGCCATCATGATACAGGAACGATCGGAGCCTTTCCTAGAGGCGTCGGTGTGCGGTCGGGGCCACACAGCATTCAACGCGCGCCACACCTCCCACCAGACCCGAGCTCCAGGGCGTTCGCGGGGTCTGCAGGCGCTGGCGTCGGGGAAGAAGGCTTGGGAAGGCGTGGGAGGACGGGGCGGGGAGGAGGTGGAGAGAAGGGGGAAAGGAGGG
>NW_005353460.1:5764273-5766111 GCF_000412655.1 Myotis brandtii
CGGTTCCCGGGACCAGGCTGGGAGGTTGTTTGAGAGGAAGAAGCAGAGGGCGGCCCGGGAGCCAGCGGGAAGGATCCGGTGGTCCCGGCCGGGTTGAGGGCCCGGCCTCTGGGGCACTGCCCGGGAGTAGATGTAGGAGTCAAGTCTGGGCCCAGGTACGGGGCTCGGTACAGCGGGGAGTGTGATGCCTCGCGTTTGGTCTGGTGCCTTTTATCTTTTCTAAGTGCGTCTGTATTTTATTTATTTATTTTTTAAAAATATATTTTATTGATTTTTTAGAGAGAGGAAGGGAGAGGGATAGAGAGTTAGAAACACCGATCAGCTGCCTCCTGCACACCCCCTACTGGGGATGTGCCCGCAACCCAGGTACATGCCCTTGACCGGAATCGAACCCGGGACCCTTCAGTCTGCAGGCCGTCGCTCTATCCGCTGAGCCAAACCGCTTAGGGCTGTGTTTTATTGCTGCGCCTTTATTCGCTGGTTTTCCCCACAGACATTTATTTACTGAGCAGTTGCAGTAATTGGTCCTTAGAAAGTGCTTTGCAGTACAGTCCTGAGGGAGCTACGAAGGTGATTGTCCCTGTCCTAGCAAGGGATTTTTTTTTTTTAAACTGTAGTGTCAAGACTTAGTTGGAACTAAGTCCTATTTTCTTTTTAATATATTTTATTGATTTTTTACAGGGAGGAAGGGAGAGGGATAGAGAGTTAGAAACATCGATGAGAGAGAAACATCGATCAGCTGCCTCCTGCACACCTCCTACTGGGGATGTACCCGCAACCAAGGTACATGCCCTTGGCCGGAATGGAACCTGGGACCTTTCAGCTCACAGGCGGATGCTCCATCCACTGAGCCAAACCCATTAGGGCTCCAGCAAGGGATTTACAATGTTATGGAGGTATGACCTACAGAAAAATGCTATTTTAAGTATCTTCTCCAACTAGAATCAATGTCATTTTTACAAAAACTTCAGATTTGTTTAGCATTGGAGGGAAGGAGAACGAAATAGTTTCTGTTCTCTTGGAAGGGAGGCCTCACTTAAGGCCAGAGGAAGCAATATTTGCCCAATAGGAAGAATGTACCAAAATGTGGGTTCTGATTAGTTCATTCGATTTTTCAATCTAACTTGTGTAGAAAAAATTTTTAGCAAATTCTATTACCACTGATAACTTCCATTTAAAAACAAGGGATTAAGGATTCAAAATTGACTTGTGTGTGTTTTTTTTAAAGAAATTACTATGTACTTATATAAACATAAAAATAGTAAATATTCTAAATAAATATAAATAAATACCATTACTATTTATGGTTATACGTAAAGTATAATATATACTTACTAATTATAATGCTTTATAAACAAACAATCTTAAAAATTAGTGGTGGTGCCCTGGCTGGTTTGGCTCACTGGATAGAGCGTCGGCCTGGAGACTGAAGGGTCCCAGGTTCGATTCCTGTCATGGGCATGTACCTTGGTTGCCGGCACATCCCCAGTAGGGGGTGTGCAGGAGGCAGCTGATCGGTGTTTCTAACTCTCTATCCCTCTCCCTTCCTCTCTCTAAAAAATCAATAAAATATATTTTTAAAAAATAAATAAATAAAATACAGACGCACTTAGAAAAGATAAAAGGCACCAGACCAAACGCGAGGCATCACACTCCCCGCTGTACCGAGCCCCGTACCTGGGCCCAGACTTTACTCCTACATCTACTCCCGGGCAGTGCCCCAGAGGCCGGGCCCTCAACCCGGCCGGGACCACCGGATCCTTCCCGCTGGCTCCCGGGCCGCCCTCTGCTTCTTCCTCTCAAACAACCTCCCAGCCTGGTCCCGGGAACCGAGAGGC
>NW_005353460.1:5766164-5767515 GCF_000412655.1 Myotis brandtii
GATGCTTCTCTCTCATTGATGTTTCTAACTCTCTGTCCCTCTCCCTTCCTCTCTGTAAAAAATCAATAAAATATATTTTTAAAAAATTAGTGGTGGGTTATTTATGTTTGTGTGCTAGTTTTAGAGATAAGTGACAAATAGGGCAGGCACAAAGGAACACAACGTGAAGTGCCAATGCTATCACATCATTAATGTCTGAGCTCTTTCATTAGTTTATTTTGCTTATTACCCCATTCCAAAAATGGCAATGTTAAGTATCTTCCCCTTTCCTCAAAACTTTTTAAAATTTGATTTTGTTTAATTGGTACCCTCAATGGTATCTCCTGGTAGGACTCACTGCATTTACCTCAGTCATTCTGTGATGTAGCGAGGAAGCATTATGATCCCAAAGGTGCTATTTAATGTCCTCTGATTATGCACAGGAACAGCCTAATTTTTCGATTCTTTTGTAGGCGAGGAAGCTGTGATAAAAATGTTTTGGCTTTGTAGGAAAGAGGGCAGAAAACTGAACAGATCAGAATAACTTTTACCTGATAAAGGGTAGGTCATAAAAACAGATTGCTGTCTTAAATATTTTTTCATTATTAGCCTGGCTGGCATGGCTCAGTGGTTGAGTGTCAACCTATGAACCAGGAGGTCACGGTTCCATTCCCTGTCAGGGCTATTTTATTAAAATATATTTTTATTGATTCCAGATCAGAAGGGAGAGGGAGAGAAACATCAATGATGAGTGAGAATCATTGATCGGCTGCCTCCTGCACACCCCCCACTAGGGATCACACCTGCATCTCAGTCATGTGCCCTGACCAGGAATTGAACCGTGATCTCTTGGTCTCAGGCATGTGCCCTGACCAGGAATTGAACCGTGATCTCATGGTTCATAGGTCGACACTCAACCACTGAGCAACACTGACTGGGCATTTTTATTGATTTTAATGTACAAAGTTTGTGTAGAGATTTTCAAATGGCAAAACGGTCATTAATCTTTAAGTTTGGAATTACCAAAACAGAAAACAAAACTGTACACTTGTTCCTGAATCTTTAGTTCTCTAGTGTTCTATTAGATAACAATTAGAAATTAAACTTTTAATTATAGGGTATAAATAAGGGAACTCTGGATGTATTTTAGATGCCCATCAATTGAAATTGCCTCTTTTTGCCAGAATACAACATAAGATTTGTGGCTATTTTCTTTTTTTTAAATTAAATCTTTATTGTTCAGATTATTACATTGGTTCCTCTTTTTTCCCACCATAACTCCCCTCCACCCAGTTCCCACCCCACCCTTCGCCCTCACTCCCCACCCACTGTCCTCATCCATAGGTGCACGATTATTGTCCAATCTCTTCCC
>NW_005353460.1:5769231-5803677 GCF_000412655.1 Myotis brandtii
GACCGATGCCAGACAGTCCCGCTTCTCCCGTATGAGTCTGGGTCCCTAGAGACTCGATCGGAACTGGAGCTCAGAGCCTGAGACTCCTTCCCAATTGAAAACGACAACCGCGCCCTCAGCCACCAGCCCGCTCCACATGCACCTCCGCACCTCAGTATTTTACTTTCGCACTGCGCCTCCTCTGAGTCTCGGTATGCTTTTCTCTTTCCTTCTAGTTGTAGAATTTCCACTCAGCCAGCCTTCCTGTGGTTCTGGATGATGTCCATTCCGTCTTTTAGTTGTATTTTTTAAGTGGTTGTGCGAGGCAGCAATCTCCGGTGTTTACTTATGCCGCCATCTTGGTTTTTCTGTGGCTATTTTTTATCCAACTTTGTTTTTTCAAGTCAGCATCAGTTTTATTTTTAATAAATATATTTGATTGATTTTAGAGAGGAAAGGAGAGGGAGAAACAAATAAAAACATCAATGATGAGAGAGAATCATTGATTGGCTGCCTCCTGTGTGTCTCACACCAGGGATGGGGGATCGAGCCCTCAACCCAGGTATGTGCCTTGACCCAGAATCAAACTGTGACCTCCTGGTTCATAGGTTGACGCTCAACCACTGAGCCCCACCAGCTGCATCAGTTTTTATTTGCCATTTCTTTCCAGCAGAGAAGGCTGCTGTAGATATACCAAAGCACTCCTGCCTCCAGGTGTGGTCATATAAACATGAATTTGTCATTACAACTTCTTCCTCAAGGCCTTTGATACTGTGAAGAAGTTGGCTCTTGACTCTGACTTAGAAGTTGTCATCTGGAGAACATGAGCCAGGTGCTCAGATTCTCAGTGAAGATTCAAAATCACGGCAAGGAGGCCAAAGGATGTACATGCACTTGGCCTAGTACCTTCCTTGTGTACTTGAGATGCCTGCAAGACACTCCTGAGGAGAAATGTTTAGCTGGGGACCTTTCCTCAATCTGGCTCATGTTCTCCACAACAACTTCTAAGTTATGTAAGATGCTCAGCATCCAGCCTCAAGTTCCTTGAACTCAGTTCAGTGATTTGTATTAAACACTATGTTGCTTTGTATCTTCAGCTGCAAAATACTAAAACCCACAAGTACAACCTTTGAACTTGCACTGACACAGCTTCTTTCCTGCCCTCAATGCCCTGTTTGGTTCTTTTTAATGGTTTCTTCATTTCTCTTCTCCCTGACTTTAGCTTCGCAGACCTCTATTCCCTTGACATCTACATTTTTCTCCTAATGTATCTGCCTTCTCCTGGACTTACTCTGCTTCCTGCTCACACTAAAAAGCCTGTGCTGGGACACTCAGCATGTTCAATGTCTTTGCCTCTTTATCCCATCACTGTATCTACTCTTCAAATGACCAACCCTGTGTCCCATCCTATGGTGCATCTTCCTGGATGTGTGACTGGCTTGAAATAGGTGCGATGAATGAATATCCAGGAGGCTGAGTTCTGCTGTGCAGATTGATGCTACAGCTAATTCCAGGTTTTAGTATCAGTCTGGGCTCTTGACCACTCCACCTCCCATTCTTTCACCAACTTACAGTTAACTCTTAAACAGTAGCATGGAGGTCAGGGACACTGACCCCTGCTGAGTTGAAAAATTAGCCTATAACTTTTTAAAAAATTGATTTTAGAGAGGGAGAGATAGAAACATCGATGAGAAACATAGATTGACTGCCTCCTGCACGCCCCCTACTGGGGATCGAGCCCTCAACCCAGGCATGTGCCCTGACCGGGAATTGAACCAGTGACCTCTTGGTGCACTGGTCAATGCTCAGTGACTGGGCCACACTGGCCAGGTATCAGCATATAACTTTTGACTCCTCCAAAACTTAACTACAGTTAGCCCATTGAATCCACAGATTCAACCTACTGCAGATGGAAAACAGTATCTTTGATCTGTGGTTGGGAATCTGGGGTTGGGAATGTGAAAATACTGTTTTTAATTTGTACTTGGTTGAATCTGCAGATGCAAAGAGCTGACTGTATTTATTGGGGAAAAAATTCACCTATAAGTGGACCCAGGCAGTTCAAACTCATGTTGTTTAAGAGTCAACTGTATTTCAAGCCTTTGTCATTTTTCTCAAGTGCTTATCTTTACTGTGAGCAGATGACTTTACCTTTTACTGAGAAGACTGCGGCCATCAAGCCTTAAACTCCTTCAGTTTTGGGCATCATGGCCCTATTTACATTTCAAGATCAAACACCTGATCATGTAAGTATTCTTAAAACCCTTTTATGGTTTTCAATTGTGCTGATGTCGGATGTGTGGCTACTGCTTTGCCTTTGCAACCACCTCTGACCCAGAACTTCTTTCAGTTCTTCCGTGTGGTACATTGTCATCTCCACACATTCTTGTGTACTGTCACTTTTGCTTTGCTTAGAACAGTCACCATAGCCAATGTCAAGGGGGTAATTCTATGCTTGTTAGATAACACTTCCTCAGGGAAACTCCCTGGCTTCACCCCTCCTCTGTTCCATGGTCCTTATACCGTTGTATATCTGATGAATTACCTGACATTAAGCTCTTGTATACTGTCTTTTAAAATATTACTTCTCTAGCCACTAAGATATGCTAGACATCTATATATATATAAAACCCTAATATGCAAATAGACTGAACGGCAGAAAAACTGAACAACCGGTTGCTATGACATGTGCTGACCACCAGTGGGCGCATGCACGGAACATGGTGGGCGTCGGCCATGGTGGGATGGTTGAGCAGGTGAGCTGGGGCGCCCAACCAAGGCGAGGCGCCGGTCACTGTCATTGGGGTGAGCCTCTGGTGGTTACTGAAAATTCTTTGCTCCTGTGTGCCGCGGTCCCGCCTGGCGCTTGCACCTGCTGCCAGCGCCAGCCCTGCTCGCCTCTCAGGGCTTCTCCATCTCCCCAGCTCCTGAGGGGCGATCGGGGCTGGCAGCCATGTCTTGCACCTGCTGCTGGCAACAGCCCTGCTCGCACCTGCTGCTGGCGCCGGAGCTGCTGCTTGCACCCACTGCTGGTGCCGGCCCCACTTGCACCCGTTGCTGGCGCCTGGCACTGGTCCCGATTGCTCGGCACCGTCAGCAGGTGTGAGTGGCGGCTGCCAGGCCTGATTGCCCCTGAGGGGTTCTCCACCTCCCCCTGCTCCCGAGGGGCAATCGGGGCAGCAGCCCCTGCTCACACCCAGTGCTGGTGCCAGTCCCAATCGCTCCACACTGTCAGCGGGTGCGAGTGGAGCCAGCGCCGTCAGCACGTGGGAGCGGTGGCAGTGGGAGTGGGGCTGCCAGCAGACTGGGGATTGGGAGCCGCAGTGGGAGGGGCCGGGCGGGGGCGTGGAGGATGGGCCGAGACCCGCCCCTGTGCCCACCATAGCCTCACTGCCCACAGTTCCTTTCAAGGTGCACGAATTTGTGCGCTGGGCCCCTAGTGTATTAATAATAGGCTATCAATAAAATTTAGGTGAATTTTTAATTTCTTCACCCTTTGCTTACAAATTTTCATAAAACCTCTAATTTTACACAAATTTCATTCCCTCTAGTTTCAGAGGATAAAGGGTCCCATTTGTTCAAGGCCAAAATCTTCACCTGTGCTGAGAATCCCATAGCCTTGGCTTCCTCAGAGAATTCGTCTTATCAGTTATCCCCATATTTACAGTTTCAATCTATTTCTACTGGTTCCCTCCAGAAGAGGACATGTTCCTATTGGGTCGCTATAGTCGCCCATAGATTCTAATAGCTGTTGTGTGCCCTGTGCAAATTCCCTCTACCAGGCATCATGCCTGTCCCCTACTGCTGTGAGTACTGGTGGCTAACCCCTCACAGCTGCCGCCTCCTCTAGAGAAATGCCTTCAGCTTCATTTAGAAGTTAACAACTCCCAAAGGGGTGATTAGGTACAAAAAGTTAGTGCCCTTGTCTCCAGGGGGCAAATCTATGGCATAGTTTATGTGCTAAAGCAGATTTGGCTGAGACCACATCTGTGCTCAGCCCTGCTCCTTCCTTATCCTGTTTCCTTCCCTCATGGGGTTTTCTTGAAGGCTCCTCCCTCAATAAAGCATGTGTCTCAGGCACTACTGGGTAACTCAACCCAAGACAATAATTACTACTGGAATGGGAGTAATAGGTGCCTCATGAGTTCTCTGGATTTCATAGTCTCTTTGTACCATTTGTGTAGCAGTGACTATTTTCCCTCGGTAATTAGGATCAGTCATTGGCTCATAAAGTAACCCCCTTTCTTTTTTGCCTATTGGGTCAGTAGTATAAGGAGTCCCAGTCTTGCTTTCAATTCAATGGGAACATGAGTATGTTCCCTGGTGGAAGCCCTTTTCCCTTGGGAACTAGCACTTTCAAATTCTCAGAGCACAAGATTGAGGAGACAGTTATGAAGAATTCCATTAGTGGATTATTGAGCATAATTTGAGGGGCGACTCCCTCCTCCCACTCTTGGTTGGTTTAAAGCATATCTATAGGATAGTACCCATCTCAACTTCACAGGATGTGGTTTAGCTGAACCACAAGCCTCCAGTAGATTATATTCCACCATTCTGTCAGGCCACTTACTTCTGGGTGATGAGAACAGGGTAGAACCAGTGAATACCTTGGGCCTGTTCACTGCCATAAAATGAATTCTTGGGTCTGAAGTGATATTGTGTGGGATACAATGGTAATGAATAAAATGTTTTGTAAGTGAATCTATAATAGTGTGAATTCCCATGAGGACAAATCAGTCCCTTCTCCGTGTTAGGAAAAGGTCCAATGTAATCTACTTTCCACCAGGTAGCTGACTGGTTCCCCTGGGGAGTGGTGCACATTTGGGGACTTGTTTTGGCTTCTGCCATTAGTCCTTTGGGCACTCAGTGGTAGCTCTAGTCACATCCTCGATGAGGGCAAGTTCCTGTTGATTCCACACAAAGCATCCCTAGTGCCATGGATCCTTTGAGCAAACACCAGATGGTTGGGGAAAGAGACTGACTGACATCCGCAGAAGGAGTCCTCTTATTCCCAGCAGGTTAGTGAGCGTCTTCTTCGCTGTGGATGTCCTCTGGGGAGCATTTACATAGAACACAACTGCCTTTACACTTTGGACCCATTCTGAGAGTCCACCTACTTCTCTCTTAGACCTCTTTGTCACCTAGCTTCCAATTTTGTTCTTTCCAAGTCCCTGACCTGTCAGACAGTCTATTGGTAGAGATTCACACCTTAGGCTGTCTTTCCAGAGTGGGCCATCCGATGAACTGCCCTAAGTTCTACCTACTGGAGATATTTTCCTCATTGTGTTTTAGGGCTACTCCCGAGTACAGCTGTCATTTGGTGGTCACCCAATTCCCTATGCCAACATACCATGCATACCCTTCTGTATATTCTCTGTATTCCCATGAGGCCACAGGTGTGAGTTCAGGGAGGGGTGGTGAGGCAGTAGGTATAGCTCCTTGGGACTCTAAGCCATGCTCTTGAAAACTCCTCGTGCCTTTCAGACCTGCTCAGGCTCTCTCTTATCTATTGCATTTCCATTAAATGGTAGAATGCTTGTATACACTCCCAACTTTATTAGGGGAATAAAATAGCCATCGTTTCTTTAAATCCCATGGAAGTTGCTTCCTTGGAGGAGCATGAAATGATGGTGGTGGAAGTTGCAACAATGATTGGCTGCTCTGTGTCTGCACCTCCATGATTAGAAGCAGCAATTTGTGATCAGAGCAAGATCCCTGGTATTTGGAGGACAAAGTCCTTACTGCTTGCCATTCTGGCTCCTGCAAACACTCTAGGAACACTGGTACAGCTGCCTTCCATGGGGGTGGGAGTGGGGAGGATGAGTAGCCACTACTGCAGGAGGCTGAAGTTGATAAAAATTAACCACAATTTACCAGACACTTCTTCCCCTGGAAGCTACAAGCCTTTGCATAGGCTATAGAATTCTAAAATAATTACATTAGGACAATTTTTGCTAATATGTTGTCCAGATGAAGAGACAAACTCCTGGCCCTTCCTACATTGCCATCTTTACTGACATACAGGCTTATTTAGTTTTACACCCTGGAGTAGTTCATTTTAAATTCTCAGTGTCAAAATTCTAATTTAACTGTTATAAAAACTGACTAAAGAGTGCTGAGTGGAACTTAGAATGATTGAGAGTGATAGCTGGAAATTAAAGTTTTAGTAACATTTCAAGGCCTTCTCCAAGATATTTCAGATTATGCAAGGTCATCCCTGGTACTTTGGCCAAAAGAAAGCACATTTTTGTGTCTGCGTAAGATGTAGAGTATAGCAGAACAGTAAAGAAAGGATTGGGATCCTGGGGAGTTGCAGCTTAGAGACCATCTTAAAACTATTTGATCTGCCACTATGGTAACAATAAGAGAGTAGCACCCATTTAGATAAAAAGTTTTATATTGTTGTATGATAGCATCTACTGTGGGACACAGTTCTCAGGCCCAATAATGAGAAAAGAATAGTTACCCAAGGTTTATGTTCCTCTAGTACTAGGCAGTCTCTTAAGGCTTCATCCTACGTTACAAAATCTGTTTTCCTTGACTCCCTACATAATTTATACATTACTATGCATTTTCCTTACGGGCTCACTTTATTTCTCCAATTATATGGCATTTGAGGTCAAGCATCATGCTGTAATTCTTTTTTATCCTACATAGTTGTTATTCAATTAATATTTGATAATTAAAATTTCAGAGTATGAGAAATTTAAGACCTTTTTAAAAAATATATATATATTATTGATTTTTTACAGAGAGGAAGGGAGAGGGATAGAGAGTTAGAAACATCGGTCAGTTGCCTTCTGCACACTCCCTACTGGGGATGTGCCTGCAACCAAGGTACATGCCCTTGACCGGAGTGGAACCTGGGACCCTTGAGTCTGCAGGCTGACGCTCTATCCACTGACCCAAACCGGTTAGGGCAAGACCTTTTAACTTATGACTTGACAGGATGCAAATACTTTTACTTTACAAGCTGCTATATCAGTGATGGCGAACCTATGACACGCGTGTCAGAGGTGACACGCGAACTCATTTTTTTGGTTGATTTTTCTTTGTTAAATGGCATTTAAATATATAAAATAAGTATCAAAAATATAAGTCTTTGTTTTACTATGGTTGCAAATATCAAAAAATTTCTATATGTGACACGGCACCAGAGTTAAGTTAGGGTTTTTCAAAATGCTGACACACTGAGCTCAAAAGGTTCGCCATCACTGTGCTATATTAATAGGAGTTCTGATGGGAGTGAAAGCAGAAATTCTTCTTAAGATAGGAATATGTTGTCCTAATTATGGCCCAAACTTCTTCCATAACTTTTATTCTGCTGGATCCTATTTGGCATATTAATAATTCATTGTTGTGTATATAGTTTGATAACTTGATGTATTAAATTTGGTCGTAAGACATTAAACAAAATAAATGAAACCATTGCAAAGTGGAAAAGGGTACTATTATTCAATTTTAGCTATAAAACACCTTTGAATAGTTTGAGAATGATTACCATAAATCATCTAAACATCTCATAAATTTAACAGTTAAGCATTCAAACTTTATTCCCTAGATAGTATCTTTTGCAAAAAAAACAACCCATTGTTTTTATTCATTAAAATTGTGCAATACTTAATGTCCTGAAAATAATACATAATCATTATAAGAAATTAGAAAAGTGCAGAAAAGCATAAGGAAGAAAATATAAATCACACATAATTCCATCACTCAGAAATAACTATTATTACCATGATGGAATAGCTATGCAGTCATTTTTAAAAAATTTCTTTTCTACTTCTAGAAAGAGATAATTCAATAGGAAAAAAACAGGCAAGAGATTAGAACAGCCATTTAATTAAAGACTATGTCTAAGAGGCAAATAAAACCATTAGAAATAAGGAAAATGCAAATTAAAATTACAAGATAATGCCCATATGGTTATTAAAATGTAGGAAGACTGACAATAACCAGTATTGTTAAGGAAGTATAACCATGGAAACTTTCACACTGATGATGACAATGTCAACTGGTTACAGCCAATTTAGAAAACCCACATTATCTACTAGACTGAAGATCCACATGTCACTAAGCAATCTCACTCCTAAATGTTTACTCAACAAAATGTGTGTTCCTATGCAAAAAAAAGGACATATAGAAGAACATTCAAAATAACCTTATTCATAATAGCCCCAAATGTCCTCTCAGAGCAGAATCTATATATATAAAAGGCTAATATGCAAAGTGTTCCCTTGGGAGTTCGACCAGGAGACCAGGAGTTCGATTGCTTGCTATGACGTGCGCTGACCACCAGGGGTTGGCGCAGAACATGGTGGGCGACCAGAGGTGGCGGGGCACTGAGGGAATTGCACAGTGGCGGCCCGCGGGTGGGGGGAGATGGGGAGGCGGGAACCTGATCCGTCCTGATTGCAGGCCAGGCCTAGGGATATAGTCATACAGCTATTTAGAAAGGCATTCCCTATTCCAATGTACAAAAATGAGAAATGACTACTACGTTAAACACCAGGGGGTGGAAGAGGCCAGAACCAAAATGCACATACCATATAATCCCATTTACATAAAGTTTAAAAATAGACAAAACCAAGCTACAGTATTTACTGATACAAACACAAAGCGGCGAAACTAGAGAGAAAAGTGAGGAAATGATTACAATCCTGTCAGGAGTGTGGCTTATTTGGGGAAAAGAAAGGAAGTAAAGCTTGGGAGGTTGCAGGAGGACACTTCAGGGAATGGTTCTATCTCTGGACCTGGATGGGGGTTACAAGATACTCACTTTGTGGTGAATCAGTGATACCTGTTCCTTTTGTATACTACTATTTATGTACGTTATATTAAACAATAAAAAACGTTAGCCTGACCAGTTTGGCTCAGTGGATGGAGTGTCGGCCTGCGGACTCAACGGTCCCAGGTTCGATTCCGGTCAAAGGCATGTACCTTGGTTGTGGGCACATCCCCAGTAGGGAGTGTGCAGGAGGCAGCTGATTGATGTTTCTCTCTCATCGATGTTTCTAACTCTCTATCCCTCTCCCTTCCTCTCTGTGAAAAATCAATAAAATATATTTTAAAAAAAAACGTTAAAAAGGAAACAAAAGTATTGCACTAGATAGTGCTTTTAAAGTTGCTTTTTGCGAAACTACATCTTGGAAACATTTTCATTGTGTTCTACCTCTTATGGCCTCATTATAGTTCCTTGAATTGATTATTTAACATATTCATTTTATTGGAGAGTTGCTTCTAGTTTTTTTAAATATAAATAATGGTTTGCTAAACATCTTTGTAAATATATCTTTTCAAATGTTCATGATAGTTTCTTTTGGCAAAATCATAGAAGTGAAGTTATTTAAATAAAGTGTATACATTTTTTTTTAAATCTTCATTGCCACCCTCCGCCCTCACTCCCCACCCACTGTCCTCATCCATAGGTGCACGATTTTTGTCCAGTTTCTTCCCGCATCTCCCATTCCCCTTTCCCCCCCAAGAATAGTCAGTCCATTCCCTTTCTATGTCCCTGATTCATTATAATCACCAGTTCATTCTGTACATCAGATTATTTATTCACTTGATTCTTAGATTCACTTGTTGATAGATGCATGTTTGTTGTTCACAATTTGTATCTTTACCTTTTTCTTCTTCCTCCTCTTAAAGGATACCTTTCAGCATTTCGTATAATACTGGTTTAGTGGTGATGAACTCCTTTAGCTTTTCCTTATCTGTGAAGCTCTTTATCTGACCTTCAATTCTGAATGATAGCTTTGCTGGATAAAGTATTCTTGGTTGTAGGTTCTTGGTATTCAGCACTTTGAATATTTCTTGCCATTCCCTTCTGGCCTGCCAAGTTTCTGTTGAGAAATCAGCTGACAGTCGTATGGGTATTCCCTTGTAGGTAATTGAGTCTCTTTCTCTTGCTGCTTTTAAGATTCTCTCTTTGTCTTTTGCTCTTGGCATTTTAATTATGATGTGTCTTGGTGTGGTCCTCTTTGGATTCCTTTTGTTTGGGGTTCTCTGCGCTTCTTGGACCTGTAAGTCCATTTCTTTCACCAGGTGGGGGAAGTTTTCTGCCATTATTTCTTCAAATAGGTTTTCAATATCTTGCTGTCTCTCATCTTCTGGCACCCCTATTATTCTGATGTTGGTACGCTTGAAGCTGTCCCAGAGGCTCCTTACACTATCTTCGTATTTTCGGATTCTTTTTTCATTTTGCTTTTCCGGTTGGGTGTTTTTTGCTTCTTCGCATTTCAAATCTTTGGCTTGATTCTTGCGCTCCTCTGGTCTGCTATTGGGTGTAATATTCTTTATTTCCGACCGTGTATGCTTAATTTCTAGTTGTTTCTTTATCATAGCATCGAGGGTCTCATTAGTTTTCGTGAGGCTCTCCAGAAGTTTATTGCAAGCCCTCAAAATTGCGTTTTTTAGCTCTATATCGTCCATTTCTGTCATGTTTTTTTGTCTCCGCATTTTTTATGCTTTCTTGGTGCACCCCCTAGTGGTCTTTGTGCGCAGTCTTGTTCTAGTTGAGCCTTGATTGTTGTAGTTAATACTAGAGGGATTTGACCACCAGGCCGACTGGCTGTGTGAATCAGCTGTGTCTGCCGCGGAAAACTTCTGTCCTCTGGGGAGGTGCTAATCTAGCCTTTGCCTGAGGCGATCCGGCAAATGGCTCTGCGCAGGGCTTGGGCGGGGCGGGCTCAACAGGGCGGGCGGAGGGAGCCGTTATGGTGCCCTCAGTCCTGTTCCCAGAGGCTCTGCTTCTCAGAACCCCCGGAACCGCTGCAAACCTCGGAGGGAAAGCTGCCTTCCAACTGATGCCAGACACTCCCGCTTCTCCCGTTTGGGTCCGAGTCCCCAGCGATTCGCCCGTATCTGGAGCTCAGAGTCTGAGACTCCCCCCTGACCGAAAACGACAACCGCGCTCTCAGCCACCAGCCCGCTTTGCGCGCGCACCTCCGCACCTGAGTTTTTTCCACACTGCGCCTCCTCTGAGCCTCGGTGTGCTGTTATTTTTCCTTCTAGTTGAAGAGTCTCTCCTCAGCCAGCCTTCCTGTGGTTCTGGGTGATGTCCGTTCCGTCTTTTAGTTGTATTTTTGAACTGGTTGTTTGCGGCAGCAGTCTCTGGTGTTTACCTATGCCGCCATCTTGGTCTCGAAAACCAAGTGTATACATTTTAAAGGTCAAATGTTGCCAAATTGTTGTCCAAAAAAATGATGACAAACTCTATTCTCATCAGCATTGTAGGAGAATGCTGATGTTCTCCATCCTCAATGTTAGGTGTTGTTATTTTGTTAACCTTTTCCAATGTGATCAATCTCCCATCACCTCTGCTTCCTCACCCCCTTGCACATGCCTTTCTCACCCTGCCCAGACTCCAACTCCCTGGGAGGGGCCTCTGTGCATCATCAGGCTGTCATTCATGCTGCCGCCCTCCTCACCCACTTGGCTTCTGACATTTCACATGGGACTGCCAATGTCGCTCCCCATGCCCCCATCTCCTCCTCACCCTGTCAGACTGATATCCTATATGCTGGGTGGACCTACTCCAACCCCACCCCTCACAGTCACCCACACTCAGACCTGCCTTGCTCAGCCCAACTTCATGATCTAATGATCCATAGACCAAATTGTTCACTAGGGAAAGGAGAAGGAGAAAAATGCAAAGAGATATTTTATACATTTTAAGTGAAAAAACTTTATAAATAATATGTTTTAGGGGAATTTGTATATGCGCAGAAAAGCATTTGGACATGCAATGCCAAGATGGTCCACAGTGGCTGTTGCTGGGAGATTGGACCATTTGTTCCTTTTCTTGCTTGTCTCAGTTTTGGTTTTTTTGCCCTCTTCCTCTTCCTCCATGTCTTCTTCCTCTTTCTTCTTTAGGAGGGGAGGCCAATGAGCATAATTTACTTTGGTAATAAGAAAAATAACTGGGAACTTTATTTTTAAATATAAAAAAGGCCTATAAGTAAGCTCAAAGTTTTTTCTTCCTGGGTAGAGGGTAACTAAAAAAGTATATTCTGCCCGGCCGGTGTGGCTCAGTGGTTGAGTGTCAACCCATGAACCAGGAGGTCAGGGCACATGCCCGGGTTGTGGGCTTGATCCCCAGTTAGGGGATGCAGGAGGCAGTCAATCAATGATCCTCTCTCATCGATATTTCTCTCCCTCTCTCCCTCTCCTTTCCTCTCTCTGAAATCAATTAAAAAACCTAAAAAACAAACAAACAAAAAGACCATATATAACAAAAGGTCTGGTTTTTAGGATGACCTGATTTTTTTTTTCTTAAAACAATTTCTTTCAAGCTAGTAACAAGAGAACAAATTTGAGATATCCTAAATTAAATTACAGTGATCCGGAGAATGGGAGAGAGACGGGGAGGTTAATCAGTTAACACAGAAAACCAACAAAAGACTGTCTTATTCCTAAATGTATGTTGACACCCTGAATTAATGTCCAGGGAGCTAGTTCAGCCCTTATCTAGAAGAATAGCCATCACCAGGTGCAACAGCACCCTTCTTAACGCTGAACTTTCGGGCCTATTTGCCCACAACCAATGCAGAAGCAGTAAACACTCCTTCCTAAAGGACTATGCCCCTATCCCAGAACTTTCTCTGCTTCACCTCCTCCTGCCCCTTTATCTAGAGCCAATGTAAATTCATTCAAATCAACTTGCATCTTTCTTCTCCAAACTCATGGTATAAGAGAGCCTGTCAATCCCGAGCCAGTGGCCATGTTTGCCTTCTGTGTCTAGCCCGGCTGCTGCTGGGTGAGACTGCATGCCCCACGACCTGATCCTTTTTCTGGCCAGCATATGGCTCAATACACCCTTTCTTTCAGAAAAAAAACATTTGGCCTGGGAGATTTTTGTTGAACACTAGTAGCATATGCAGATAATAATGCTGCTCATTTCATCTGTTCATTGCCTGAATCTGAGGATAACTGACCTCTGACATTTTCCCAGCTGGTGTATTGATTCACTCAGAGAGAAATCACTCCTCTGTGCTGGGCAATGTGGAGAGTGAAAGAAAAGCAAGGAACACATTTCCTGATCTTATTTTACACTCTCAGGTGAGTGAAAAGTTGCTAACGTTTTCAGCTGCTTCAGGTTCCACTGACGTGAAACTAGCCCCAAATTGAACCCAGCTAAGAGCAATCTATCTGTTTACATTTGCACTTGGACGTTGGCAGGATCTGTGTGGTTGATGGTAACTGACCTGTTGTAGAAATCTACACACATGTAAGTGCTGTGTGATGTGTCCTTGTACCAATGCAGCTCTGTCATGTTAGTTGCATACAGAGGTTTTTCGTGATCCAGTTACTTCTGGTAGTATTAATTTCTCATTTTGCACATGGCTGTTGAAAACAGACTCCATTTCTACGGATTTATCCCATGAAGTCATACTTTTTCCTCTTTGAAGCCTTTACCAGTGGAAGTTTTATTTCGTTGTATTAGTGATTTTGGCCCCAGGAAGCTTTTTCCCACTCTGACTGGTTTCTGAGTAAGCCTGCCTGGGCCTGCTTGGAGTCCAGCTGTGGAGATTGTTGGTCGGTCGCAAAATTTTTCATATTACTGTATAACGGGAACCAAATGTGTAACCCTCTTCGGCTTTCGGCTCATATTTTTTCTAGTTCTTTTGTTTGGTTTCATTTTTATCCTTATGTCCACTGACATTATTTTAATGGGCCATTTTCAGGGAGATTAATTATACCCTTGGCACATCTGCTTTCCCATTTGAAAATTTCTTCTGTTACAGGATTGGAAAATAATAGAAAATAGTTCAGCCAGCTGCCTTAGTTACCAAGACAACAAAGCGAAGAAATAACCGGCTACTTGGCTTTTCTCTCTTTTTCTGCCTACCTTCCAAATACAGTAATCGCCATCCTAAAATCTATCATCTGTTTGAGATCACTAGTTGAGTAGTTACTGAATTTTTTAGCAAGAGTATTATGTGCTCTGATTATAATCTGAGAACAAAGAGATGTTTTTTTTCTTCAAGTTTTTTTATTTTAAAAAGTACACAGGCAATAATATATTTATACATGTTCAGTATAAGAACGTAAAATGTTACAGAAGTATGTAGTTAAAAAGTGTAAGTTTCTCTTTCCAGAACACTTATCTTGACCAATATCAACATATGGTAGTGAATATGATTCAGTAAATTGGCTCAGAGTGAATTTAAAGGACAACAATGTATTCAGGTAGTAAAACTCACTTGTTAAAAATATGCGTTAAAATTTTAAAAAACTTAAACCCCTTAAAATTTATATGAGCAATATGTGTTTCTTGTATGAAATTCAGTCAAAAACAAGCAAAAATGAATACATAAATTACACACAATTCCACATTCACCACCACTAATACTTAGTTTAATTTTTAAAAAAATATATTTTATTGATTTTTTACAGAGGAAGGGAGAGGGATGGAGAGTTAGAAACATCCATGAGAGAGAAACATCCATCAGCTGCTTCCTGCACACCCCCTACTGGGGATGTGCCTGCAACCAAGGTACATGCCCTTGACCGGAATCGAACCTGGGACTCTTCAGTCCACAGGCCAACGCTCTAGCCACTGAGCCAAACTGGTCAGGGCTACTTAGTTTAATTTTAAGAGCAATAATAATGACGAGCCTTTATTTAACACTCCTTTTGTGCCAACCCTATAGTAAGAGCTTACATGCTTGAACACACAACCATTTTTTGGAATATTCATTTCTGATGCTTTCTTTCCTCCTGTGTATAGACATTTAGAAAAATATGTAGTTATAATTGTACTATATAATTATTTAGGAATTCAGAATTTTTAAAAAAATTGTTTTTATTGATTTCAGAGAGGAAGGGAGAGGGAGAAAGGGATAGAAACATCAATGATGAGAGAGAATCATTGATTGGTTGTCTCCTGCACGCCCTCTACTGGGGATCAAGCTCATAGCCCTGGCATGTGCCCTGACAGGGAATCAAACCGTGACCTCCTGGTTCATAGGTTACCACTCAACCACTGAGCCATGCCTGCTGGGCAAAATTTTTTCTGTGATGCTATATATTATTTAATGTCTTTAAAAAGTATCCTTTTACTGGTTGTCTAATATTTCATTGAATGCATGCATGTATATAATTCATTTAACCATATCCATATTGTTGCACTTTTATCACTTCTACTTTTTCCTATAAAGGTTTTTATGTATTATTTTTTAGTTGGATTATTTCTTAGAATGGATCTATCAGAAATGAAATTATTGGCTCAGGATAATGAATAATTTTAGAGCTCTGGAATATATTTTCAAATTGCTTTACCAAAGAGTTGTGCCAATTCCTATTGCTATAAATCATTATATAATAACACTGGGAATTATGTTTCCTACTGTCTTATAATTTGATAGAAGCAGAGTGATAGTGTATATTTAACTTGTTTCTCTTTAATAATGACAGGGTTTAATAATTTCTCTTTAGTATTATTTCCTTTTTAAGTAAATTGTTTATCTGTTGTGATGCATTTTATCTTAAAAATGTATGTTTTTAAAATTAGGGATAACATATGCTTATTATAAAATTAAAACAGTGTTCAATTCACATAAAAATAGAATCTCCTCTCTTTTACTACAGCTCCTTAATATCATTCCCCAAGGACTGGTTTAGTATGTACATCTCCAGACCTTCCTGTAAAATTTAGGAGTTAAGCTTTCTTTTTTTTTTTTTTTTGTGGAAATGAGTTTGATAGGAGTTCCTTACGAAGCAAAGATATTCACCTTTGTCTTTTGTACTGTTTGTTAGCTTTTAACTGTGCTTTTGTTGCTGTTGCAGTCACATTTGCTGATCTTTTCCTTTATGCTTAAACAAATTATGTTCATTTTTAAAAGGCTACTTTATTTAAAAGGCTCAATAAATGCTAAATTCTTTTTTTTCTGCTGGTTTTCAGTATGGTTTTTATTTTGGTATATATTGTAAAGTGTTTGTACTTTGCCAGTACCCCACTCTTTTGATTGCTGAAATTTTGTAATAAATTTTTAAAATATGTTTTATTGATTTTTAGATAGAGAGTAAGGTAGAGGGATAGAGAGATGATGGAAACATCAATGGGAGAGAAACATCGTCAATCGGCAGCCTGTTACACACCTCCTACTAGTGATTGAGCCTACAACCTGGGCATGTGCCCTGACCAGGAATTGAACCGGTGACCTCTTGGTTCCTGGGTTGACACTCAATCACTGAGCAACACTGGCTGGGATGTAGTAAGTTTTGAAATGAAGTGTGAGAACTTCCAACTTTGTTGTTTTCCTAAAGAGTAATTTGGTTATTTGGGGTCCCTTGAGATTCCATATGAATTTTAAGTTGGATTTTTCTATTCCTGCAAAAAACATCATTGAGATTTTGATAGGGATTACATTGAATCATAGATCATTTTGGATAGTATTGTCATCTTAACCTTAACGATATTAAAATTTCCATTCCAGTAATACAAGATGTCTTTCTGTTTATTATGTTTTCTTTAATTTCTTTCAGGACTGATTTATAATTTGGTGCACAAGTCTTTTGCCTCCTTGGTTAAATTTATTTCAAAGTTTGATGCTATTGTAAATGGAATTATTTTCTTAATTTCCTTTTTAGATTGTCTATTGATCATGTATAAAAATTGAACTGATTTTTGTGTGTTGATTTTATATTCTGAAACTTTGTTCTAACAGGTTTTTGTGTGGATGGACTCTTTCAAGTTTTCTACATAGAAGATTATGTCATCTTCAAAAAGGTAATTTTATTTCTTCTTTTCCAATTTGGATGCTTTTCCCCTGCCTAATTGCTCTGGGAGAATTTCCAGTACTATGTTGAATAGAAGTGGCAAGAGTGGGCATGCTTGTCTTGTTCCTGATTTGGGGGTAAACTTTCAACCTTTCATTATTGAGTGTGATGTTATCTGTCAGTTTTATGTATATTGCCTTTATCGTGTTGAAGAAATTTTCTTCTGGAAATTGGAAAGCATTCCAAAGAATTGAGAAAGCCAGTATCTTCAAGGTGGTTGGAAAAAGTCTTATTGTTTTAGTAGCATTATCTACTAAGTGGTATTATTTCAAACCAGAGATGGTGCTGGTATGAACTGGTACAACCCTTTGGTAAAGGCAGTACATTCAAGAGCTCTAAAACTATTCATAAGCTTGAGCCAATAATTTCATTTCTGGTAAATCCATTTTAAGAAATGGGTTTATTGTAAATATACAAGGAGCTTTATGTAAAAGAGTAGAAAGAAAAGATTCTGCATGTATTTTACAGTCTCATGTCATAATTGGAAAAATTTAAGTACTAGTAAAAGCATGGATTTGTCTGTAACTGTAGAAAATTAAAGTTTAAGCTTTGTTACCAGGACAACACAGAGAAACTCAGGTGCTTTTTCTTCACTCTACATCCACACCCCATTGTGAAGTAAAACAGTAGAAAAATCAAATTCAGTTATTACAAGTGTTTGTGATACTGTGGTCAGCATTGTTTTGGTAGCTCACTAAGATTCTATATTAAGGAGCAAAACGGATTTATTTGGCAAGAAATGAAAGTGAAGTAGATATGAAAAAATTAATTCCAGTGTGGGGTATCTAAATGTTATTCACATCAGAAATGCTCTAGAACAGTGGTTCTAAAATAGGGTGGTTTTTGTCCCAAGGGACATTTGACAATGCCTGGAGACATTTTTTTATTGTCAAGCCTGCGGGTTGGGGTAGGGGTGTGCTACTGACATCTAGTGGTAGAGGCCAGCAATGCTGCTAAACATCCTACACTGGCACAGGACAGTTTCCCATTGCAAAGAATTATGGGCCCCAATTGTCAATAGTGCTGAGGCTGAGAAACCAGCTCTAAAAAAAGTAATCAGTATACGTAATTATACTATCACAATCATTAACTTACAAGGATGAGGAGATGAAAAGAAATAGGTTCTGACTATGCATGGGATAAAGTCACAAATGTATTAAATTTGAACTGCACAAAAAGAGAAGAGTCTGATATGTGGATAATCTTGTAGCAGAGACACATTCTATTATCTACAAAGAGTTCTTATAATTCTACACCCTCCACTAAATTATTCTAAGAATATAACAAAAAACTAGGACTACTGCGAAATAATAAAAATGAATTAGCATCCATTTCCAAATAGATTTGCATGAAATATGTTATCATAAGAGGGGTTTTTAATACCTAATGTTATTAGGTAATATTTGATAAATACTAAATAATATATAAAATAATTATATACATTCATATTTTATATATATGACTATTATGAATATGATGATAAAAGTATATATAAGTAATGATTTATTAAATGCTCACCACCCAATTTATGAATTAGAACATGATCAATACTGTGGGCTATTCCTGAGTTCCATTCCTCTGCTTCTCTCCAAGAAGAGTTCAAAAATTAACTATATTGAATTTTATACTATTTATCATTCCTTTGTCTTTTTTTAAAAAAAATATATTTTATTGATTTTTTACAGAGAGGAAGGGAGAGGGACAGAGAGTCAGAAACATCGATGAGAGAGAAACATTGATCAGCTGCCTCCTGCACATTCCCCACTGGGGATGTGCCTGCAACCAAGGCACATGCCCCTGACCGGACCCGAACCTGGGACCTTTCAGTCCACAGGCCGACGCTCTATCCACTGAGCCAAACCAGTTAGGGCTCCTTTGTCTTTTAAAAATAGTGATATCATGTGTACACATCCCTAAATTACATCCTGTTAGTTTTGTTTTTTTCTTATGTAAGAATGGTATAATGAAATTAGTCCTTTATGACTTGCCTTTTCCAATCAACATTATCCATCTTATCACATGTAGTTGTTATCATTCGTGTTACTGCTGTGTAATATTTCTTTGAGTAATTATTCCAAACTTTATCTTTCTTTTCTTTTCTTTTCTTTTCTTTTCTTTTCTTTTTTTGTATGGGAGAGTGGGACGCAGTCCCCCACTACCACAAATTATGCAGTCGAGTTTCCCAAATTTGGGGAAATTGCAGGGGTCAGCACATCCGAAGTACAATGGATAAGCCTCGTCCTGGAAAACCACCTTCGTGATCATGGTGTCTCCCCTGCCAGGCAAGTATTCCAAATTTTATTCTGCGATTGCTTTACATTTGGGTTTGATATGGGTTGAATTGTATTCTCCCAGATTCATAGTTGAAGTCCTAACCCCCAGCACCTTGGAATGTGACCAGATTTGGAGACATGACCTTTTTTTTAATATCACAAATAGGGTTTTTTATTTGTCGCCATTGGAAGTCTGAATTTTGAACAGATTCTTGGATTGGGGGCTCATATCTATCCACTGGTTCAACTTTAACCCTGTCTTCCAGTAGCTTTTCCAGAATTGTGACCATCCTTCACCATGAAGCTCCATGAGTTCTCCCAATTCAAACTTGGGCTTCTTCAGCATTTTGACTTTTCTAACAATGACAAAAAGAGCAGATACTAGTTTGGGAAGCCTTTTCTATGTCTCTTCCAATGCGACCTGGAATCAATGTATTGACCACTTCTTTCAAGTCATTTGTCTACACCTCTTGGGTCATGATTTCCATCATGGCACATTCTTTATTTCCTTGTCTCTCTGCAGCAACGTGTGCTGTCTGTTCTAACCTATCCGTAAGTTTGCCAGTTCTCTTTGCAGCTACATCTGTTCTGCCATTTTACCCATCCATTGAAGCTTTAGAGTTAATGATTATATGTTAAAGATCTATTTGATTATTTAAAAAAGATTATTGGCTCATTTCTATGCTTTGTTGTGCTCTCACTGCTCATTTTGTACTTCAGTTTTCCCTCTTCATACAAATTAATTTAGTATTCTGTGTCTGATAATTCCAATACTAAAGTTCTTGGAGTTCTAAGTTTATTGTTTTTGAGCTTTTGTTCACGGTGCCTAATTTCCCTATGTGTTTGGTGATCTTGCACTGTGAGCTCAGATTTATTTTATTTTATTTATTTATTTACTTATTTATTTATAGAGAATGGAAGGAAGTGGGAGAGACACACAAAGAGAAACATCGATGTGAAAGAGACACATCGATTAGTTGCTTCCCGCATGCGCCCCGAACAGGGCCAGGGCTTGAGCCTCTGCAACCGAGGTAGGTGCCCTTGGCTGGAATTAAGCCCGGGACCCTTCAGTCCACTGGATGGCACTCTATCCACTGAGCCAAACTGGCTAGGGTAGATTTTGTTGATTTTAATCACTTGGAATTCTGAGAGCCTAAATAAAGGATGCTTTCTTAAGAAAGAATTTTCACCTTCTGTTGTGTATCAGAAGGTGCTACTAAAGGGAGACGACTTTAGCTCCCTTCTGAAGACCCAGCTTTCTGTGAGACTCCGAGATTTAGCTGCCAGACCGTGTGAGCTTAAGGATTGTGGAATTTTCTATTTCACCTTTCAGTTCTATCAGTTTTTTTACTTCATGTATTTTAAACCTCTGTTGTACAGTGCATACATGTAGGATTGTTTTGTCTTCTTGGCAACTGACCCCTTTATCATTATGTAATGCCCCTCTGTGTCCTGGGCAATACTCCTTGTTCTGAAGTCTACTTTGATATTAATACAGCCACTCCTACTGTCTTTCGGTTAGAGTTTGCATAGTACATTTTCAAGTTGTTTTTTATAATTAGCATATAATTGGGTCTTGCTTCCTTTTTTATTATTCTAATCTAATAATTTGTCTTTTAATTGATGCTTCTAGAGTTAATTTTATTGTATGAGATTTATACAAGAGGGACCTAAAATTCCTAAACTGAAAATTTTCAGTAGCCTTATTAATATAATAATTTTTTAATAATTAGAATGAATCAAAAATTACTAAATTAATCCACAATGTAAAAGTTCTAAATGTTGCCTAGAATTATTTAGCTCCAATGGCTGCATGGGTTTTGGACTCTGGTGGCTCAGCCATTGATTTGCTCTGCGACTTCCAAGCAGATTAGATTCCTAAGCATTAAATCCCTAATAGATGCTAATATCTGACCTCAACCCCTGTCACATTAAACAATTTAGAAACCCAAGGATGATGTGAAACATTAAAAAATTTTTTTTGCTTTCTTAGTTTAATACTAGATCAACAAATGCAATTTTCATACATTTACTATCAGAGTCATATATTTTTAAATCTTTCTACATCCTTCAAATATTGGGCCTTTGCAATTTGGATACTCTAGAAAATAAAATAGAAAGTTAACAAAAATGTCTCAATATTCCCAATTTGCATACATATTATTTAATTGATGTGAAACATATTTTTAAAGATAGAAAATTATTAGTGACTTTCCAAGACATTTTTATTATAGAAAATTTTAAACATACTCAAGAGTAAAGAGAATAGTGTAATAAATCCTCATGTTCTCATCACAAAGACAGTTTGCCAATCTTATTTTATCTATCTCTTACAGTTTTTTTCTTTCTTTATTTCCTGAAGCATTTTAAAGCAAATCATAGATAGCAGATCATTAAACTCATAAATCCTTCAGTATGTAAGTAAATCTTTTAAAAATTACATCTAATAATCCTTTCTTAGTCCCATTCCCTCCTTATTAGATTAGGAAACTAAGAGGGTTAGTGATTTGCCCAAGGCCATATAATTAGTGGCATAACTGGAGTGAGAACCCTAGTGCTCTAATGCCTAATCCTGTACTCTTTCCCTGTAACAAGTTGCCTCTGAAGATTACCTACTTATTAGCTAAATAGAAAAAAAAGTAATTAGATTTTTTTGCTGGCATCTTACATCAGACCATCTTGGGAGATATTAAATATGCAAATTCCTGGGTCCCCGTCTCAGAGGATCTAATTTCTTAGTGCTGAGGTGGCGCCAGTGGTTTTCTGGAGCCAACTTATACTGGCTCTTGAGAGCCAACTATTACATTTTAAGAAATTTTATGAACCAATTACTAAAAGTCATTAAAAATTAAATTATAAAGCTTACCATTAAATAAATTATATTCAAAACAAAGGTAAAAATACTCTAAACTCATTACTTCCTTTGGGCTTTACTACACTTTATTATTATCTATGTTCTTGAGGTCATGTTCATTGTATTTGTGTGGTAGAAATCCCACATAATGGTGTGCTACTGTGCATCTTGTCCCAACTGCACCTTCAGTGGTAGCTTGAAATTGGCTATGTGGTATAAAAATCATTTACACCATGGAAATTGGCAAATACAAACCAGGTTTGATTTATTTTTTATTTATTGTCCAGACTTAAGAAAGTGATAGAGAAAATGTTAATAATGCAGATGTATAGTGTCACATCTTCACACATTGTGAGTAGTACAAAATGAGGAAAGGTTCTTCCAATATTCAAAAACTATTATACAATGTAGCAAAGAAATCTCTTACGTCATTAATAAATGAGGGTTCACTTTTGTTTTACTCATTAATGTCAATGAAAAAATCCAACCAACAGTCATGTTGAAACTATACTTCATCACCTGCAATCATAGGTTGGCTATAGATAGAGTTGGCAAAAATACCAAAGCATTCTCTAAGAGTGAATTAACTTTATGAAATTTACAAAAACAAATAAAAAACACATTGAATGTTGTAAATTTCTCAGCAAAAAATATTATATTTATGTATATATGGAATAAGGCATTTTTTGGTCCTTTTTTTCACCCCTGGGTGAAACACAGGAATCTAGATTCAAATGAGCCTCTCAGGTATTCTGTGTCCACTAAATTTGGAGAACCACTGTTTTAGCCATTGAACAAAAAGATCAGGATCATTTAGTTAGTCTCCAAAGGTTCTTCCTGATTCTTACTGAAAACAAGAAACAGAATGTGTTCTTTCAAGTGCAGAGGCCTATTTTTTTAATTTTAAAGTTAATTTAAAAATAGTTTTAGAAAGGTATAATTAATATACAATAAATAGCACATATTTGGGATGTATAATTGGCTAAGTTTTGACAAAACTATGTTTTGACAAGCCCATCATGACAATCAAGAATGTGAACATATATTCAGCACCCTAAAAAGTGTTCTTATGTCCTTTTTAAAAAATCTAAATATATAAAAGCCTAAGCGACTGAACGACCGAATGACTGGTTGACTGGTTGCTATAACGCGCACTGACCACCAGAGGGAAGACGGTCAACGCAGGAGCTGCCCCTGGTGATCAGTGTGCTCCCACAGCCAACCTCCTGCAGTCCCTCCCCCCTGCTGGCCAACCTCCCGCAGCCCCTTCCCCTGGCTGGCCAACCTCCTACAACCCCTCCCCCTGGCCAACCTCCCACGGGCCCTCCCTCTGGCCAACCTCCCACAGCCCTGATTGGCCTTGATTGCCAGCCATGCCGAGGACCCCACCTGTGCACAAATTTGTGCACCGGGCCTCTAGTATGTATATGTGTGTGTGTGTGTGTGTGTGTGTGAGTGTGTGTGTCTTACCTAATAATAGACAAACATGTAAATTGACCATACCTTCGCTACACTAACTAGCCAAGCAGGAGAGTATGCAAATTAACCTAACAAAGATGGTGGTTAATTTGCATACATAGGCGCCAAGTGGTGGAGCGAAGCCTGACTGCCTGGGGGCCGGCGAAGCAGTGAAAGCCTCATGGCCCTGGGGCCGGCTCCAGCCGGAGCCCGGCCAGAGCGAAGGCCTGGGTGCCAGGTGCTGGAGGAAAACCGGTGCCAGCAGCCAGGGGAAAGGAAGGCCTATTGCACGAATCTCTTCGTGCAACAGGCCTCTAGTATGTGTGGGAGAGGGGTAGAGAGATAGAAACGTCAATTATGAGAGAGAATCATTGATTAGTTGCCTCCTGCATACCCCATACTGGGGGTCCAGCCCACAATCCGGGCATGTGCCCTGACCAGGAATTGAACCTTGACCTCCTGGTTCATAGGTCAATGCTCAACCACTGAGCCATGCCAGCTGGGCTCTCATGCCCTTATGTAAGTCTTCCTTTCTACCCCTTCCTACCCACCCCATACCCAAGCAATCACTGATCTTTCTGCCCCTATGGATTAGTTTGCATTTTCTAGAATTTTATGTAAGCGAAAGCATACAATATGTAGTGTTTTGGTTTGGCTTCTTTCATTCAGCATGATTGCTCTGCTCTTCATCCATGTTGTTAAGTGTCTAAATCAGCCGTGGGCAAACTACGGCCCTCGGGCCGGATCCGGCCCGTTTGAAATGAATAAAACTAAAAAAAAAAAAGACCATACCCTTTTATGTAATGATGTTTACTTTGAATTTATATTAGTTCACACAAACACTCCATCCATGCTTTTGTTCCGGCCCTCTGGTCCAGTTTAAGAACCCATTGTGGCCCTCGAGTCAAAAAGTTTGCCCACCCCTGGTCTAAATAGTTCAATCTTTCTTATTCTGAGTAGTATTTCAATGTATGGATAGACCACAAGTTCTTTATTCATTAAACTGTTGCTGGACATATGGGTTGTTTCCCCATTACAGGTCACACTGCTGTGAACATTTTTGTACAGATATTTGCTTGGCATATATTTCCTTCTCCTTGGGGTAAGCATCTAGGAGCGAAATGGCTGGATCATGTGGTTGTTATGTGTGTAACTTCAAAAGAAACTGCCAAACTGTTTTCCAAAGTGGCAGAGGCCATTTTTTTTCTGTCTTTCTTTTTTGGTAGTGAAAAAGTATGAGTGGTTCTGACATTGGCTTAAGATGTTCATATGTGCAGTCCAAGCAAGCTAGTAATGCAACACCACTCAAATTACATTCTTCAAATAATCACATAGCCTTTATTTAGTGGGAGTGGGAAGAAACTAATTTATAGTAATGAACATGGGATGGAGTTAGAACCACTTATTTAACTTCATTTGCTGATGATAAATTTGTTTAAATTTACTTTCCATTTTTCTGCAATTCTTTTTTGCATTTCCATTTCCTTTTTTAATTTTCTGAAACGGACAACATTTTAGGAGGTATGCGAGAAGGTTTAAAATGTCATTCGCGCCGAAACCGGTTTGGCTCAGTGGATAGAGCATCGGCCTGCGGACTGAAAGGTCCCAGGTTCGATTCCGGTCAAGGGCATGTACCTGGGTTGCGGGCACATCCCCGGTGGGGGGTGTGCAGGAGGCAACTGATCGATGTTTCTCTCTCATCGATGTTTCTAACTCTCTGTCTCTCTCCCTTCCTCTCTGTAAAAAATCAATAAAATATATTTTTTAAAAAAATAAAAAAAATAAAATGTCATTCGCGTCAGTAAACATTATGCCACACATTATTTCAGAATTTCTGCTAAAGGCAACTAATTACTATTTGGCACTTATGCACTAGCAAAATACTCAACAGAAATAGGTGTGTGTGTGTGTGTGTGTGTGTGTGTGTGTGTGTGGTGTTGGTTTTCCCACTCCAGAATGTCATCTATTTCAAGAGTAGTGAGGCCAGTCACATTTTACTCAGGCTAACTGGGGCTATGATTCTGATTTATTTTAGTGAAATGTTAGTCTCTTTTATAGACTGTTACTCTAAGAAGCTGCCTGCTTGGCCTTTCAATTTCTCTGGCTCTGAGTGGTCCCTCTGAAGGAAGATATCTAAAAACAAAGATTAGGTAGGCTTTTATTATCATATAAATAGACTTTGCAACCCCCAGCCCCAAACTAAAAGGGTAGAGCCATAGTTAATCTCCAGTTAATTGTAACTAAAAATTCAGAGCTGCACCAGGGCTTCTGCAAGAAGATGAGCAGAGGCGCCCTGGCTAGGACACATCTTCCTGTGCCAGTGTGACGGCTTCTTAATCACTTCCAAATGTGATGTTATTTCCCCGTTTTTCTCAGAGTGAATGAGCCTAGCCAATGCTGACACTGGTTGAATTTTCTGGAGACTTCCTAGGAAGCGTGGGCCCCAGCAGCCTCTTCCTTCCCTGGGGAAAGGGGCAACATGTGCAAATTACCCAGAAGTTTAAGGATGAATGCCCAAATCCCTTTTGGTGAAATTCAACTGCAATGTGGTATTGTGAAGTTATTTATCTCTAATCAACATAATACTCTAAAAAAACAAAAAAAGAACTGTACACTATTCCCTTCTCCCCCACCCCTTTTCTGGGCATTATTCATGCATAACAGACATTATGTAATAAGTCTTCAAAAAGTCCTTTATCAGCGAGGGAGCCATCTACCTTTCCCTGCCTAACAATATAAAAGCTCTATCTGGAGGGAAGTTCTGTTTATAGGTCCAGGGACTGGTAGTCTTCCAAGATGCTGGTTAAAAAAAAAATTAGGAACAAGAAGTATCTGTTCTGTGTGAAGAAAAAGAAACAAAAAAAGCTTCGCTATTCGGTTAGGTAAACACAGTATGATTCTAGTTGTTGGCTTAATAAATGGAGAACGCATAACTGATGTTGATTATCACCTCAGTTAGAGTACAAAACATAATGTCATGTGACTAAAGAAAAAAGGAGATGATGATGCAGATGTGTTAACATCTAGTTTAACGTTCCATTGTAGTACTTCGCTGCACTTCCTGAAAACAATTGTATTTAGAAGGTTAGCAGAACGAGTGGCACAGGAGGGGAGCACTGGTTTGCGAGTCAGGTGAGCTAGAGCTGAATTCTGGATTTTTATTATTTTTGCCCTGTAGACGTCATTTTTTGAAAGATTTCATTAGTTATCTGAACTCCTTTATCTCAGGCAAAGACATGGGAACCCTAGGGATGTGTCTAAAGCAGTGGTTCTCAACCTTCCTAATGCTGCGACCCTTTAATACAGTTCCTCATGTTGTGGTGACCCCCAATTTCATTGTTACAAATTGAACATAATTAAGGCATAGTGATTAATCACAAAAACAATATGTAATTATATATGTGTTTTCCGATGGTCTTAGGCGACCCCTGTGAAAGGGTCGTAGTGATTAACAAAAACAATATGTAATTATATATGTGTTTTCCGATGGTCTTAGGCGACCCCTGTGAAAGGGTCGTTCGACCCCCAAAGGGGTCACGACCCACAGGTTGAGAACCGCTGGTCTAAAGGGAAAGAAAGCTGGTCTGGGTGTTAATCCTGGCCCCATGGCCTACTAGTTATAAGACTTTGGGAAAGTTATATAACTAACCTCTCTAAGCCCCATTTAGCAGTGCCTAGAACATAGCAAAAGCCAAAATCTTAATAATAATAATTAATAATAATAATAATAGCATTATCATTATTTGAACTAACCAGATGGAAGAGTTGGCCCTTCTGAGAGCTGACTGGCAACCCCTCCCCCCCCACACTTCCCAAAGGGATACAACCAACTTTGGTCTGAGATGTTGCTGTACCTTTAAGGGAGTGTGGGAGTGGGCAACAGGAATTTGGGTGCAAAGACAGTACTATTTTTCAGGTGCAGAGATCTAAGCTAACTTTGCTTGTGTTGTCAAGGTCGGAGCAGGATTCAGTTAGAGAGAAGTATGGCAGGTGGAGGAACTGAAACTGGGAAACAAAACAAGAGGAGATCAGGGCTCAGGTCAGAAACACAGGCTTCAAAGCAGAGGCCGTTCGTTCTCAGAGGAAGGCTCGTTTCTCCAGAAAACCAAGCCTCATCCTTAAAACTGCCTGAAAAAGCAGATGCTAAGGGAGAGGGTGTAGCTGCTGGCAGGCAGATGCTCTTTAGTGGATACAGATTGAGGGCAGCAGGACCAATGGCACCCCCTGGAATGTGGATCCTATCAGATGACCATATTTGTTTAGGACAAACTCAGGGCTCAAACACAGCTGGGTCTGCAGTTTAAAGGTCTTGATGTCCTATAAGGAAAATGACTGTTTTTTTGGGGGGGGGGTGGGAAGGAGTGAAGAGAAAGGGGAGAGTTTCTGGGGGGAAAAAGTGAACATCTATAATACTTTCAACAATACAGATAAAAAACAAAAACGACTGTTTCCATTTGTAGTTACATTATTTTTCTAATTCATCTCTGATTCGACTCACCATTATCAAAGGGATATAATGCATTTACCTTATTGCTTGAATTTCTGACATGGTTGTGATGCTAAGAAACAGTCAGGATTAGTGAACATACAGACCTGGGGCCCTGTTCACGGCTCCTGGCTGCTTCATTCTGGCTGTTGTCTTCTAGGCCAAGATCGATGACGTGCTGAATATTCTGTGCAGAGTCACCATTCACATCCCAGAAAGTCCTATGATGTAGTCAACAGCAAATCAGCATGGACCCATTGTGAAATGTCAGTGTAACCGATTTTATATCATTCCAGTAAAAACCAGAGAAACTTTTTATATTTAGTTAGCAGATGCAGTGTTGTGAATAAATATGCCTTTTCTGTTCGGTTTCTGAAATGTTGATAACGGCTTATCTATAGCTAAAGTAACTTCTTGACAAAACCCATGGGTGCTACAGGATTTTATATTTGTAACCATGACCCACCTCTTGAAGCTCTCTGGCTCCTAAGACACATCTCTGGTTCTCCTATCTTTCTTACCATTTCTTCCCAATTTCCTTTGTAGAATTCTCTTTTCTGTCCTGTTAATTCTAATGTTCCCAAAATTGTGCTCTCAGCCACCTTCTTTCACATGAGATATTTTCACTAGTTGATCTTTTCATTCTTATTTAAGTGATTACATTTTTTTATTTGGGGGACTCCCCATTCTCTCTATATCTCTGGCTGTGACCTATCTAGATCTCTATTTCTAATTGATACCAGACCTCTCCTCTAAAGTAGCTTATAGATATGACAGCTCAGCCATTTTTCACATTGATTTTCATGTTGGCTTAAACCAGGGGTTGGGAACCTTTTTTCTGTAAAGGGCCATTTGGTTATTTATGACATCACTGGTGCATGAATTCGTGCATGGGTGGGATCCCTCAGCCTGGCCAGCGACCTCCGGGCAGATCAGAGCTGGCTTGGGGGAGGGACCGCAGGAGGTTGGCTGTGGGAATGCACTGACCACCAGGGGGCAGCTCCTGCATTGAGCGTCTGCCCCCTTGTGGTCAGTGCGCATCATAGCTACCATCCGGTTGTCAGGTCGTCTGGTTGTAGCGGCCGCTTAGGCTTTTATATATATAGATTCTCAGGCCATACAAAGTTATCAACTTAAAAATTAGCCTGCTATATTTGGTCAAACATTTAATTAACTCACCTCTAATACCTTGGCAGGGCCAGACCAAATGATTTCGCAGGCCCTATATGGCCTTCGGGCTGGACATTCTCCACCCCTGGCTTAAATCAACCATGATTCATCCCCACATCCCCCCCAGAGCTGGGGGCTAGTTTACTGCCCTTTAAGGGCCTTATGGAGGGCCTCTCAGAGACGGGTTCTTCAGCAAGCAAGACAAGCTGTTGATTGGACAGCTCACATACACACATTCCCACCTGCTAAAATTCATAGAGCAAGTTCCTTATCTGGCATTCAAAGTCCCTCATAATCTAGGCTCAGGCCACTTTTTAGATGCTTGCTTTTCTCCCTAAACGTCCCCTATGTTCTGGCCACTGTGGGTCACCATTTTTAGGACATGCTCAGCACTTACCCATTTCAGTTTCACTGGTCAGGCCTTTGTTCTTGGGTACCACCCTCCTATTTTCTCTGCCCATCAAAATCCCACTCATTTTTCAAGATCTCTCTGAAAAGCCACTTCTAACATGAAGCCATCCATGCACACCCAGGGATCTCTCTTGTTATTTTTCCCTTTGAATTTGTGTAATATTGTGTTTGGCTTTTCCTACTAGATGTTAGGTTCCTTGAGGTTAAAGACTGTGCAGTTATTTTTATAGTTCCCACCGTGCCTGGCACACACTCACTGCCTAGCTTACTGTTGTTGGATGAATAATAACTTGACTCAAACATCTCCTGGTTATTTACAAAAAGCCACATCTGTCTCAGCAAGGGAAGCAATACTGGCATCATCTGCTTGGAAGACAAAGTCCTTCTCGGATGCACATGTGTGTGGTTATACACAATGACCCCCTTGCCTGCACAGGCTTTAGGTACTTAGGAAAAAAGGAAAGGAAATACCCTTCCTTGAAATCGGTAAAGTTTGTTTTCCTTATCAGCATCATCTTTGCCTTTCTATGTCTATTTTGTTTTTCAGTGGGTATCTCACTTGTTGCGTCTCCTTTAGGCATTTCTTATGTTTGGATCTATTGATTTTTAACTATACTTTCCCTTCCTATCCCCAGGCCATTTTCCCTGTTCAGTGTTAATATTTTATACAGTAGCACTCCTGTTCTAACACCCTTGAGTACACCTTCAACCATCCCATTTCTACTGCTGGCAATGAAGATTCTTACAATAATGTGTGCTGTTGAGACATGTTCTCTTATTAATGGAGATCTTATCATAGTGTATATTTATAGCAGTGGAAGGACACTGAGTGGGGCCTGAATGTGGAGAGGACTTTGCAGATATCGTCTTAAATGATAAATGAGCTATTTTTTAAAATAAAGATGCTAGGAACGCTTGGAAAGAAACAATGATAATCATTTAAAATAGTCTCTCCATCAGAGTTAAAAATAATTAAAGCTGAAGTGAAAGTTAGAGGACCTCTTCTCTGTAAACCAAAGAGACTTGAGTATCCAAGGGAAAGGTCTGAGAACCAGTATTCCTGGTTTGCAGAATGAAAGGCCTGGGTGAGCTAGGGTACACATGGGCGAATGAGTGCAACGACTATAGAAGTAAAAGACAGCGTCTTAAGCTGATCTGTATGGAGCTCTCTGGAATTTATCTCGGGCAGATCCAGGCCACACGTGGATTAGTCTCTTGTGCTTCCCGGCACTTATTTTTCTGTAGTTCCCACGGAAACCCTTTTGTTTTCTTCTTTAAACAAGGGGGTGGCGAAGTTCAGTGCACAGAAGTAGAATGGAAAGTCGAGCTGTGAAGCACCTGGTGTACCTGGTGGCTTTGACGTGAAACCTCAGTTTCACTGTTGACAGCGTAGAGCTGCTCCAGTCTCCTGGCATGCCCTCCTCCTGGACTGACCTGGAGAGGAGCAGCATGAATAATGCAGAGCGTCAGATCGAAAACATTATGAACCAACTCATTGATTTAATGTGCATCCTTAGATGTCAATGGACAACATTCAAGTTAAGAGCATCCCTTATTCGGTCAACACATATTAATTAAGCCTGACTATGTTTGAGTTACAGTGCTTATGGAATGAGGTCTTCAACCCGTGTGATTTTTTTTTTCCCCCCTAGAAAAACAAAGTTTGCCTTTTTGGGTCTAACATTATTTATTTTACTCATTTTAAATGAAAACCTATTTGGGACTACATTGCACATTTTCAAGATTTCTGAAGGAGATTATATGGAACATAATTAGATCCTATCTCAATGACTCACCACTCATCACTCACAGTAGTGCCGCCTGGCAAGTCTCCAGGCGTTAGTACAACAGACCTCTCCCATCTAATGAGCTACCTCTGACTACACAGCACATTTGCTGTGATCTAAAAACCCAGATAACACCGATTATCAAAGCTATTTAAAGAGTCAACACAACCCGTGCTGAGCGCCTCTCTTAGACAGTAGAGTAGTTGTGTTTCAATGACTGAGCTTCCCAGCTGCTCTTTCAGCTCCTGGATCTCTGGCTCAAGGTTCTCCGGGATCCTGGTGAGGCTGAGAAGTCTGACTTGGAACGCTGTGAAATATTTCTGTACTTAAAGTTTAACGCCTATGCAGTATAATTTAAAAGAAGTTATTAAACAAATTACATCTTATAATGTACATATTTTGCATTTTATGAGTGTAAAAGTTTGATACCGTATGTACTGTTTTACAGTATATTTTTATATGGGCTAACTTTCCTGCCCCAAGGGGATAAAATCATTGGCATCAGGATCTTACCTATTTCCAGAACTTTCTATTTCTTCTTCTTTTTTTTTCAATCCTCACCCGAGGATATTTTTCCATTGATTTTTAGAGAGAGTGGGAGGGGGAGAGACAGAAAGAAACATCGATGTGAGAGAGACAGAGAGACACATTGATTGGTTGCCTCCTGCAGGCGCCGGACATGTGCCCTTGACCAGAATCGAACCCGGGACCTTTCAGTCCGCAGGCTGATGCTCTATCTGCTGAGCCAAACTGTCTAAGGCTCTATTTATTCTTTACTGTTACCACATTACCAGCCCTATCCTATATAATGTGCTTGAAAATTCAAATAACATATTCTGATTCCTAAATCATGATGGTTATGAAAAATGTATAACTACATAATGACACTATCTAAAAGCTAAAATCCATGTAGAAAACTTTTTTTTATAGTAAGCCTTGAAAATTGTTTTTAATGTCTGGATTTGGTATTCAACCCAGTTTCTCTAGTCCTTTGGTCTTTGAAGTGTAAAGGAACCCTATCTTTTACAGGTCTGACTGTCACTATTCTGCTAGGCATTGTTCTGGAAGAGGACCTGCAGAGTTAAGCTGGTTGGTCTTATCCCCTCACACATTGCTGTTTCTGTTAATGATGGAGCCTAAGGATGGCTGGCACTGCTTCATAATGAGGGCCCCAAAAGATAATCCAAATAATATCTACTGTGTTCATAGTTTTATCATCTTTTCAACTGCCTTATTTTTTCATGTGCTAATTATTGTCAAGATGTACCTAGAGCAGTGGTTCTCAACCTTCTGGCCCTTTAAATACAGTTCCTCATGTTGTGACCCAACCATAAAATTATTTTCGTTGCTACTTCATAACTGTAATGTTGCTACTGTTATGAATCGTAATGTAAATATCTGATATGCAGGATGGTCTTAGGCGACCCCTGTGAAAGGGTCGTTTGACCGCCAAAGGGGTCGCGACCCACAGGTTGAGAACCACTGACCTAGAGGCACCAAACCCTTTAGCTAGCACTGGCTTTAGGACTCGATATATATTGTTGTATACTGATATGCCACATATTGATATTGCTGTGCTGATATATTAGTATCCTAACTGAAAAGTTTGTTACAAGCCCCTAAAGGAAATATTAATTAACCTTGAGATGATCTCCCTTTTTCTTCTAGATGACAGCAATGGAGACGCTGCAACCTCCTTCACCTTCCCACATGAACCTAGAATCTGAGTTTACCTGTGTGCCCCTGCTCAAGTCCCTGGCCTGCCTTTCATACCAGATTCCCGCTAAAACCCTATTATGTAGAAATTATGGAGACATCACTGAACAGTGACGGGAGATACCTCAGGAGAGGAAAGAAAACCAAAGCTTTACCAATCCACCTATCCATACATGGAGGAGTGGGAATGCTTTGGTGACAGGTGGAAATATGTGAAGGGGTTACTTGTGTACCCAGAGAGTGCTCGGTTGTGTAGGCTTGAACCTTTACACAGCTCATCACTAACCCCACCTCCATGTGGCTCTTCCATCTGCACAATAGGGATTGTTAGTTACATGATTTGCCCCACCCGGCTGCTGTCAGATGATGTATGGAGGAAGCGTGGCCAATGACTTGTTCCTACATACATGTGGATGCTGGATTAGTTATTTATTTATGACCCCCACTACCATGAAACATTTTGGGGGTAGTAACAGAACAGATGTATTTTTCATTCACTTGGTAAACACCAGCTTCTTCCCTCTTCCCCGAAATTCCAATTGAGTTGCTGAGGATTTCATGGCACAGGACTGGTTAACTAACTCATCCAGGTGTGTGGGGTGGGGACAGGGCCACCGGAGGTCCCAGGGCAGCCTGGTTTGGAAGGGGGATGAGCCCAGGTGGGCTGGGGAGTTGGTAGGAAGCAAGGATTTTCCCGCAGGTTAAGTAACGGCTTACTGGCTGCTTCAGGACTGCCTATTGCAGCGGTTCTCAACCTCTGGGTCATGACCCCTTTGGGGTCAAATGACCCTTTCACAGGGGTCGCCTAAGACCATCGGAAAACACACATATAATTACATATTGTTTTTGTGATTAATTACTATGCTTTAATTATGTTCAATTTGTAACAATGAAAATACATCCTGCATATCAGATATTTACATTACGATTCATAACAATAACAAAATTACAGTTATGAAGTAGCAACAAAAATAATTTTATGGTTGAGGGTCACCACAACATGAGGAACTGTATTAAAGGGTCGCGGCATTAGGAAGGGGGAGAACCACTGGCCTATTGCCTCAGGGCTCCTACCACGTGCCTGCCTCAAGTCGTGCCAGATGGGGACTTGGAGCATTTCGGTGGCCAGGCAGTAGAAGGAGCCCTGCACCAGGTATCACAGGACTGGTTTCTATCTCTGGTTCTGCTATGGCTCCGCCGGGGAGCCTCTGCCAGTTGCTTCTGCAGAGGCGGAGAGCTGACCTCTTCCATCTGACACTGATTCCTCCCAAGTCCCCTTCATGATACTGACAACCGGGGATCGTGACACTTCCAAACTCCCTCTCCCTCAGAGGGGTGCTGGAGCACTTACAGATAAAGGCCCCGGAGGCCCCGCGGGTCTGTGCCTGAGCCTGAGCCTGAGCCTGTGCCTGAGCCTGTGCCTGTCCCTGAGCCTGAGCCTGAGCCTGTGCCTGTGCCTGTGCCTGAGCCTGAGCCTGTGCCTGAGCCTGTGCCTGTCCCTGAGCCTGTGCCTGAGCCTGTGCCTGT
>NW_005353460.1:5803715-5804307 GCF_000412655.1 Myotis brandtii
CCGGCGGGGGGGCCTGTGCCTGAGCCTGAGCCTGAGCCTGAGCCTGTGCCTGTGCCTGTGCCTGAGCCTGAGCCTGTGCTTGTGCCTGTGCCTGTGGGTGGCTTTTATTACTCAACACCCCACTTGCTAGTTTTCCATCCTTCCCCCGCATCCTCTCCTGGGCCTCCCAGTGGCCGTCCAGGATCCCTGCAGACATCACTTCCCCACGGCTATGGGTCTTAGGGCGACAGGGGTTCTGACCTTCGCTGTAAATAAAAGCTCTGCAGGGAAGGCGTTGTGACTGACTACAGAATCCGTTCTCCAAGGTACAATGTGCAAAGTTTCCGTGAGTAAGTGGGTCCATGGAGGCGAGGGCAGGGCAGCCCAGTGCGGGTTAAGGAAACGGGCTGGAGCGGGGAGGGGGGAGGGGAGCCAGGGGAACTCGGTCCCGAAAGAGGAAGGACCACCTACTAGTGGAATAGACCCCGGCCCCCCTCTCCTGGGCCGCTGGCCGCGCACCGGTGTCTTAGCCGCGTCCCCAACTTTGCGGGAGCTCAGTAACCAGTCACGTGCAAAGCCGCCCACCTGCAGGGGACCCCGGGCTCCGCGCCGC
>NW_005353460.1:5805050-5848122 GCF_000412655.1 Myotis brandtii
GGTGGGCAGCAGGCGCTGGCCCAGGACCCCGACCCGGTCTCCGCGACCGAGGGTGCCCCGAGGAAGTGTTGCTGTGAGGTCGGCCGCTAGAAGCTGTTGCAGGGCGTGGGTTGGGGGTACCCCGGTTTGCAGGGCGGGAAGGAGGAGGGAAGCTGTGCAAACAGAAGGCAAAGTTGTTGTTTCCGCGACACTTCCTGCACCTGCACCACCGTCAGTGATTTCGAAGTTATCTTTTCATCGATGAGCAAAGGAAGAGTGATGGGAGAGGAAAAGATCTTAACAGGACCGTGCATGCTCAAGCAGTGAACACTAATAAGCGAGAGAACGGTTATTTCGCAAACTCCACGTTTGTTCTGATTTCAAAGCCTCAGAGTATTTTTATGTAAATGTCATTGGATGGGTCTAGAATGATGATAAAAATAACCTCTTTTTTACTAGACATTTAAATGTAATTCTACCAGACTTCTTGGATTTTGCTAACAGTGTTCGTACAAGGAAGTCATCATTATCAATCCTGTTACTTGTAGCAACGAACATTAATAAGTCCTGTGCAGTGTTGTCATGTTGCTAATTGGAAGGAGAAAAGTCTCCCAATTGGAATTAGAAGCGTAAAGCAAACATGAAAGCCTTCGTCACAACAAGGGACCCGAAAGCGAGTCAGTGCCGAATAGGCAATGGGATTGTGGGTTGTGCACCCGCAGAACGGCAGTTCCTGCAAAGCAAGGGAAGGGCCATCCGTGGTTGTAGGAACCCAGGGCCTATTTCATGCTTTCTCTGTATTGAACTACCATGCGATATGTGCCCTAAATTACGCGGTATTGTTCATCGCTGCGTCCAAATCTCACACGTCTGCTTGCAGACTGGATTGCTGGGGTTCAAAGCAAAGTGTCAGACATTTGGATGCACTGAAGCGAGCGTTTGCCCTGCCATCCCAGATTCCTGCGTGCAAGTGGCCTCTGCCATCTATTAGCTGCATGACCAAGGGCGAGTCACTTACCCTCTCCCAGCCCTGGTTTCCTCCGTGGTGAAATGCCAGCACTATTCCTCCGGGTATGGAGATGCTGTGCAGAATGAAATAACATTAGGAACTTAGTCCAGTGTCTGGAGCACAGTAAGAGCTTCGTCAATACCGCCTCTTGCTTTTTGTCTCCCTCTACTTTTCGGAAGCCCCAATTCTGGCCTATTTCAACATTTTTTTTTTAAATTTAAAATTCCTTTTTCTTTGCAATCTTACTTTTCATTCATCCATTCAATTTCCATTTGTTGGAAAACCTCAGATGCTGCCCTCTGTAGGTGTTTGACAATGAGGAGCTGAGACTCTGAGGTTGGTGTGGGGGATCCTTCAGGTTTTTACTGCTGGTGAGACTCCGTCCTAGGGTCATAGGATGATGAATCGTACTTCCCAGGCTTCATATTGTCCTCGCTCTGTCCCTAATGTGATGTTATTACACTGAAACAGAAATAACAGGACGCTCTGTGAGGGTGCTCCTCTCTCCTGTTTACCCCATCTCCTTGCCCAGCTCAGTGCCTGGCAGGGCGGCAGGGCTTAATAAATATTTGTTGACTTGAAATATAGAATGTAATGGAGTTATTCTGCAGGTCACAGCTTTTTATTTTTTTTATTTTTATTTTTATTCCGGATGAAAGGACCTTGGGATTCTAAATGATAGCCCTACTATATTTTAGGGCTAATAGAGGTTATTAGAGAAGCGAAGCTCAGGTAGACTTTATTACCTATTGATTTTGCCCTGTGATGAAGCAGTCTTATAAAACGGATAAGGCCAGGCTGCAGCGGTGGCTTCACCACTAGGGGCCTCCTCTGCCTCGTGTATCACCCCAGGCTGGCAGTTATGGCCATTATTCTGTTCCGTGAGGTAGCAAAGGACTTTAACTTCTTGGCTTCTTGACACGGAATACTTTATTAGAAAAGAGCAACCTTGTGTGAAAAGCATTACCAAAGGCCTAAAACGAAATGAAAGCAGTCTTAAATGACAGATTCCGTACCCTTTGGAATAACTTTAGATGTAAAGGCTTAAAGGAGATTGGAGAATTGGGCTTTTTACTTTGCACACCCTTATATTCAAATATATGATTTAAAAAAACTTTCTAAAAGTCAAATACAGTGGGGCCTTGACTTACGAGTGTCCCGACTAACAAGTTTTTCCGAGATACTAGCTGTCTCTCGGCTGATTTTTTGCTTTGAGTTGACAGAGTAATTTGAGTTAATGAGCTCCTTAACGAGCTCCGTCACGGAACGAATTAAACTCATAAGTCAAGGCCCCACTGTATAGGATTTTGATCTAATATTTTCAAGGTTTTTTTTTGGGGGGGGGGAATGCCTTTGGTGGAGCTTATTTTAATCTTTTAAAATGGCTTTATTTCCTAGCAACAACAATAGAGCTTCATTGTAGGTAAAAAGGAATCTTATCTGGTCAGTGGAAGTTCCTGGAGCATTTTACTTTTTATGAGGGGACCACATTAAACTCTACCTTTAAAAAAGATGTTTTATTATATTCCAAGATGCGTCATTGAGAAGCATGTTTCTTCTGTGAGTTTTGGGAAAAAACTCTTATTTCTAAAGTCTGAGTTGAATGAAGTTAGGCTTGAGACCATGGAACAACTGTAAGGTGTGTTGGTGCTTTTATTTATCAGCTACAACTGGCTATTTGGTAGGAAAAGTACTAACAATGTAGGCAAGCGAACATTACTACCGAAAATACTGCCACATCGTTTGCCAATGAGTAAGGGAATACTCTATTTTCAGTGAAATTTAGTGACAGCGACAAACTGAGCACCATTCATCGCTAACGTAAAATTAACAGTCCGAGAAGAGCTCAGTGCGCGGCAGGCCCAGACGCTTACCAAGGGGTTCCTTCTCTTAGCCGAACGCCTCTGAGTTCAGAGTTATCAGGCCTCCAGTTCTGATTTTCACATGCTCGGGTCTTGTAAAACAAGGCGATCTGATTTTTGCTGTTTTTCCATCCAGGTCTGGACCAGTATGCTTTAGGGAACCGGGTCAGAGAAATAACTTGTGTGTGAAGGTCCCAGATCATTTTTATTATCACTTCCCTCTGATTAAGCTAACGTTTTTGGATTATTTTCAGGATTCTGAGCATATTAAAAATGACACAGATCCCGTTTGCACAGAGTAATGCTTCTGTAGAACGGGAAGAACATTGCTTTCGCCCTCAAACCTCTGGCTAGTGAAGGCGATGGCGCCTCCCTGCTTCTCTCTTCTTCCCAGAAGGAAGCTGAGTCTAAGCCAAAATGTATAAAGCTGTATGCAGAACAAGGCGTTTCAGTTTGGACAAGAGCCCTTGAGCTGACCAAGATTATGGATGTGCTAGGTGGTTGGAAATGAACGAGTCTTTATACACGGGAGTCATTTTTAGGAACCTGCACTTGGGAGGTGCCTCTTGGATGGGTGTTCACTAGAATTTGCAATAATGTTGAACCTCTCACTTAGTGAAATACGACGTTGCCTCACAGGTAATTTTTGTTGTTGTTTTTAGACAATGCGAAACATAACCTCTGGTTATCCGGGGTCATGTCTGGTACTTTGTTTCATTTTTGCACACAGGGACCTTTGAGTTGATGGAGGAAAAGGGAAGCAGGAAGCAGGGTAGACGGGAATTGTCTATTTATACTGAAGACTGGGTTCCCTGCCTATTTTTGGGGTCCCAAGGCACTTAGGTATACACTGTTGTAGCTTAGTAATAGGTGGTGTTCACTGGTGATTTTGGGGTATACTCATCCACTCTGTTAATGAAATTACAGTCATGTGACACATAGCAATGTTTTGGTCAACAACAGACCAAATATATGATGGTGGTCTCATCCTATATAATAAGAGAGAAATATGCAAATTAGGCCGGGACATCACGACCAGCTCAGAGCAACCCCCAGCCTCAGCGGACACACACCACACACCAGGGCTGGGGGTGGGCTCCAAGTGGCCACGGTGCAGCTCGGAGCCCACCCCCAGCCCCAGTGCTGCCCAGCTCCGAGGCCACTCCCCCCGGGGGTTCTCGGGCAGGCACACTGCGCCACCTGCCCGGGAGCAAGGCCCCCAGCGGACCCACGGACCCGCCCAGGGGGGCGTGCTCTGACCTGCCGCAGCCAGACTATGGCTTAGGCCCGCTCCCCTAAGCCATCAGTAGGGCATCCCCTAAGGGCTCCCAGACTGTGAGAGGGGGCAGGCTGGGCTGAGGGACACCCACCCAGTGCACGAATTTCGTGCATTGGGCCTCTAGTAAGATTATAATGGAGCTGAAAAATTCCTGTCACCTTGTGATATCTAGCTGTAGTAACATCCTAGTTACTCACGTGTTTGTGGCAATGCTCGTGTAAACGAAACTACTGGCCTGCCAGTCGTATGAAAGTATAGCACATATAGTGACAGTAGTAGGCTATCCACCTAGGTTTGTGTGATGTTTGCATGACAAACATCTCCTAATGAAAACTTCTCAGACCGTCTCCCCGTTGTTAAGGGGTGCGTGGCTGTACTAAAACGATGTTCTTCCACTGAGGTCCTGGGTTCTCTCAAAAGTGACTTTCTACTTCTGTCTCCCGTTTGTTAGAAACTTGCTAAAGTTAATGCAGCAGTTAACACGCAGACAGGGCTGCTGCTAGCCCACACAGTGCCCCTGGTGGTGGACTGTCCTGGGTCAGGACGCATGCTGTGGTGAGCAGAGAGTGGCCTGGACGTAAGCCCCGCTCCCTTCCTGCTGGGCACTCTTGTGTGGCACCAGACATCTGCACAACTTGCCTGTGAAAGTGGTTAGGAAAGTGCTTGGCACATAGTCAATGAGCAATATGTTACTGCTGGTTATTGTCCTCATTGTTGTTGGTGGCATTGCTTTCAGGGTAGATCTTTCTAGTAGTCACAGTAATCTAGAACAGAGGATCCAGGTGAACTCAGTGCTTATAGTAACGTTTGCAAAAGCAAGCGATTCACTTCGGGTTTCTCCTTGCACTTGCATCCCAGTTCTCTTCACGTGATAAAAATGGCTAACACCTACGGAGCACTTAACCACCTGGCAGCGGCTCTGCTGAGCGTGGGCCGGGAGCTATTCATTTAATCCGCAGTCAGTTTAAGAAGCGGCACTGCTATTATCTGCACGTCACAGAGGAGAGAACCAAGGTTTAGAGAGGTGAGTTACTTGCCCAAGGTCAGCTCCTACGTGGTGGACCTGGACTTTGAGTCCCTGTCTGCCTGGATCCAGGACCTGAGCTCAGAACCTCTGTGCTATTTTTCAGCACAAATACTCATTGAATTGGCAGCCTAGAGTCTGCTGTAGAGTTGAGGGTTGACAAAAACGTGAAAACATCGATTTTCCTTAGAATATTATATTTGTATCCATTTCTGGACATGATGGTGCAAGATGACAAATGGATTTTTATCAGTGGGTCTGCTTCAGCACTTTCTATTTATAGATTTTTATATGTAGCTTTTTCTAGTAGCTCAAAATACCATACAACGTAGTACAACTTATTTCCGTACAATATTTAACTTCTTATCAAGGCACGTTGCAGGCATGTTATAAGCAGAATATATGAGTAAAATCAGGTGTGTGGGTTTCAGAATATTAAGGTATGAAGGCTGGAATCAACCATTCATGCATTCATTTCACAAATACAGAATGGGGCAAAAGTAGGTTTACAGTTGTTTGTATGGAAAATAATCCTATGTAATAAAAGCAAATTGTCCCCTCAACTGGGAGTTCTTCCGGGAGTTCGACCAGGGGTCGGGGCCAGCGAAGGAAAGGAGGGAAGCCCTGTTGGCAGGCGGCTGGGGGAAGGGAGGGAGGCCCTGGCCTGCGGCCGGCAGCTGCTAGGGATCCTACCAGTGCCTAAATTTCGTGCACTGAGCCTCTAGTACAATAATAATAATATAAGAGCATGCTCTGTATTTGGGGTACTCACAACTGGAAACGTGCTTTTGCCCCACCCTGTATTTATTTTTCACTCCATATTTTAAGGCACTCTGCTAGGCTCTCCAGACATTGCAGACATGGGCAAGGCAGACATGGGCCAGCATTTGAGCCTTTGGAGCTGGGCAATCCTGGGGTTGAATCCCAACTCTACCGCTTACTGACTGGGAGTCCTGGCCCCATCATTGAACATCTTGAGGCTTAGTTTCCTTGTGCACACAGTGGGGATTGTAATACCTTAAGGCTGTGGTAAGAACAGAATGAGGTGTATAGGGAACTCAGCTTAATCCCTACCCACTCATTTCTCTGAGGTCACCTCCTCCTGCAGGAAGCATGCTCATGGAAGGGACTGGGGGAACCAGGAAAAGGAGAGTACCTCCCACCTGAAATCTTTCCCTGGCTCTGGCTCACCCCATGCTCTTTGGACGGCCTCTCGCTGCACTTCACCCAGAATCTGCCACTTGTCCCCATTCAGAGGGAGTCACACAGATGACTGCCCTGTTCTGAGCAGCCCCAGGTGCAAGGCATGGAATACAAGACAGTTCTTAGTGGCCACAACTGAGAGAAGTTTGTTTCCTTTTCTGATCTACAAAGAAGTTCTTGGCTGGAGGGGGAGAGAATGAGTGCAGTGGAGGGTGGGGCAGAGGTGGAGGTGGGGGGGGGTCTTTGGAGTGGACTGAGGCCTGAGGGAGAGAGTGAGGGGGGCAGCAAATGCAAGGCCAGAAGCTGGATTGGAGAGGCAGGTTCTTTCACAGTTGCAACCAAGGCCTCTGCCCCATCCCCCTCCACTTTCTAGTGTGGAAATAAAATATCAGTGATGTAAAGCAACTTGCCTAGGGGCCCCACAGCCCAGAAAACCAGGACTTCCCCCACCTCCCCAGGATCTGCTTCAGGGAGAGGCTTTTTGTCCAAAGGTGAAGCTATTTGCTGAGGACACGGGCTGGCCAGCAGCTCTGGAACCCCTTTCCCTCGAACTGGCAACAGCTGGGCCCTGAGTGTCAGGTGAGCCTCAGGTGTGCAGAGAAGGCTGGGCTTGTCCTCCATTCACAGCTGACGCAGGCTTCATGCCCCTGCGCCCCAGCGAGCTGCTGATTGGGGGCACTTTAGTTTCCAGCTGCCAAGAGGGGGCCCAGCACCTTCCTCTGTTGCCCTCCGATGGGCTGCCTGACCCCTACACCCCACCCAACGGCAGACCTTTTTTCCCTCCTCAAACTTTTAAAATTTATCGAGACTTGTTTTGTGTCCTAACATGTGGTCTATCCTAGAAAATGTTCCGTGTGCACTTGAAAAGGATGTATATTCTCCTGCTTTGGGGTGGAATGCTCTGTAGATATCAATTAAGTCCATCTGATCTAGTGCGTTATTTAGGCTGCTGGTTCCTTGTTGAGTTTATGTCTGGAAGTTCTATCCACTGATGCCAATGGGGTGTTAAAATCTCCTACTATGACTCCAAACCGCAGACTTTGCCTGGCTGCCCTCCACATCTCCCAGCCTCCAGAATGGCCACTGGGCATGCCTGGGCCCCACGCATCGAACTTGACCCGCATGGCCTGTGAGCTGAGACAGGACCCTAGACCCGTGGCCGGCAAACTGCGGCTCGCGAGCCACATGCAGCTCTTTGGCCCCTTGAGTGTGGCTCTTCCTAAGCCTTAGGAGTACCCTAATTAAGTTAATAACAATGTACCTACCTATATAGTTTAAGTTTAAAAAATGTGGCTCTCAAAAGAACTTTCAGTCGTTGCACTGCTGATATTTGGCTCTGCTGACTAATGAGTTTGCCGACCACGGCCCTAGACTACAGTACTGGAGGCGGCCTCTGAGGCCTGAGGGGGTGTCTGGGCCTTTTCTGCAACACCCTGTTGTGCGCTTCAGCAGATCAGGACGTCCCCCCCCCCCCCCCGTGTTGGCATATGCACGGGTCAGAGCTGGGCCAGAAGAGGGGACTCTGGAGGGGGCTGGGGTCACATGTGTAGCGAACCCAGGAGAAGCAGGGGGCCAGACCGAGCGGGCAGCGTACAGTGCCTTATTGAGTGGTGAGCGGTTGGGTCCCGGCCCTGTTCTTCCTTATCTGTCTCTTCTCACCTGTTCCCCTCCCTCCCCTCCCCTCCCCCTCCCACACTTATGGGAGTGATAGAGCTAAAGATATATAAAATCCAAGGTAGACTGTGATGAATTCATTGAAAACATTACTTTCTAATTCTCCCTCTTGGGGCTGTGACACACCTGGCAGTGGTGTTGGGTGACATGTGAGCTCGTGCCAGTGTGTAGGGTTCCCATCACCCTGGGCTGGCACCCAGGCTGGCCAGAAGCAGAGGAATTCCAGGAGGCCGTGGCATCTGGCAGCCCAGGACAGGTGCCTGCGGTGAAGAATAAGGTTTGGGTCTAAAGGGTGAAGGTGAGGCTTTTGGGGGGAGTAGCCAAGAACTCAGGTCTCATGGAAATTGGAACGAGCCAGGAACAAAGGTTGAGGTGGGTCAAATGGAAAGGGTTTGGGATCTAGGTGGAGAGCAAGGTGAGAACATCAGCAGCTTGTTCTTGAGGGGCACGGGGTGGGGTCAGGTGGCTCAGATGTGCAGCCTGAGGCAGAGTGGGCTTTGCTGAAAGTTAGGAAGAGGTCTGCACCCTCCCCGCTCCCCCCACCACACACATCCCCCTTTGGTGCCTGCTCTGTGCTTCTAGCTCCTGGTCTCCTGTGGTGGGTGTTCCCCAAAGCAGTGCATCCTCTCTCAGCAAGGAGCCAAGTCACAATGATTGTTGGTTGTTGCCAGTTCCCACTCTGGGTCTTCAAGGCTTAGCCAGTATCAGGAAAATAGGCCTTTTAAACTTTTTTTCAGTTGGAGATTTGGTTAAATACACCCAGATCTGTTTCACAGTGAGGCAGAGAGCCAGGTTCAAGGGCCCCCTGCATGGGGTCCTGCTGGCATTTCTGTAGAGTGGGCTGGGTTGTGAGATCAGAGGATGTTTTTAGAGAGATGTTCCTAGTGGTTTTATGATAATGAGCCACCTTGTTTGGTGTCCAGGGTAGATGCTGTGGGTGGTAGGGAGGGAATGCGGGTTTTACAGAACCATTACAGTTCAGGACTGTCTCCCTCAGCCGGGGAGCAGGAGACCTTGACTCATTGTTTATTATGCGTCGGCACAGAGGCACAAACCAGCCCTTCTGTGAGTAAGCAAACAGAACCTGCCCAGGTGCAAGAGAAGCTTGATTCAGGGTTTTTTTAAAAAATGTAAAAAATTTAAAAACAGCCTCGAATCAGGAACAGTTTAAAGCAAGTTACTGTAATTTTCAACGGCTCATTTTATAGGCTTAATAGAGTGTATTAAAATGAAACGAGCAAGCAAACGTTAAGCAAACAACACAAGGATAGCTTTGTAGGAAGAGGACTAGCCCTTGAAATGAAGTTCAAGTTAGTTGATATGGAGATGAGCAGAATGAATGTATGCTGAGCCCGCTGAGTGAGAAAACAGGGGAAACGAGGAATCCGGTGAGGAAGCAGCGGATGAGGAAGCAGCGCCTCTTGAGTGGGCGTGGGAGTTCGAGTCAGTTCACCCAGCTTCACAACTTCACTCTTTAACTGTGATCTCGGGCAAGTTACCTCATTGTTGAGATCCCAGTTTTCTTATCTGTAAAATGAGGGTACTAGGATCTATCCTATTGGGCGGTTTGCAGATGGATTTAGATAATGTACATAAACTGCTTAGCACGTGGTCAGTACTCCATACATGCCAGCTGGTATTGTGACGGAGGCGCCCAGGAAGGAAGCCTGGAAGAGGACCCAGCGCATTGGGAAAAGTAGGAGGAGCAGTCCGTGTTTGCTCTGGACCTTGAATCTTCTCATTCTACCCTTGGATAGTTTTTTAATGTCTTAAAATCAGATGATTATAATCAAATGTGTCTTAACACCCTCTGTGTACATGCCACTCTGATAAGGTCCTTCAGTGTAGAAACGAATCCCAGAAAACCACCCTTGGTACCTTATGTAGCTGACAGTCTTGGACTGAGGGGAGTGAGATAGTGAGTGGGACTTGATATTAAAGAATGAATTCCTGATGTGCCTGGCTGCTTTAATTAGCTGTCCCAAGGATAGTAGCTGTTCTTTTTTTTTTTTTTTTTAATTTCTCATCCACTCTGTATACAGATGGAGAGGAAATAAGTACTTCTTCTTGGGCTTCCATAGACATAAGTAACTCAAAATACCCAAGATTCTCTTGGATATCTTATTTGTATAGAAGTAGGATTTACTTAAGTACATTTGTGGCTACATAATGGGGACCAAGGGAGGAGACTTGTGTTTTCGGCGGATGTTGCTTTGGATGTACCTATGACTTGCAAGCTCTCGCTGCTATCGAAATGATGTTCTCTAAACTCATGGCCCTTAGATTTCTGGGTCCCATAGATTTCTGAGCCTGAATAACAGGAGAGAGCTGAGTGTGAGGATTTTAAAATTTTAATCTCTCCTCCAGATGGAGGTATAGACAAATTGCTACAGAAGGAGACTAGGTGGGTAGAGAGGGGATTCCAAAGCTGACTCACTCTGTGGCCTTAAGCAAGTTCTTCATCCTTAAAGTAGGAATTTAATCATTTAAACTCAAGGGCCATTCGAATGCAAAGAAATGAAATTTATGGACTGCGAATAGATTCATCAACCCAAATGGTGGCTGAAGCCAGAATCTGAGCATAAAACTCGTTACTTCGTTGGATCTGACTCACCATCTTGGGTTGTCTCAAAAATGGTTTTTCTTTATAGAGAGTGTTTTATTCACTTAAGTAATTAAAAAATCCTGAGGACTTTTTTCCATGAATATTCTTGGGTACTCAGGAGAATCTATCCAGCTTTACTGGAATTACCTTTTTGTCTTCCTCGGAGAATGAGTCTGGACCAGAATGCATCGGGACTGTTATTAGCGTGGATAACAGAGACCATGAGAACACCTCCTTAGACCCTTTATGCAGAGAGGGTCACTTCATGTTCATATTCTGATGGAAATGAGATAGGAGGAGATGCAGGAACTATAGCCTTTTTGGTTTTGCTTCCATTCAAGACAGTGGCCTCAGAAACCAACTGTAGAAATGATCTGCTCAATGATGACCGGACTTCAATTTCTTTCCCATCCTCACAAAATGGTGAATTTTATTGGTGACCACCACATGACCAGAAGGTGTTTGAACTTTTCAAGAGGGAGGGGCAGGTGGGAGGTGGGAGTCGGTCCTTTGCCTGAAAGCCTGGGGAGGTGCTTATTCTGCTTGTGATGGTCCAGCCTGAGGTGAAGGCGCCAGGGAGGCACCAGCTCCTTTAACCCCCTTTCCAGGTCTCCACAAGTGACTGTTTGATGATTTGGGGGGAAGGGGCAAATGTCATGCAGGTGTGAAACAGACAAGTATTACTGCTGCTGTTAATCACTTAGGAATGAGGGTCAGAGAATGAATGGAGAAGCTTTGAATAAAGCTGGCTAGGTTCGCTTATTTTATCTACATAAATTAGAAATCTTTGAAATGGCAAAATTGTGCATTTGACAGGGACACTTCGGTTCTGTAGGATTTGTAGGCCTCATTTAATAGTCTTGACAGTGACTTGTTGAAGTAATGGGAGGACCATTGGTCAGCAAGATTACATCAACAAAGATAATATCTTTGAGATCATTTGGTCTAGCATTAGTCTTTTGCAGAAATAAGAGCATGTTTGAGATCACTTCAGTTATCTTCATATTTTGCAAATGAACAGAAAGAACCCCAGAGAGGTGAAGTGACTTAAGAAAGATGACCCAGCTACTTAGTGCAATGCCATTGTTAGGAACAGAACCCCAGTCCCTTTTGTTTCATGCTGCTCTTGATGGGCCACGCAACATCCTTAGGTACCATAGCCCCTGGAAGGTTATTTCAGGTTCCCCTGCAATGATGCCACCTATGCAGCTGTCTGCTCTCAGAATCCGTTGAGAATGTGCTTACGAAGCTCCTACCATGTGCCTAGCATTTTGCTCAGTGCTAGAGGTACATAGATGGGAAGATGGAGTTTCTGATCTCAAGGAACTCACAGAAGAATGGAGTACAAAGTAGGGAATATATTATCAAGTTATGTCTTAATGACATGTGGAACTTCTTCCCTGGGGATGGCAAGCTTTCGGTACCTACTTCAAAGCCAAGGGGGGATTGGTTTTTATTTCCTGTTGATTTTATAACATCAGATTGGAAACGATGGCAATAAGCTTCATCAATCAAATCGACTCTGAACGGTCTCAGTTTCATCTGTAAACATCCAGCTAGTAAATTAAAACTTGAAATCCTTTGTTCTCTGCACTTCAGATCCACGATCTTTCTGGGAACACTTGGTAAGAATAGTTCTGGAGGAGTTTGGTTAGGGACACAAGTCACAGATGGGATTGTTTGTGCCCAAGGAGAGGTAAGATCTACATCTTATCTGGGTATCATTATCTGGATATGGTTATCATTGCAGCTATGTCAGGGGTTGAATAGGTAGTTTTTCAATGAAAATGAGGCTCATTTTTCTCCTGGGAATACAGAAATGGCAGAAAGTTAGGAAGAAATCTGCCATGTGCTATGCATTAATTGAAGCACTTTACTTGTGGAATATTTTTTAAAAACCCGTACACAAATACGTGAAGAAGTGACATTCAGATAGACGGAGTGCCTTGACTATGGCAGGCAGAGCCAGCATTTCAAAATTGGTCTGTTTGCCATTAAAGCTTCTCCTCCCAAGACTGCCTGGTACCTCCATGGGTAGCAGATGTAACCAAGCCTTACATGGCGATGGACATTGTAGTTGCTTTTATGTCATACTTGGACAAGACTGTGGACTCCTGGAGCATAGGGACCTTAGTTTACAAATTTTTTTGATGCATTCCACGGAGTAGAGCACAGTGCGTAGGCACAGTAGGTTCTCAAAAGATATGTGTGGAGTGAATGAATGCAGCAACTTAATAATCAACAGGGTCAGTAAGAAGCTGTTCACAAATATGCAGATTGCCTTCCAGGACCCTTGCATTTGAGTGTCATTCTGACTTTGGAGAACTGAAGAGATAACCCACCCTTAGAAATCTCTTGTGCTATAAATTTTAGGTCATAAGCATGCCTGTTTATAACTATATTCATGAATACTGTCTTCTTACCTTGTGTTTTCTTAAGAGCTACCTGTAAACAAATTATGTATTCATAATCTTGTGGCAGGCCGTTGGATTTAATAGACTCAGGAAGGCTTCCAACACGTTAAGTGTTCTTGAAGGGCAATAAAAAGGAGGACTAATTATCTAACTGAAATGATTATAAGAGATGTTGGACATCTTGACTCTCTGGGATTTTGACAGCAGTCAAAGTGGTTAGGAAAAGATAGCTTTGAGAAACAGCAAAGTTGATCTATGGGAACCCAGTTATTTTGTTAAGTCTATGGTGTGGGTGTATCTATAGCCTGCTGAGCGGGAGGACGGGACTAAATCAGGCATGGAGTGTCTGGTTGGAGAGGCAATTTGAAAGTGCGTGGCTGGTGTTCACAGTTGGAGCCTGTGAGATTTCACATTTAATGACTATACCTTTCCCGTAGCCATCTGTCTCTCTCTTTAATAAGCAGTATTCCTTATCAGGCCTGATTTGTGTACATTTATTATACCATTATACTTATTAAATATTAAAGCATTTCTCCCCCTTGTGTGAAGTCTAATTAGGCAAAGTGTGCCATGCAAGCCTGGTATGATCATTCAGAGTAATAGCCTGGTCATTACCTATGACATACCTCAGCCTCCTGGATCATTTGTCTTTCCTCCCCACTCCCCCTTGCCCCCCATAAGGGTCCATTGTACCAAATACAGTGCATGAAAGTTTGATGAAGGGTTCAGCACTGTTGGGCCATTAAGAAGGGTCAGGTCTCAAAGATGATGAAACCTTTTAAAAATGAGGGTAAAAATTTGTTATTTATAGTTTGCATTTTTTCATGAATCAGGCTTCTGACTAGATATAGCTGCTGAAGTTAATTTTACTAAATTAAAGAATCTCAAAATGGCTTTAAAGGATAAAACTGCACGTTGCAATGATGCTTGGAAGAAGAGCAAACCAATCAGTAAGTAGTGGCATTTTATACCTGCTCCTGGTAGAAAGAATGATTTTAGATATCAAACCTTTATCACTGAAAAGTCCATGTGGTGGTTCATTCTCACCTTTTCCACTTCGTCTGTGCAGTCTAATTCAAAAATATATTTGCATCAATGACTTAACAGCATAATTTTGTTTGCACAGGGCCAAAAATGAGATCATGAATCACTATAGTATCTTTGAGAAGTTATCTAGCATCATTGTGAGACAACCACTGTAATGAATGTTGTCCTTTTTTTGGAGTGTTCACAGTACTTTCTCATTTATTATTTACATTTCTAAAAAAATCTGTAGTCTGCCATGAGCATACACAGGCCCACAGGCATGCGCTTGCTCACATATTGATTGGCATGCGTCAGATTAGGAATAGGCCCAGTTTATTGCTTGTTATTCTCAGGGAGAAATGCTTTTAAGTCATAAGTTTCATGTAACATATGATTATCAGGCCAATAGGATTTTTCCTCTTGGTGGTCCCAGCAGCTCACGTTGGGGTTTTTGAAAGAGCCTTTGTCCCTTCACAACTGCAAATAGCAACAGCATTGCTTTCCATGTGTGCATTGCAGACAGCAGTGTCTCTCCTTGGAGTGAGCATTTACTCTGAGTTGTTTTTGAATATGGGCAAATCAAAATGAGATCTGGCTTTGAATTAAAACGTGGATATAAAAATCAAAGAATGGAAGAGAACTTACAGATCATCCCGTCGAATTTTTCTGCTCCTCAAGTGGGAAAGCTGAAGCTCAGAGAGCCCAGTGGCTCAGCCAGTCCACAGGGTGTCAGTTAGCAGGAGAAATGGCACTGAGGCTCCGCTCCTTCTGCACTTTTTCTTCAGGATGGTGGGGCCCTTCGTAGAGGGTGATGTTTGGATCAACTCTCCTGGGCCCTTCACAGGTGGAGTGGCATTTAGCTGAAGACAGAGTGGATATAATCCGAATCTATCTGGGTTACAGAAGAATTTATGGTTTATATTTGCTAATTAGCCTATTGCTAGAAAATGAGAACTCAGAGGCAGGGGCCTGTCTTTGAGAATCTCCAAGTTCGGGCAGGATAGCAGACCTCTGTCCTGGGATTATTCAAGGTAAGGTTGGTTGTCGCTGGGCCAGAGCAGGACTCAGCTGGGGAGAGTCGGGTCTCTGTTTTGAAGGCCCAGAGTCTGGCCTGCAATGGCCACCATAGGCCTTGAATAAGCCATTGAATCGACATGCCCTAAGGCCAAGGAGGACCCAAAGGGCACAGGTGTTAACTTACCCTGACAAATAACTGTCAAGGTGATTAATACAGGCATAGTGGTGAAGCACATGGGGTCTGAAGCCCAACATATTTGGGTTAGACTAGCTTTCATGTACTCGCTATGGGATTTAGTTAAGTTACTTTAATGCTCTGAATAAAATGGGAATAATAGCAAACATTTATCTTGTACTCACCACGTGACAGCTGCTGCCTCAGTGCTTTAGGAATAGTAACTCATTTAATCTTCACCACAACCCTATGCGGTAGGTATTGCCATTCTTCCACCTTCCTGCTGGGGAAACTGAGGCCCAAAGAGTGCGTAATGCATTGCTCAAGGCTATACAGCTATTGAGGGTTCGAGCCAGGGTCTGAATCCTGGCAGTCTTGCTCTTTATCGCTTTCCCATGCTGCCTTTCAGTAGGATTAAGAGTGTTGTGAGGATCAAGTTAGAGAAGCACACAGGAAATATGAGCTGTCATTGTTCCTGATAATAAAGCTAACATTGCCTTCGTAACAACAATACAACCTACAGGATCAGCAGCTTCTTTCCCCGCCGACAAGCTCCAAGGAGCCAGAGCATAATCAGAAAGTTGGTTTGGCAATTGCAGAACTCACGCCGAGAGAATTCGGAAAACTTTATAAATAATGTCCCCACTGCTCAGACGGCCTTGGAGAGCCACGGTGGAGTTGGCCAGCAGGGTCAGCTCCTTGGAGGTTTGGGCCAAGACTCCTTTTCAGTGCTGAGCATTTGCAGACTTTTTCTACCGCAGACGGTTCTGAGGTGCCAGTGGTCTTCTCTGCAGTGTTTTCCCCTAATCTGTCATCCAGACGATGAAGCGGATTAGATATGCTGAGGGCCTTGTCTCTGCCACAGAACTGACCACCATGACACACGTCCACACACGTCCCTAAGAGCAGCACCGATCTTTTGAGGAAACCCTTCAGCCACTTGTAAAAAAGTCATTTTTCTTGACCAGTCCCTCCATTTTTTAAAAAAAATATATATTTTATTGATTTTTTACAGAGAGGAAGGGAGAGGGATAGAGTTAGAAACATCGACACAGAGAGGAAGGGAGAGGGATAGAGAGTTAGAAACATCGACCAGCTGCCTCCTGCACACCTCCCACTGGGGATGTGCCCGCAACCAAGGTATATGCCCTTGACCAGAATCGAACCTGCAACCCTTGAGTCCGCAGGCCGATGCTCTATCCACCAAGCCAAACTGGTTTTGGCAACCAGTCCCTCCATTTTGCGTTGAGTTCATAGGCTGATTCTCAGATTGCAGTCTTATTTCCAAATTGTTTTGCTCTGGAGTTTAGATGTTATCTTCCGACTCTTCTTTTGTTTACATTTAAATTCATAAGTTATGAATAAATATACGTTTATGTAACGTGTGTACATTTTACCATTATAATAATAAATAAAAAAGTGAATAACTATCCAGATAAGCATCTAGAACATTCCCTTTGAAGCCCCTCTCATGTGCTTACTGGTCATATTTCCTTCCTTCCTCCCACCCCCACCCCCACCCCCACCCCAGGGTAGCTGCTTTTCCAAATATTATGTTAATGGTTTCCTTGCTTTGCTTTACAGTTTTACCACGAATGTGCATTCCCACATAATTTGTTATTTTTGTGGCAGGCTGTTGAATTGGAAAATTTGACTAACACCTCAAGATACACTTGATAGCAGCTACTAAAATAAGTTGTGAGAAAGACCGGAATGGGGATTTTCAAAGGAAATCGCTGAACACCAGGTTCACAGCTCTTGACAATCCTCCTCACTCTGAGGGTGTAAGAAGCATTGATACAGGATTTGTAAGGGGATTTATCTGGAGAAGCCTCTGCTGGGAACCTGCATCAAACCCTCTTCCTGGAGGAAATGTGAGGTGGGGGTGCGGCCCCCTCACCCTGGAGCACATGCTCTGTGTCCCCTCATGCTGGGAGCGTGGTGGGCTGGCTGGGACTCTGGTGAGATGTTTTGGTGGCCTGGCCGAGTGGGAGCAGCTGTAAGTTTGCTGGAGCGATTGTGCGTGCTCCCCAGGGACCGGATGTGCCTGGGCAGGGATGGAGAGCCAGCCTGGGACTGGGTGACCTCTGCCCAAGAGGCATAGCAGCAGAGCTCGTGGGGGGAATTTGAGGGGTTGGGTGGTGGTGGGAGTGACAAACAGAGGACTTGAATGCATCACCCATATCAGGAGAACCCACAGAAGTGCCCATGAGAGACGGAGAGTTGGGTTTAAGTATCAGCTGGTCCAGAGAGTGTGAAATTATCTGTACTGGGGAGGGGTAAGTTTGCCTGCACATGAATGAAAGAACAATGGTAACACAAAATAGAAGTTTATTTCTTTCTTACATAGAATAATTCAGGAAGTGGGCAATACAGGGGTGAGATGGTGGCTCTACACAGTTATCAGGAACAAGCCTCCAAGGTCACCCCCACGGCTCATGAATGTGGTCTCCATGCTCATGGTTAGAGAGAGCTGCTGAAACTCCAGCCAAAACATTGTGTTCCAGGCAGCAGGAGGACAGGGAGGGCCTGCTCCCTCCTTTCAAAGGATACTTTCTGGATACTGCACCCAATAGTTTTAATTATATCTCATTAACTAGAGTTCGGTTATAGAGTCACACCCAGCCCCAAGAGAGGCTAGGAAATGGAACCTTGTTGCCAGATAGCAAGGGGCCCAGCTTACAATTGGGAATCCTATGTAATAAAAGTATAGTATGCAAATTGTCCCCTCGACTGGGAGGTCATCTGGGAGTTTGACCAGGGGGCGGGGCCAGCAGGGGGAAGGGAGGGAGTACCCGGACGGCAACCGTTAGGGACCCTACCAGTGCACAAACTTCATGGACTGGGCCTCTAGTTCTAAAATAACCCCCACCAAACTTACCTTCGCAGGGTGCAGTAATGCAAGGTAATGTAGATAGCAATTCATATAGCAAGGTGGTGTATTTGGAAATGGCATAATTTATAAAGATCCACATATGTAACTCTTTGCAACTTGATCTATTGCCCAAAGTAAGGTCTGTATCTGACTACTTCTTACTTTTGGTATATGTTGTAAACTCTTGAACCGTGATATTTTCCTTGTTTATTCTTCTCGCATATGTTCACTGACACCCTGCTCCCTGCCATGTGCCTGGCCATTGTGCTGGTGCCTGGGAGAAGTCACATGAAGATACAGCTGCTTCTCACTCTAATTTCAGGATTGAGGAAATTTAATATCTAAGTGAAAGGTCAAGTGCTGGTGAGTCAGAATTTGTTTTCATGTTCTGGTTTTCAAGAGCTTGTCCTTGAGCACAGCAACTAATTCCGGTACATGTTTTATGGCAGCTGATAAATAGAGTTAACCACAATCGATATTTATTGATCTGAAATTGGTGTATCTTGTGGTAGAAATACTGTTAAAAACTCTTTAACTTTTGCATTTCAGGAAATTAAAAATAGTATTTTTGAGGGCAGATTTCTCTTGTTAGTTAATATCCATCAAAAACAGTAGGAGGAATCCAATTTTGTTAATATACTTGAAAACATGCCCTTTTTTGCACACTAATTTCTAGAAAATTAAAAAAAGCCAGATTGATCCAGATTGCAGTATTACCTAATTCTATTAACGTGACAGATTTAGAATTGGTGGTAAGAAAGCGTTTGGCAAATGACACTTCTTAAAGAAACAGTCTTGTTTTCTGTATGCTACCAATGCATATGGACATCAAAACCAGATAGAATGGCGGTATGGCCTGACAACTTGGTTGTCATCTGATTCAAATGTCTCAGTCTGTAGGTTGTAAGACGATGTGTCACAAACCACCCATCTTGAGAGGGCTCTTCATTTCCTTTATTAAGGGAGTCCTACTTTCCCACACTCCCAGTGGGGACCCCTGTCAAGGTTAGTTCTCCGTGATGCTTTGATGAGTTCCCCCACCCTTTTCCTAGGGGCATCTGTTCAAAGACCTTGGTGGCATAAAGAATGCAGTTGTCCCGAGCTCGGTGCATGAGATCTGGTTTCAGGCGGCCTGGGAACCACGGTTCTGGGTTAGTGAGGAAGTTCTGGCCAGTGGCGGTTGGAGTCTAGTTTGCAAGATTATTAGAATGATGGGACACAAGAATCATTTCAGTGTTAGTGACAAGCGCCAGTGACCTAGAGAACACACTGCTCTAGGAATATAGTCAGGGGGATGAGCAGGGATCATTTGAACGGTGTGTGACCTCTGGGCTGTCGTTCCTACTCTGGAGCCCCAGCTCCACTAGTCACTCCATGGAGCTGGGAGGGACAGCTGCCAGGTGGACCCAGGTCCTCAGCTCTGCACACAAGGACAGACAGTAATCAGCTCAGAGCAGTGACCTACTTATTCCCTCCTGTGGGTTCACTGTGTGGATTTTACTTTTTGCTCTCTCTCTCCCCCCCGCTTTATTTGGATAAAGTCCATCCAGAATAGCAGTCTACTCAAGCATTGTCATTCCGACTTGAGCATGCACACAGCACGGGTTTAACTATGCAGAGCATTTTTAGTCAGCTAGCATAATCAGTTTCTCTATTTCATTGGAAATCCTCCACTATGCAAATTCTCTTAGTGACTGCATTTTAAACCTCCCCACAGCCAGCCCAGCTGGGAGCTGTGCCCGGAGCCCACGTGCCACATTTCCCAGTGCTTGTTCCATCTCTGCCTTCATAAGCCTTTGGTTGGAGCACTGGGATATGGGAGTGGTGCTATTGAGAGTCTCAAGAAGGGAGTGTGATGACTTTTAATGTGATTTTGGCTTTGCACTTCTCAAGGAATGAGCGTTCTCCTTTTTTATGCCCCAAGCAGAAGAGAGTTGTGATTGTAGATTGGGGGTCACTAAATATTCCATGAGCGCCATCAGAACGATTTTTAAAAATTATTTTATTTTTCTATTACACTTTGCAGTCAACACTATTTTGTATTAATTTCAGGTGTCCAGCACAGTGGATAGACATTCATATAGGTTACTAAGTGTTCCCTCCAATAATTCAAGTACCCACCTGGCATCATAGATGATTATTACAATATTGTTGACTATCTTACCTATGTTTTATCTTACACCCCCATGACTATTTTGTAACTACCCATTAGTACTTCTTTTTAAAAAAAAAAAATATTTTGTTGATTTTTTACAGAGAGGAGGGGAGAGGGATAAAGAGTTAGAAACATCGATGAGCAAGAAACATCGACCATCTGCCTCCTGCACACCCCCCTACTGAGGATGTGCCTACAACCAAGGTACATGCCCTTGACCGGAATCGAACCCAGGACCTTTCAGTCCGTAGGCCGACGCTCTATCCACTGAGCCAAACCAGTTAGGGCCCATTAGTACTTCTTAATCCCATCATCCTTCAGAAAGATTTGGAGGGATTTACCTTGGAGATCTCCAGTCTGGGGGCTCCCCTGACACCCCCAGTTTGAGGTTCCCCCCTCTGCACACAGGGGATGGCAGGTGACAGCAGCCCTGTGGCCTGATTTCTCCTCCTAAGAGCTCGCTGAGCTCCCTCCAGAGCTGAAGGTGTTAGGAGATGAAAAATGATGCGTGCATTAATTTTCAAAGGATGTTACTTTCCTTCCTTGCCACAGTGATGCATTTCAATGCACACGTAGTCGAATCTGGTAAGTCTCTGGTTTATACTGTTATGGAAATATCCACGGGATATTTCAGGGGAAGAAATAAGAGGAAATTTGTGTTAAAATGGTCTTGGGAAAATATATTCAGCTTGAAAGAGTTAAAAAAGTCTTCCCTCAGTAAACTCGTTTAGTGACATGACATTTGTAGCCCATACACAGCTCCTTAGAAAGCTGGCTGCTTGCCTGAAGAACAATTTTACTTTAATTCTTTATTTCATCTTCTTGAAAGTTTCAGGCTTCATGTTAGTTAAATCTCCTGGAAAGGGTTAACTTTTTTTCCACAGTGTAGTAACACACACCTAAAACCATCCCAGAATTTGGGGGAGAAATTGTAAGAAAGTATTAAAACTGGAGAAATGAATTAACAAGCTACCTTTTTATGAGGCAGCAACATGCCTCTTCATTGAATGAATAGCACTTTATTCCACAACGGCATGAATCGGGGGCTGAAATGAGGGAGCATGTGGCCTCTAAGTCAGAGTGTGTGTGTGTGTGCGGGCACTCAGATTAGAACAAGTGTGTGCAAACAAGATTAAAAGCCTGACCTAAACTCACAGAAGTCTGAAACAGAAGAATTTAGAATAAAACTTTATCTTCAGCTCACACCCATGAGTTTAAGGTTTCTCAAACAGTTCATTCTTAGTACAGCATTACTGATTCCTGCTGCAGAAGCAAAGAATGCTCGACATGATATTTAGCCTTCACCCTTGCTCACTCTTTACTTTTAGGGCTGATGTCTAGATGTTAATTTTTTTCTAGATCAAATAGCTGAAAGATGACTGTAAAATTGTGAAGACCTTTTTTAAAGTAATGTAGAAATTATAGTAGTGATTCCTTTGTGCAAATCACTCTTACGTTTTGCATAGACTGATTCCCTTAATCTTCACAACAACCCTATGAGACAGGTACTGTCATTAGCTCCATTTTATAGATGAGGAAACTGAGGCACAGAATGGCTACATACCTTGCCCAGGCTATGTCTCTAGTAAGTGGTGAAGCCCAGGTTTAAGCCCTGGCATCTGCTTCTGAGTGTGGATTTCTAACCACCACTTGGCACAGCTGCTCAGTGCATACATAGCCCAAAACTACTGTCACCCTTGTAATGTCATCTTGCTTCTGTTGTATTAATTAGGGTAAGGCCAGATGGTTGCAATAGTTTCAACAATAGTTTTAGTGGCTTAAGGAAATACAGGTTTTGGGCACATTCCTGAAGCTGTTACCTGGAAGTCTTGAGCCTTAGACTCACTTACTTACAAGGTTGGCTTCCTAGCTTTCAATGCCCTAAGCTCCCAGTATTGTCATAAAACCTCTTTTGTTCAAGTTACTCAGAATTGGTCCTTGTTCTTTGCAACTAAATATCACCAATGGATGCACTTGCTATCCAGAGGAAATTTTTTGCCAACACTTGATGTATTTTCCTTCTATTATCTCTTAATATATTTTCACATAGTTGGTATTATATTCTCACAATTTTATACCCATTCTAAAAATAAGTGCTTTTTTCTATTTCACAAAAGTAGTGGTATAATATTAGATTGGATGGATGTTCCATATTTATTAAGGTACCTAACAATTTTTTGTGTCTCAAATAAACATCTTTTAAAAAAATTATGCACCATTTTAGGACCATAGGGCTATTTCATTTATTAAAGGCCCTAAATGTTGTTGTATTAAAATTTAGTTTTCACTTATCTTAAAGTTTGTAACTTTTTACAATACCTTTAAAATATAAAGATGTGGAGCTTATGTGGTTTCTAATATAAAGGCGGTTCGGCCTGAATTACCTGTATTTTGTTATGAAATTTGAGGCCCCATGACTTTCTCTAGGTAATATGGCCACAGAGTTTTTGCAGAAGTTCAGGGTTCTCATTGCATTATCTTGGGCTGTAGCTTATTTATTGAGCTGCCTTCCAGAGCCACGCTGGATGCTCCCCAGTGTTTGGGCAGCCAGCAGGTAATGATTCTGATAGCCGTGCATTCCAGAACTCTCCCAGCTCTTTAGTTAGTATGGAGGGTAGGCCACACTCGCAAGATGCTTGCTGAAGATTAGTGCGTTAGAATTCTCCACCCATCTGAAAGTGGCCAACTACACTTGCAGAGGAAGATTCTGCTTATTTCTGATCTGATGTAGCTTATTGGGTAAAGATGAAACCAGGGCCAAGGTAAACAGCAGCCGTCATGGGTAGATGGAGGCCTGGGCAGAAACAAAGTTGGAGCCTGTTAGACCACCACTGTGGAGCCCCATCAGAGGCAGCAGGGGTCAGGACAGGCTCTGCTCACTCAGGGTGGGCCTGGAGAGCTTTACATCGCCAGCTGAAGAAGGGAATGTGGGGGCACCAAGTGCACATGGTACCCTCTCCCTTCCACCTGACCCCCCTCCCATGCCAGCCCTCTCACCTCCCTGAGAGGTCATGACACAAGGGCATGACATAGAGAGCACATACCATGTCTACATGTGCAGCCCTTAAGGCCCTGGAACCTTGTATATCCGAGCAGAATACTTACATTTGTGCCTTTTAAAAATAATATATATTTTTATTAATTCCGAGAGGAAGAGAGAGGGAGAGAAAGATAGAAACATCAATGATGAGAGAGAATCATTGATTGACTGCCTCCTACACGCCCCACACTGGGGATCGAGCCTGCAACCTGTGCATGACAGGGAATTGAACTGTGACCTCCTGGTTCATAGGTCGATGCTCAGCCACTGAGCCACGCTGGGTGGGCTTGTGCCTTGTTTTGAACTCTCTGCAACTTCACTGCATTTTGTTGATCCTTATTTATTAGTTGAGAATGTGTGGTAGACCAAACAATGGCCTCCCAAAGATGGCCACATCCGAATCTCTGCAATCTGTGAGTTTGTTACCTGACGTGGAAAAGGGGGCTTTGCAGATGTGGTTAGCATTAATGACTGAGATGGGGAGATTTTTCTGGATTATCTGGGTGGGTCAATGTAATCGCAAATCTTAAAGGAGTCAAGAAGGAGATGTGATGAAGGAAACGGAGGACCAGACTGATGCAATGTGAGCACAGTTCAGCCAGCCATTGCCGCCCCTGAAGATGGAGGAAGGAGTCACCACCAAAGGAAGAAGGCGACTTCTGGGAACTGGGAAAGGTAAAGAAGTGGACCCCCCTGAAATTCTCCCCTGCTCGCCTGAAGGAACGCCTTCCTGCTCACACCTTGATTTAGTCCGGCAAGAACCACTTTGGACTTCAGACCTCCAGAACTGTAAGAGAATACTAGTGAACGTGTGGTGGGAATTTGTCACAGCAGCCACAGGAATGAATGCAAGCATGCTGCTGGATGGGTCTTGCTTCCCCGGCTACGCCTTGCTCAGGTGATTGGAAACGGGGAAGCCAGTAGGGAGGTTTTATGCAGAAACCCCACTTTATGAGGGGAATTTATGGGCACAAATATACCCAAGAGCCAGAACATTCTATGGTTTTAGAAATGGGATATTTGAAGCCCCCTTCCTAAAAATAAGTGGTAATATATTACTACTCCCATTGATAGAAAAAGCCTCCTACCCTTTAAAGATAGACTCTTAGGTTAAAAGGAGAAGGATAGGTGAGAGCTCTATTTCAAGCCAGCTGTTTTTATTTTCATTTGGATTTGGGACTAGGACTGTTTATAGACCATAATATAGCCACTTGAATTTTCCAAAGTGTTTATAGAATTTTCTCAAGTACAGTACCGGTAAGTGGTGGAGGTATATCATTAAGCTTAATTATGAGCTTCTCAAAGGAGGCACTTTTTCCAAAAAGAAAGTCACACAGTGTGGGAGGAGCTAACCATGGTCCCTGTACCCTTGAACTAGAAAATAAACCTGTTGACTTACCTTCCTCCCCCTGCTGTTATCTTCTCTTTTTATCCCAGCAACATCTACTTGTTAGTGGTTAGTTTTAGAAATTCCATTTCCTTTTTTTTTTTTTTTTTTTACTCTTGGTAACCTGAGAACTAACAAAGTCATCAACCCTTGAGGTTTGATATAAACATTTATTCTTTTTTCAGAATAGTGCCTAGTATTTGGATAGCATGAAAACAATGTGATATTTTCACTGTTACTAGTATAATGTATATATATATGTGTGTGTGTGTGTGTGTGTGTGTGTGTGTATATATATTGCTAGCATACAATGCTAATATGTAGTCCTAATGGTCAGATTTTGTTGTTATTGGCACACTTGTCTTTTATTAGCATGTTAAAATATTAAACTCACAACATGTGTAAGTCCTCCCAAATATAAGACCTTGAAAGTAAGGGAAATAGGAATTGCCCTTAAATTTTGATATTAATTTGTTGGGTCTGTAGGTCAGCAGGTCTTGTCTCTAAAGAAGTGAAGGAAGCATTCCCAGGACTTCAGGCTGACTACACCTGACTGAGTGAATTAGCACATGTGAACAGAGGAGGCTTGTTCTGAGGCAGAGACATTGAACATGGGAAATCTTGCAACGGACATTGGAATTGCCTCTACATTTTGTCCCCAGAACAGAGATTGGTGGCAGGTAGTGATAGCCAATGAAACCCAAATAGTTACTCTGAAAAGACTGGTGAAATGGTGCACCCACCCTTGTGCTGGGTTCCCCAGCTGCATTCTGATGACTACTCGGTTTCCCCTGTCCCGGATCTTGCTACTCCTGGAGAAATGCTGGTCCCTGTGATGTTATTTCCCATCACAGAGGAGTTGGTGCTCCAATCACGTCCAGCACTGTGCGCGTGGTTAATCTGAGTCTGTTAGAGTGATGACTCTGCGTTTGCTGGTTAAATCAAGTCTCTGGATGTGCAAGACCAGTGGTCCACCACCACTCAGGACTGAGGCCAATCTCCTGGGCTGTGAGGTGTCCCGCAGGGTGTCTGACCAGGTTGTGTCTGGTGGTCACATGCTCCTATCTGCACACTTTCCGGTAACCACCCGTGAGCCCTGGGACAGAGAAATGGTGTGCAGGAGGTGGTGGGAGTTTTGTGAGTAACCTCAAGGCCTGATTCCTTTTGTTTAATGTTAATCCTTACCAGAGGATATTGTTTCCATTGATTTTTTTAAGGGAGGGAGGGAGGGAGAGAGAGAAACATCAATGTGAGAGAGACACATTGATTGGCTGGGGATCGAACCTGCAACCCAGGTACGTGTCCTTGCCTGGAAATAGAACCTGCAACCCTTTGGTCCGAGGGCCACTGCTCTAACCACTCAGAACACCGACCAGGGTTTTATTCGATTCCTTTTGCTGCCTTGTTGGTTTTTATGCTTTTTTCCCTCATATAATTAGAAAATAAATAAATAAATAACCAAATAAGTATATGTACTTATTTCAAACAATTTGAAATGTAGCATTTCAGGATAAGCATTTAACCTAGAGGTAATGTCAGCTTTAAATCACAGAAAACAAGAATTCAATATAAACTTTATTTTTTGCTTGAGTTGAAGACTCAGTAGGTGTTGGTAGCCAGCATGTTAAGACACTCAACTATAGCAACATTTTAGTTTCAAATCTTTACATTGGTTACAACCAGGGAATTTGTATTTATAGCTATTGATTTTTCTTTTGAAATTAATGTGCTAAGGGATACATTTAATGATCCATAAAAATATTGACTTGATGTAAAAGGAACACCCAAAGCCAATTAGCTCGCATTAATTTGCATATGTGGCCCAGCTGTGGTGAACCTCCAGGGCTGCGAGGTGTCCTTCAGCGTGTCTAGTCATGAATGTGTTTACAATGAAATGCATGTTTTTGACAACTGATATGGTGAGAAGACATGGCTACCTTTTCAAACTTTCAAACTTAACCTGTTAAGTGGACAGAGTTCTGTTGGCTTCTTAATCCTATGTGTTTTAGGCAAAATATTTTTGTAGTTACTGATTTCATAGTGAAAACTGTTTTCCATACTGTTTGGATAGATCAGCCCTCCCCAGATTTCCTGTGTGGTTGTGTGGGTGCTGAGCTCCCTCCCCGCTGCCTGAGAGGCCCCTGGCCAGGTCTGGGGTGGGGTGGTGGTGTAGGATATGCATTCTGTCTCTGTCATGGCCTTTTCTGGAAGAATATGGGTATTTCACCAGGCAGCGCCCTCCCCACCACCGCAAAGCCTTGTGCAGCCTCATCCTGATGGCCACACGGGTTTGTGTCAGGTGGTCCGTGCTGTGTGGTCCTCCGAGGCCTTGGTGCTCACTCTGAACAGAGCTGCTGGGAAATCACCGCACAAATGGTCAAGATCGGCGGGGCCAGCGGGCAGTGCTGGGTGGTGGGAGCAGTCTTTGGACAGCTAGACTTGCTTCTCGACTTTGCTACTTGTCAGTGATTTCCTCCTGTCAAAATTGGAATGATAATACACTTACCTTTGAAGTGATGAGACTGAAATTGGAGAATGCCAAAGCACTGAGCACTGTGTTTGGAACTCAGTAAAATTTCATTCCATTCCTCCTCTGCCAAAAGCGATTCTTTCTTTTTAAACATTTATTATTTATTTATTATTTTGTTAATCCTCATCTGGAGATATTTTTTCCATTGATTTTTAGAGAGAGTAGAAAAGAGGGAGGAAGGAAGAGAGAGAGAGAGAGAGACACATAGAGGGCCTCGGGGCGGGGGGGGGAGACAGAGAAGGAGGGATAGAGAGACATTGATGTGACAGAAACACATCTGTTAGTTGCCTCCCACTCATGCCCTGACTGGGGCTGGGCATTCAACCTACAACTCAGGTACGTGCCCTTGATGGGAATTGAACCCATGACCCTTTGGTGCATGGGCCAATGCTTTAACCACTGAGAATAATGGCCAGGGCAAAGCAATTATTTCTTAAAATGAAACTATACAACCCCCCCCCCCCGCCTAATATCTGTATAGTGCTTATATTACAACAATTATCTCCTTTCATCTTTACAATCCTATGAATTAAGTATTAACTTTTTCCCTACTTATCCCCACTGAGGCTTAGAAGTTTAAGCCATTTGCCTAAAGCCACACAGTTACTGAGAGGAGAACTGTGGCTCTAACATAACATAAAACTGCTGACCCTTAATTGTGTGTAATTACTACTATAGTCTAATAACTGGCAGAAAAGGATCAGGTGAACCTTAACTTCTCTGCCCTTTGTGTATTTGGAAGTTGGAAGAGAGCATAAAGTAGTGTAATGGAAAATGTTAATTTTTAATAAAGGAAAAAAGTTTGTTCTGTATCAAAGAACAACTGGTTTTGCCTTAGATACAAGATTAGCATGTATAGAATAATCTACAGTTATAAGACAAGATTGCCACCACAGGAAGACCTTATATTCTGTAACATGCGGTAAAACACACTGCCTATCAGAGAGCATGTGCTAAGTGCAGAAAGAACGGTGAACATGCAGGGCTCTGGAGCAGGGAGGGAGGGGAGCTGACTTATGGAGAGGAGAAGTGAGGAGTGCTTCTGCTGGATTTGTAATATCTGAGATGGACTTTGGTATTTGGAGTTAAGCAGGAAAGTCATTCTTGGTGGAGGGAATAGGATGAAAATGCAAAGAGGCATTTCAGTTTCTGGTTGGAAGTGCAGGAAGATAGAAAGACCTGGGATCGCTTCACTCTCAACCTTACAAGGAGTAAAAGCTGGACAAACAGCTAGTTAACAACTGTTCTCGAACCATGGGAGTGCTGAGGGTACAAGGCCAGAACGTAAGCAGAGACAGGCCTCTGCAGAGAGAGGCACAACCATGAACTTACCTGGGGGAGAAGCCGCTGGACACTGGTAAGAAGAGTTCAGCAGGCGGGGGGCGGGAGGGGTGCGGGAGCATTGGCGGGGGCTGGTGGAGAGTGTACTTGTGAAAATGAGTGAGCCCCTGGGGGATGCAAAAAATGGGAAGGGGATCTTTACCTGCTTGCAAGTTTTTTTCTCCATGAATCCCATCAGTCACTCATAGAAAAGATTGGTAAGGTCTACCTTGATGGGTAGAAGTGGGGGAGAAACCAGATTCTGCTGTGGAAAGGGGAAGGGAATTTGCCTGAACTCTTCTCCCGTGTCTCCCCTACAGAACTGAAGCTTTACTTTGGGAGAGGGGTAACCAACACTGTCCTCTCTAGGGTGCTGGGGAGAGGGGCATGATTGCAAGCTGATTCAGGACTATGGGTTCACGAAAGGACGGGATCACTGAATAGGCCATCTCTCCCAGAGCCAGCTTAAAGGAAGGGGGGTGAGTGAGAGAGCCTTTGGATGCGGAGAGGAGGATGCTGAGTAAGCTCATTCTAAGTAAACTGAGTCCAGGAGGGCACAGGTCTGCAAGTTAGAAGAAGGCATTTCTGAACATGTTCTGTGGTTTCCTTTCATCACATCTTACTTTCCCTCTTTCTTCTAATCCCCCACTGTATTCGTTTTTTATGGCTGCCATTACAAAGTACCATGCACTGGGTGGCTTACCAAAAACAAATTTATTTTCTCAGTTCTGGAGACTAAAGTTCAAAATCAAGGCGTGGACAGTGCCGTACTCCCTCTGAGACCTGTAGGGGAGAATCCTTCCTTACCTCTTCCCAGTCTCTGGTGGTTTGCCAGCACCCCTTGGTGTCCCTTGGTTTATAGTTACAGCCGTTCAATCTCTGACTGTTGTCAGATGGCATTCTCCCTGTGTGTGTCTGTCTTCACATGGTTGTCGTCTTATAAGGGCACCATTCATGTTGAACCGAGGGCCCACCCTACTCTAGGATGACCTCGTTTTAACTAATTTCTTCTGCAAAGATGCTTTTCCCAAATACGACTACCTTCTGAGGTACTGTGGCTTAGGGCTTCAATGTGTCTTTTCTTGAGTTCAACTCATAGCCATACTAAGTCTTTGTCCTTCTTTACAAAATTTTCTTCTGGGGAAATTTAACTCCGTATCTAAGGCTCACTGAAATGTTACTCCTTACCTGGAGCCTTTCATGGACTTCCTTCCCTGCTGCTCTCCTTTTCGTGCTCCCCTGATAAATTATATCTCTTATGTGGCTCATTATTCCTTTTTGTTCAGTGTGGCTCACCTTCCTGAGAGCAGAAATCACCCAACTGCTCTCTGTACCGACATACAGTCCAGGGTCACTTCTTCCTGAAATAGCTTAGGATCGCACAAGCCAGCACAAATAATTTTTGGGGAACCTATATATATATAAAAGCCTAAGTGACTGTCCGACTGGTACCTATGATGCACACTGACCACCAGGGGGCAAATGCATAACGCAGGAGCTGCCGAGCTGCGGTGACTTGGCAGCTGCGGTTCTTGGGTGATGCACCTGGAACCAGAGAGGAGGGAGCCTGATTCTGGGGTTCGTCACCAGAGAACTGCCCTCTCGCAATCTGGGACCCCTTGGGGGATGTCGGAGATCCGGTTTTGGCCAACTCCCTACAGGCCAGGCCTAGGGACCTCACCAGTGCACGAATCCATGCACTGGGCCTCTAGTGATAAAGGAGAATTTAGGAATTCAGGATAAAGGAGCTACAGAGTGGATGGAAACCAATCAGGTGAGCTTTCCTGAAAGAGATGGAATGGTGTGTTGGGAGATTGTAAGAAAAGAGAACATTCCAGGCTGTAAGACAGCGGCAGGGTTTGTTCGGAGCAGTGAATCACAGAGTCATCCTCCTTGGTGAATGTGGAGACTGTCTTATTAATTCTTCTTTCTGCAGTATTTTTAGGAAAAGTGTCAGAGAGATGCTTAAGGCAGTGATTCATTCAGTTGAATAAAAGAGGAGAATGCGAAATAGACAATCTACAAAGTATTTGATAGCACTCTCCTTAGCCCTCATGTATAAATATAGCAGAAGCACACATGCTAATGATGAGTTCAGGAGCATTGCCTCCGAAGCTGGCAAACAGTAATGGTGAGAAATAATTACAGGGTTTCAGCCCAATTTAACACATTATGCACGACGTGTTAAATGAAGAATTTTTACTCTTCAAACACGCTCACCTTTTTTTCCCCCACACAGAAAAGTGCAGAGAGTAATATAACAAGCACTCATGGGTCACTCCCTAGAATTAATAAATATTAACGTTGTGCCATGTTTGCTTCTGATTTTTTAAAAATGAGAGAAAGAAAATATTTCTGATAAATGCACTCTGTTCTCCTTTCTCATGATGGCAAACTTGGTGTGATTCCGGTCACCAGGCATGTAATTGTTAAGGTGATGGACTTCTTTTGCAGGAACCATCCTTGTTGCAGATGATTTTACTGCTTCCTGGTATGTGCCCTAAAATAAAGGAGGAGACCACAGCACCCTGCCAATGGACTCTCAGCTGGTCATTATGTCATTATAAACCGTACTCACTCCTCATATATAGCCAGGCTGTATTAATTTTTTATTTTGCATTTTATAGAATGACAGAGACAATTATAATTAACTTATGCCTTTTTTAACACTTTAAGTCAGAAGTCGCAGGTCATTTCCAGGAATGTGGATTAAGATGATTTAGTTGCAAAGCTTTCTTAGAAGTATTCCTTGAGGAGGACAGATCTGGCCTCCAGGGAGTAAATATCTCACACACACTGTCTTGCCTCCTTCCAGGCTGTGAGGTGGAAATAGTAAGTCTTCATTTATACCTACTGTGGACATGCCCACTGATCTGGCCTCACTCCAGGCTTGGTGTAGTTGCTAACCAGAGGGAAAGTTCTGAGCCCAAATTCTTAAAAGAGGAAGGCCTCAGTTTCTGAGGGCCCAGGGCTCTGTCCTGAGCCTGCTCACCTGTTGTGGTCCTCAACTTGGGCAGTGCTTCAGAGATACCTGGGGAACCTGGTGGATGCCCTGTGCCCAGGCTCACCCAGATAATCACATGGGAACTGGGGAGGGGGCGGATTCCCTTGTCAGTGGCCTCCAAGGCTCTCTTGGGGATTCCATCACTTCCCTGCTGAGAAGCATTTGGCCAACCGGGCCTTCTTCTAGGCTCTTGAACTTGCCATGAGTTTCCTAGTCCCAGGAGCACTTGCTGGTCCCTCTATCAGAACTCTTCTCTTAGTTCAAATTGTACCTCTTCAGGCTGGCTTTCCTTGACCAGGCTATCGAAAACAGTCCCCCTACCCCTCACCAGCCGGACTGAAGTCTTGCACACTGTTTATTTCCTTCCTAGCACCAGAGTCATCTGAAATTATCTTTTAGTTTGTCACCTGCCTGGTGTCTCCCTTCTTCCCACTAGAATATCAGCCCCTTGAAGGCAGCACCTTGCTTTCTTGTTTATCACTGGTGTCCAGCACAGTGCCTGGCATAATACATACATATAAAATAATTGTCAAGAGAGAATGAATTCTAACATCAAAATGCATTGAAAGGCCACTTAGCATATGTCTAAGTCTTTTTTTCTACTCTGAAGAAGGGTTCACTTCTCTCCTGAAGAAAGATCTCTGTCTCTTTGTAAGTATTTCATCAGAATGTAGGGCAACATTTCCTTGAATCCATCCCTGGCCCTGTCTCCTGACCTGGCCCTCAGCATCTCCTAATAAATCATAATAATGAAAACACAAATACAGACACAAACATGCATACAATAATATCAGATTTAAGGAGCATTCACATACTTTCTCTGCTCTGTTCCTTTCCGTGGGGTACATATGATCATGCACGGATGATGGAGCAGGCTGTGAGCAGTTAAACAGTGTGTCCAAGACCACTGTGTGGTGAGCATTGACCTGGACCCCAGGAGAGGGAGGAGAGAGGGCGTCAGGCTTCTCCAGGATTAGGGGGCGCTCACTGCCCCTCCATTCAGTGCTGACTTCTACTCTCTTGACCCCTGACCTTCTGTGTTCTCTTAGTTTAAATACTCGCAGGGAGTGGACAGGCTGGTGAGTGGAAATGGAGAAAGGGTGGAGAGGTGCGGAGGGGAAGTCGTTGTCTCCTCTCCGCTTTCATGTGGCACCTCTCTTTGGACGCAGCGCTAAATCTCTGCTGAGTTCCTTTAATGCAGCGATTTTCAACCTTTTTCATCTCATGGCACACATAAACAAATTACTATAATTCTGTGGCACACCAAAAGATGTATTTTTTGCCAATCTGACTAAAACATAAGCATAATACTGATTCATTCACACCGGACCGCTGTTGTGTTGGCTGCTGTCATTTTTTCATTTGACAATCTAAGGGAAAAGAGGTCAGTGCCCCTGACCAAATAGTTAGGTATTGCATGTTTTAAAAAACACCAGTTGAAAATTGCTGCTTTAAAGGAATGGTTCATGCACACCTTGCGGATGTGACCATCCTAACTCGCCATGAGCGCTGGGCAGCAGGACTTTTTAGAAGAGGAGCTGGAACCATGTGGCTTCCTCCCACTGGGTTGGCTTGTGAGGGAAGCAGTCCCTCCTCAGTGCACTGCTGGGCGTGCCGTAATCACGGTAGACCGGGAGTTTCAGGAGAATATCCTAAAATCTGGAGTTGTTAACCAGTGGATCGGTTTCAAAGTGCCTGACTACTAGAGATTAAAATACAGGCTTTCCATGTGACGGGATGGGATGGGTGCTGCTCAGTTCTTAGATGCGTGGTGGGCTTATGGGTGCTGAATTTACTAGTATCCTTCATAACTTAGATGTGTGCACTAATGCATTCCTTTGCATGTAGGAAATAGTGCATCACTCAACCATCTATATATGTAAAAGCCTAAGCAACCGAACAACCAGTTGCTATGATGCACACTGACCACCAGGGGGCAGACGCTCAACGCAGGAGCTGTGCCCTGGTGGTCAGTGCGCTCCCACAGCCAGCCTCTTGTTGTCAGCCAACCTCCCGTGGTCCCTCCCCCCGGCCGGCCCCGATGGGCCCTGATCTCGCCGGCCGGGGCGAGGGACCCTACCCGTGCACGAATTCGTGCACCGAGCCTCTAGTTAAAGCATAAGAACTAAAACAGGATAATGTGATTCGTTACGTTGACCTCAGGATGAAAATAACTGCTTCCCTCCGGTTCCCCCTCCTTCCCCCTCCTTGGTACTTACCTCTGTCCCTGCCTCTGCTTAGCAATATATCTTTTCTCAGCATGGATTTCCAGTGAATTTTTGTTGTTTATATTTAATATAGTTTTAAGGGTATGTTGGGGTGGATTTTAAAATCCTGTTAAACATTATTGATTTATTTACGTGCTCTCTGTTATTGATTGATTTGCATGTGGCCCATGAGCAGGGTGACTTTACACCCTGGTGCCTCTGAAGGTCCCTGTTTGTGTCTTTTGTCCCAGTGCAATTACTAATAGGGACACCTTTGCTATTAGGAGTGTTCTGGTTTGGATGATAAACTACAGAGGTCACCTATTCCAGCATGATCTTTCCCCTCTGACCCTCTATGTTCTCTTAGTTTAAATACTCGCAGGGAGTGGATAAATTTCCCATTTGTGATCAATGACACTTTATGGTCCCCATCTTTGATACTGTATTACTTATATGCAGGCTTGTAGGGGTATCATTCTTGGGACCGCTGACCAATCCCACACGGATACCATTATCTTAAATTAAGCAGCTTTAAAGGAAATAATCCATAAATTGGTGACTGTTGTGTTATTCGGTCCCTTAGTTCACAGAGCTATTAATTGGGATTTAAACCTTGTAATGGGCCAGGCTTAATTATACAGTGCTTTTGGACACAGAAATCCTCGATCTGTCAACAAACCTAGAATTTCCTGGCTTCCGTACCAGTATTTCCGTCCACGCTGTTGCTGTTCTCAGATCCTGTTTTACCTCATGGTGCTTTCCTCTTGAGCTCCTGTCTGGATTTTTCTGCCTTGGGTGATTTTGGTCAGTAGATCAGAGAGACATTGGCTTCCCCTTGGCTGGACCCTTCGTGCTGGTAAGAGCTTCCATAGGGCTCCCTTTTCTTCATTCTCACACATCCTTGTGTTTCTTTGTTGTGAAGTATTTTAACTTGAGGACTGTTCGTGTTGTTGATGTCACTCAGATAAGATGTGAAGGGAAGAGAAGGCCCACCACACATCGCCTGTGCTTGGCATCACACTCGGAGGTGGGAAGGGGAGGAAGAGGGGACCTGGACCCTGACCCTGACCCTGACCTCCTGATGCCCTGGGTTGCAGCTGCTTCAGACATTTATTATCGCTTTTTATTCTTCACCCATTAAAAGTATTCCTCTTCTTCCCTTGTGGTAGGAGGCTAAGATCTGGGTGTTTTGTGGACACGAGGCTAGGAATAGGCACTCCTCTGAACCTGATTCAGTGCATTCCAGCATCTGATTTTAGTTCTTGCATTTTTCACGTTCTTGGTGGCCTGTGTCACGGCGGCTGGCTGGCTCACAGAGGTGACCATCAGCCTCCATGGCAGTTTTCCTTTTAGGAAGTAACATTTCCTTAGAGGATGTGGAGGAAATTCTGTTCCCGACAACACAGATGCGGATTGAGCTGGGCTTTGGTTCACACACCACAGGGACAGTGACCTTCTGCCCTCCTGTGAACCTTTAGAGCTGGGGAAAGAATTATCCCAATTTAAATGAATTAAATATTAAATTGGGGGTGGATGGGCTCACTGACAGACAAAAAAGGGGTATACATAGGTCTCCCCCATGCTGTGGTTTACTTTATAAGGGCTGTGTATGATGGGGGGGGGGGGAGAAATTAGAAATCTATTTTTATTTTATTTTCTTTATTTATTTTAAAAATCTTTATTATTGAGAGTATTACAGTTGTCCCCCTTTTCCCCCCATTGTCTCCCTCCAACCAGTTCCCACCCCGCCCCAGGACTTTACTATTTTGAGTCTGTGTCCATAGGTAAATGCATCTAGGCATATAGGTGCTTTGGTTAATCTCTTCCTGTCCCCCCCCCGACCCCCCGCTTCCCTCTGAGATTTGTCAGTCTGTTCCATGTTTCCATGCCTCTGGTTCTATTTTATTCATCAGTTTATTTTGTTCATTAGATTCCTTGTTCATTTATTTTGATTTTTAGATTCAATTGTTGATAGATATGTATTTATCGCCATTTTATTGTTCATATTTTTTATTTTTTTCTCCTCTTCTTCCTCCTCCTCCTCCTCCTAACTGACTTTCTCTTGCTGCTTTTAAGAATCTCTCTTTGTCTTTAGCCCTTGGCATGTTAATTATGATATGTTTTGGTTTGGGCCTTTTGGGTTCCTGTTGTTTAGGACTCTGTGCTTCCTGGACTTATAAGTCTATTTCTTTCACCAGGTAGGGGAAGTTTCCTGTCATTATTTCTTCAAATAGGTTTTCAATATGTTGCTCTCTCTTCTCCTTTTGGCACCTCCATAATGTGAATGTTGGTACACTTAAAATTGTCCCAGAAGCTCCTTATATTTTCTTCATATTTTTGGCTTCTTTTTTCTTTTCTATTGGGTGTTTTTTGCTACCTCATATTCCAAATAGTTGATTTGATTTTCAGAATCCACTACTTTACTGTTGGATCCCTGTAAATGATTCTTTATTTTAGTTAGTGTATGCTTAATTTCTGACTTATCTTTTTTCAGGTCTTTGATGTGCTTACTAAGGTTATTGAAATTCTCACTGAGATCCTTGAAAGTCTCACTAAGAACCTTGAAGCTCTCATTAAGATCCTTGAGCAACCTTATAACCATTGTTTTGAACTCTATAGCTAGTAGTTTACTTGCTTCCATTTCATTTAGTTCTTTTTCTGGAGATTTCTTCTGTTCTTTCATTTGTGACATGTTTCTGTGTCTCTGCATTTTGGCTGCTTCCCTGTGTTTGAGAAATCTATTTTTAAATAAAAACAAAACAAAACAGTCTTAGTGGTGCTTTGGAAAAATTCACTTAACCCCCAGTTAAACAGGGGTCCAGAAGGGTGTGTGACTCAAATGTCCCGGTACTTTTCTTTTCTCCTCTTTGGAAGCACATTCATTTATGCTTTGTTTTTTCAGGGGTTGGAGGAGGTGAGAGGAGAGGAAAGAGGGAGAGAACAGAGGGAGAATGACCAACTGACTTGCCCAATTAACCAATAAAGTTGGAGTATCCATGTGCTTCCATTCATCCAAAATTTTAAATAACTCTGTCATGTGCAGCATTATGTGTTAGTCTTACTGGTGGCTAGAAGAACATATCAGAATCTATAATAATAAAAGTATAATATGCTAATTAGATCAGACATCCTTCCAGACGTCCTTCCAGATGACCTTCCGGACAAAGCCGGGGCTGCAAGGGGAGCTCGGGTCCTGGGTGCCTGCTGGTGGCTGGAGGGAAGCTGGTGCTGGCAGCTGGGGAAAGGAAGGCCTACTCTCGCATGAATTTTGTGCATGGGGCCTCTAGTAATCAAATAAAAAAAGAGCAAATCAAAGCAAATCAAAATAATCAGCAGCTGATAGCTGGGAAGAGGGAATGGCCAGATATCCACACACTGTATCTGAGGCTTCTGACACTGTGAGGTGAGGTAAGAAAAACAAGTCTCATCCTGTGAATGGGCATTTTCCTAGTGAACACAGTTCACTGTAATTCACCTTGAGGAGAACTGAAATTAGTCATACCTAAGAGTTCCACGTGTAGACATTGTGCATGACGTGGTTTAGAACATGTTGTTTTAAGTAAATGAATCTGATAACTTTGTAGGAATCAGCGAGACTCACAGAACCACAAGAGGACTCTGTATTATTTAGTTAAACTTTTTCCCCTGTGCACAAGGTTGTGTGGTCCAAAGTAGGCAGTTCTCAGTTACCTGAGGGTCTTAGGAGAAGCAAGCCCCTTCTTTTTTTTTTTTTTTAAAGAATACAGTTACTATTTTTATTATTATTATTTATTTTATTATTATTATTTTATTGATTTCAGAGAGGAAGGAAGAGGGAGAGAGGGAAACATCCATGATGAGAGAGAATCATTGATTGGCTGCCTCCTGCAAGTCCCCCCTGGGGATCAAGCCCACAACCTGGGCATGTGCCCTTGACTGGAATCGAACTTGGTACCTTTCAGTTCACAGGCCGACGCTCTATCCACTGAGCCAAACCGACTAGAGCCAAGCCCCTTCTTATGACCTAACAACCGTGAGTGAGCTACTTCATGGATTTCCCTGCCTTTCATGATTTTGGTTATAGATTAGAAAGGTCTCATGTTGGCTGGACCCCTCAGTACTGGGGAGAGCTTTCCATGGCCTCCCTCATTCTACTTTCTCACACATCCTTAGGGCTACAAGTTTCTCTCTTGTGAAGTATTTTTAGCTTGAAGACTGTCCATGGTGTTGATTTTGATCAGGTATAATATGGAGGAGGTGAAAGCACACCACCAGGAGGGAGGCTGAGGAAGGTGAGTAGTGGAGGAGAGGGATCTAGTCCTTGGCCCTGGTCTAAGTGGGAAATGCTGCATGGCTGGGTAACACTTACCCTCTGTGGGGGAGATCCTGAAACCCAGGGCTTTTCCTCCTAAAGTAGATCCAGGGCAGCTCAGCCCTGTCTAGGAGGAGCCACTGCTGTGGCACATGAGGCGTTTGACTTGGGTTTTGAGGATGGGGGTCTGGTGCAGACACATGGAGCTGGGGAAGGGATGGGAGAGGATGTGCATCCTGATAGACTGGGCAGTATGAGTCAAGGTCTGAGATGGAAAATCCCAGGTGAATATATGGCACATCAGTGGCTTCATTTGGCTGGAGGGTTTGGAGGTGAAGGGGAGTGGTAGGAAGGTGGGAAAGAGGTTGGAGAAGATGCAGGCTAAAGAGTTCAGACTTTATCCAGGCAACAGGGATCCACTGAAGACTTCCGTGAAGGACTAATATGTGGTCAAAGCTCCATTTTCAGGAGATTAATCTTGCATTGGTGGATAGTGGGAAGGAAGAACTTCTATTAAGAGACTGCGGTAATGGTCCAAGCAGTATTTAATGTAACATGCAGAGCAATTATGAAACCAGTCAAATGCGTTGCCAGACCTACACTAAATAGTTTCTCAAACAGAAGAGCAATTTAGGGATACCATATAACAAGAATTTCCTTTACTGAATCAATGGAACTTTTTTTAAGATTAGCATATCTGCGGAGATGAGCGTGTGCAGTGTATATTAGTTTGTTTGGTTTGATATTATTGTCTTACAGTTAAAAGCATGGAGTCTGGAGCCAGACTGCCTGGATTCAAAGCCCAGCCTCACCACTTATTAGCCATGAGACCTTCGGTAAATTACTTAACCTTTCTGTGCCTCCGTGCCTGCCGCCTAGGATGTATTAACGTCATCGTCATAATCATCATCATCCAGTAACACTTCATTATAGCAAATTAAGTGTCTTCCTTCACAGAGATACAGGCTCTTTTCAGTATCCTAAGTATACCCACTTGGGAAATGCATTTGGCTGACAGTAACAGATGTTGCCCCCAACTCCACCCCAAGGCATGGTCTTAAACTCCTAAGGGTTTATTTCCTTAACAGAACAAGAAGACTGGAGGTGGATACTTGCTGGCATAGCTTTGGTGTCTTAAGGATGTGAGGGTAACTGAGATTCTTTTACTTGATCTCTTCTTCATGGGCTCAAGATGGCTGCTGCAGATCCAGCCATCATGTCTGGCTCACTGAAGCAAGAAGAATGAAGGGATGGGAGGTCAGAAGGGTACCTGCGAGTTGATGGATAAACTCCCTTTAAAATTCCCTCCTAGAAACTCTACCTAAGAACTTCTGGTATCTATTGACCATCTCTATCTTCCAGGGACATTGGGAAAGGTAATTTTCTCTGGGCATTTTTCCCGCCTCAAAAATACAGATGATCCTTTACTTGGGTTGTTTGTCTTCTTGGTGTTGAGTTGTCTAAGTTCTTTATATAGTTTGGAAATTAACCCCTTATCAGATGTATCACTGGCGAATATATTCTCCCATGCAGTGATTTGCCTTTTCATTTTGTTGATGGTTTGTTTCGCTGTGCAAAAAGCTTTTTAGTTGGATGAAGTCCCATTTGTTTATTTTTTTCTTTGTTTTCTTTCCCCAAGGAAATATATCGGCAAAAATATTGCTAGCGGAGATGTCTAAGATTTTACTTGTCTATGTTTTCTTCTAGGATTTTTTATGATTTCACGCCTTACTTGTAAGTCTTTTATCCATTTTGAATTTATTCTTGTGAATGGACCTGGAAATGATTATGCTAAGTGAAACAGGCTAGTCAGAAGAAAGACAAATACCATATCATCTCCCTTATATGTGGAATCTAATCAACAAAATAATTTACCAAACAAAATAAAAACAGAAGCATAGATACATAGAACAGACTGATAGCTTTCAGAGGGAGAAGGTTTGGGGGGATGGGTGAAAAAGGTGAAGGGATTAAGCAAAAAATATGTATATGATACACAGACACAGACAACAGTATAGTGGTAGCCAGGGGGAAAGAGGGTGGGGAGGTGGAAATGGTAAAGAGGGCTTAAATGGGCATGGAAAGAGACTTGACTTCAGGTGGTGAGTGTATGATGCAGTGTGCAGATGATGTTTTATTGAGTTGTACACTTGAAACCTGTATGGTTTTATTAACCAACTAGAGGCCCAGGGCATGAAATTCTTGCACTTGCGGGGCGTGGGGTCCCTCAGCCTGGCCTGCACCCTTTCGCAGTCCGGGAGCCCTTGGGGATGTTTGACTGATGGCTTAGGCCCGCTCTTCATGGGGAGCGGGCCTAAGCCAGCAGTTGGACATCCTTAGCGCTGCCGCAGAGGTGGGAGAGGCTCCTGCCACCACCGCTGCGCGCGCCAGCCATGAGCCGGGCTCAGGGCTTCTGGCTGAGCGGTGTTCCCCCTGTGGGAGTGCACTGACCACCAGGGGGCAGTTCCTGTGTTGAGCGTCTGCCCCCTAGTGGTCAGTGCATGCCATAGCAACTGGTTGTTCTGCCATTCAGTTGATTTGCATATTAGCCTTTTATTATACAGGATGTCACCCCAATAAATTCAATAAAAATACAGATAACCTATTATTTAGGAAAAAGGGAAAGATGGGTTTTATATGGGCAGCTAGCAGTCTCTGCCACAGTGGGACCTCACTTCAAGAAAGCCACCTCAAGGGCTTCAAGGAATTTTTGTCTGTTTCCAAGTTAGCAATTGATTGCCTTCTCCAGATTGACAGCTTCTAATAGTCCAATCATTGATGCTTTTTATCATATGTTAAGTTTTTGCCTTTAAGAAGTTTGTTCAAGAAAGAAAAGACAATTGCCTGGCTGGTGTGACTCAGTGGTTGAGCATCAACCTATGAACCAGGAGGTCAGGGCACATGCATGGGTTTTGGCTCGATCCCCAGAGTGGGGTGTGCAGGAGGCAGCTGATCAATGATTGTCTCTCATCATTGATATTTCTATTTCTCCCTTCCTCTCTGAAATCAATAAAAATATATTTTAAAAAACAAACAAAGAAAAGACAATTGCAGGAAGAGATGGGAACATAGGATGTTTTAAGCTTACCTAATGGTTAGTATAGGTATAGGAGGGGTCCTTAGTTCATGGTTAAAGGTACACTATGTGTACCTGATTAATGGCGAGGAAAGCTTTGTCGTATGGCCCATATCCTGTCTATCACATTTCCGTGCACGGACAGGTTGGCAGTAATATAAAAACCACTATCGATATCATCATGAATGGTAGAGACGGAAGGAAATTAGCCTGATTCTGTAGATAAGAACGATTTTCAGGCAAGGTTTATACGTAAGGAAGAACCATGGCAACAAGTTATGAAGACTTGTTTAGCCTCAGCTTACGAGTCAAAGTTGAAAGCAAACCCATGAGCACTATCTAATAGATCAGACACTTCTGCCCAGCCCTGCGATTTTGTGTCTTGTTATCTTGCAGGGGATATGGCCAGATGTTCCCAGTGCTAATCCGGCTCACTGTTCTGTCTGGACCCGCTCCGTGTTCATTACTGTTCCTCTGGATTCCCATCATGGAGATCAGTCTACCATTCATCTTTTACCAAGGCCAGAGATCTGGGTGTCATTCCCGACTCCTCCTCATTTCTTTTCCCTGTGACCCACAGCTAAGGGTCTCTATGACTGCGAAACTGCTTCTGCCTGGCTTCCAAGTCCTCACCTCCTCTGCATCTTCACCATTTTTTTTAAGAGGCTGTGGTCATCTCTTCTTATAGCCCTTATCTAGACTTTTCTGTCCTCATCTTTGCCTCCTCCTTGCCATCCTTCCCTCTGTTGCTAGATCATATGATGCTGATGCTCTCAGCTGCTTAACACTTGGGTGCCGCCTTGTTCATGGTATCAAGGAGCAATTCCTATGAATGGCACACACAAGCCCTCTGCGATCTGTTATCTTCATCTCCTGCCCTTCACTTTCGAGCTGCACCAGGCCAATCAGGGTTGCTTTTCATGCCTGTAATCATTTGCATGTGCTGGTTTCTGCCTGGAAGGCTCCCTTTCCACCTGTCTTCCTTGGAAATTCCCACTCACCATTGAAGAGTCACTTTGGTCAGAACGCTCTCTGTCACAGTGAGAGCAGCTAACACCTGCACATGCTTCCTGTGTGCCAGTCACTGTTCCAATGCTGCACACGAATTCATTTGCTGAGTGCTCACAACCCTCTTGTGGTACCTGTAGGGTAGGCACCGTTACTATGACTCTCATTTTACAGTTGGGAATCGGAGGCACAGAGAGGTGAAATGTCTTACTCAGTAGTCACACAGCTGGCAAGTGGCACATGGGCTGTGTCAGACACAGGCGGCCACTTCCTCCTTGTGCTGCCCGCCCTCACCTGAGTCGTATCCATCTCTCTCACAGCAGTTAGTGGTCGGGCTTCCAAGTACACGGCCCCTTGGGGGCAGGGCTGTCTGTAAGTCATACTGTGTCCCTGGTGCAGGGACCGGCGTGGCCCTTTCTGTCTCCCCATAGTCTAGTGAAGTGCCTGGCACACGGTTCATACTCATCAAATGTTTTTTTGAAAAAATAACTGAAAGTATATTATCAATATTATTAGTTGGAGAAATGATTAGTGAAAACATTTTGTAAGGTGTCAAGCAGAGATCAGCCAACTATAGGCCGATGTGCCCGGCTGCCTGTTTTCGCACTGCCCTCGAGGTAAGAACGGTTTCTACAGATGGGTGTTTGCAGCCCGTCTGATGATAGGGAACACTGACACTAAACCCCGATGAAGTGAAATGTGACCCCTCCCCAGAGAATTCGCTTTTTCCTCATTAGTTGACCTGTGTTATATTCAGTTGTTGTCACTAACTTTTGATTTTTGTCCATAACAAATTTGAGGAAATTTGTGTGTTCTCTGGTTAAAGACATACTTTCATAATATCCACAATTTTTTCTCTTGTCCTGAAAACCATAAAATATTTACTCTTTGGCCTCTTATTAGAAAGGTTTG
>NW_005353460.1:5848248-5849737 GCF_000412655.1 Myotis brandtii
TATTTAAATAATAGTGTTACTTTAGTTTTGATTGTTATATTATTTTTATGTCTAAAGTATTCAATAAAACATTAAAAATAATTTAATCCTAAAACAACTGTTATTGTTATCATGTATTATAATGGGGGGATATTGGAAACTGTAAAATGTTTAGGGCATATTAGTTTGATTAAATAGGATAAAGTTTGTGAAGCATTGGGCAGCAAGAACTCCACGGGTGTTATTTTTTTCTCTTTCCTGTTCCTAGACCTAATTTAGGGTAATGCATAATTGGTTGTCTTGAGGGTAGGTGACAAAAAATATGGCACACAATATCTTGCTTCACTGGTTATACTGGGGGTTAGTAGTGTTTAGGACAGATTGTATAAAATTGAAGTCAGAGACAGAATCTTTTCCACATTGTTATGATTCCTGATGACAGTGGCCTGGGCTGCAGGATGTCTAATTACTCACGACGCCTGGGAAAAAGGCAAAACTCAGCAGGAGCCAGAAGCAATACTTTGTACACATTTGAAAGAAGAGTATTTATAGGCTTATGTATTCATATATAAATTTTTTTGCTACTGGTCTTGGGTCTTTAAAAATTTATAGTCGGAGTGTTTTTCTGATCATTTTTTATTTTATTAAGAAGAAACTATAAATAAAACTGAACAATGCCATCATTTTTCATTAGCTGTAATGGCTTTGTGACGGGATGAAAGCTCATGTAGTGTAATGTTTGATTTTTTTCTTCTTCAAATGCTGTTGAGCTAGATCATTTAGAAATATTACAAAATCTTCTGCACTGAAGGAAAAACGTTTTGACTCCAAGTTTTTTAAAAAAGCACATGCATTATATTATCTGAACCCTAGTATCTTTTGGAAGCTATTCTAAATCTTTGTCTTTACATTGTTGTTTCTCTTATATTCACAATCTCTGCCCAAGCTGGAATGTAGCTTCCAAAATAATTTTATCTAGCTTCATATTTACCTTGAATTAAAATCTACATGTTTTAGGTTATTATTCTATAGCCAATTATACAGTCATTTAATTTATTTTTGGTGTTTTTATTGAGTTAGCATTGGTTTATAATGTTATATGTTTCACGTGTGGAACATTAGAATTTGACATCTGTGTATACTTCAGCATGTGCACCACCAAAGATCTAGTTTCCATTTGTCATCATACAACTGACACCTTTTACCCTTCTCCTCTGGTAACCATTGATCTGTTGTCTGCCTCTATGAGTTCTTTTTTGTTTTTTTTTAAATATTTTACATATGAGTGAATTTGTATTGTATTCTTTTTTGTCCTGACTTATTTTACTTAGCACAATACCCTCAAGGTTCATCTATATTGTTACAGATGGATGGATTTCACTTTTTTATTCAGTAGTATTCCTGTGTGTGTGTGTGTATGTGTGTGTGTGTGTGTGTATGTATGTGTATGTGTGTACATATATATACATATATACATATATCTATACTAATAAAAGGGTAATATGGTAAT
>NW_005353460.1:5849910-5855102 GCF_000412655.1 Myotis brandtii
GCAATTGGGGATGATCAGGCTGGCGGGGGGGCAGTTGGGGGCGATCAGGCTGGCAAGGGGGGGCAGTTGGGGGCGAGAAGGCCAGGGATCAGGTTTAAACTGGCAGTCGGACATCCCTTTCGCAATCCGGAACTGCTGGCTCCTAACCGCTCACCTGCCTGCCTGCCTGATCACCCCTAACTGCCCTCCCCTGCCAACTTGATCGCCCCTAGCACCTCTGCCTCAGCCCCGCCACTGTGGCTTTGTCCAGAAGGAAGGCAGGATGACTGGAAGATGTCCAGTTGACCCAGTCTAATTAGCATATAACCCTTTTATTAGTGTATATATATATATATATATATATATTTCACATCTTCTTTACCCATTCATCCATTGACAGACACTTTGTTTCCATATCTCGGGTATTGTAAATAATGCTGCAATGAACATAGGCATGCATATCTTTTCAAAGTAATAGAACAATCATTTTAATTGGAACATTTTAGGTCTGAAATGGGCCAACCACCTGTTTACAAGGAAGAAAGTGAGTCCAGGAGAGAGATTGTGAAATACACTCATGGTCATGTAACAAGATAATGGCAGAGCAAAGATGAGAACCAGGTGAAACCCCTATACTAACATTTCCTAGTTGAAATTTTTTCCCTTTTGCAAATTTTCAGGTATGAAATCATCCAGAAACTTGAGTGGAAAAAAATAATAGAAGTCCAAATTCTTATTTTTGAAATTAAGTTATTATGATTTAAATTGTTTACAACTCTGTAGAAACTTGAAATGAAGTCGGTGGTTTTAGGAAAAAAGTAACAATGTACTTTGAAAATGCAATGAATCAATGTTTCTATAGAGAGATTTTCTTGAGACCTTATGCCATTGTCCACAGTGTTAGATGATGTTAAAATACTAGGCTCTAGGACTTGGTGTGTGGTCTCCGGGGCTTGTCAAAAGGGAGGGGCTTTGGCTGTTTGCAGACCTGTGCCTCTGCGTGCCATCTTTGCTGCACAGACATCATGGCACAGACTCTTGGGGACGTTGTGGGTTTGTGCAATGGATCATTTTAGAATCTAACCTGAAAATCTGTGCCTGTTTCTTTTCTTTATTCTTTTTTATTAATGTGCTTTTAAAAAGACAGTTGCCTGCATTTGCTTTAGAGCAAGCTGGGAATAGCTGAGTAACTGCAGAAGGGCTCAGAAGTGTGAATTAAGGTAGTGATCACTTCTAGCAGTTTATTTAACATTTAAGGAAACTCATCCTCTTTTGCATTTTATTTTGTTATTATTTTTTAATTCTTTTTTTTTCAGAGAGGAAGGGAGAGGAAGATAGAGAGATAGAAACATCCATGATGAGAGAGAATCATGGATTGGCTGCCTTCTGCACACCCCCTACTGTGGATCGAGCCCAGGACCCAGACATGTGCCCTGACCGAGAATCGAACCGTGACCTCCAGCTTCACAGGTTGATGCTCAACCACTGAGCCATGCTGGCTGGGCCCTTTGTGCATTTTAATAAGTCTCATGGACACTGTTTCCAAAAGCTGTGGTTCAGTATGCAACATCCTATGTAATAAAAGCCTAGGTGGCATCACGCCCTCGAGCAACATCATCACAAGATGGCCGCCACACATGGCTGTGCGCACAGCAGAGGCAGGGCCCGGTGGCCGCTCCGCATGGTGAGGCCTGGGGGGCCCGCGGCTCTGCGCGACACAGAGGAGGCTGGTCCCAGTGTCTCCGCCACCTCACGTGGAGGAGGCGGGTCATGGCAAGAGAGGGCAGTTGTGGGCAATTAGGCCGGCAGGGGAGGGCAGTTGGGGGCCATCAGGCCAGCAGGGGAGCGGTTAGGCATCAATTAGGCCAGTAGGGGAGTGGTTAGGGGGTGATCAGGCTGGCAGGCAGAAGTGGTTAGGAACCAGTGGTCCCAGATTGTGAGAGGGATGTCCCCCGAGGGGTCCCAGATTAGAGAGGGTGCAGGCTGGGTTGAGGGACCCCCCCACCCCCATGCACAAATTTCATGCACCAGGCCTCTAGTGTATAAATATAATGCTTGTCTGGCCAGGAAAGTCACTGTGTTTGCCAGTCCTGGCTCCCATCCCAAGTCATCAGCACCACGATCTTTGTTACAGGCAGTTATCTCTATTTTGGTTTTTTAACCTTTTGAAAAATTAAGGGAGTTCAACTTTCTATGGTTGGTCATTAAAGATAATTCAGTGATTTCTTTTGGAAATCAAGACGTGAAATGGGGCAGCTCTCTTTGCAAAACAAGAAGCATCAAACAAGGGTAGTCGTTAATACTGTATTTACTGCACTTATGTGGGTAGTTGCCAAGAGCATCATCGTTTTTCTGGAACACTGTGTTCTGACTCTAGTTTGTTCATTTGTTGTATCTTTCTAGCCAAAAGGAAGTGGAATGTTGTGAGAGTGTCAGGTGAATTTGGGGCCAGTTAGATAGTTATATCAAATCACACAATTAGCCCTGCCGGTTTGGCTCCGTGGATAGAGATTTAGCTTATAGACTGAAGGGTCTCGGGTTTGATCCCAGTCAAGGGCCCATACCTCAGCTGCAGGCTTGATCTCTGGCTCGGGTAGGGGCCCATGAGAGAGGCAACCAGTTGATGTGTCTCTCTCTCACATCGATGTTTCTCTCTCTCTGTCTCTCTCCCTCCTTTCCACTGTCTAAAAATCACTGGAAACATATCCTAGGTTGAGGATGAACAAACAACAGCAAAAAACTACAAGTCACAAATTTACTTTTGCCTGATTCACTTACTCATAATGGTGTGTGGTTGCTCCTGGAAAAAGTTTACAGTGTAAAATATTTATTGAGAACCTCAATGTGCTTGTTAACTTAGTTGCTGAATTCAAGGAGGGACAGGTGGCAACTGCCAATAGAGACTGGCCAGTCCTCAATAGAGCTGGAGTTAGATGGGTACCAAGTCTGGGTGATCAGGGCTGGGCTGGCCTCAGGGCACAGTTGCATGGGCTCGTATCAAAACTGGTGATCACAGACAGGTAAGCACTGAAGACCTAGAAGATAGAAGAAGATAGCCCCAAGGAAAGTGCTGGATATGGAACTGAGTCAGTTGGGCAAGCATCAGGTAAGGCATGATCAAGGCTGAAGATGTGAGAGGGGGCTGCATTAGTCATGGCCCACACAGTCAATAGAAACCCTTTCATGCGAAGACGTAGTTACAAAAGTCTTTGGAAGATCTGAAAGCCAAATGGGATGATGAGGTCACCCAGAGATTAGCAATAGCAGGAAACCACTAACACCTCTGAGGCTGGTGGAAAAAAGAGAAGGGAGGGGGATGTTGCTACTAGAGGCCAAGAACTGGACCTACGTGGAAGCTCCCAGAAGCAGCTGGGACCATGGAGGGAAGGCCTGTCTGGGGGAATGGAGCCATGTTGGAGACAAAGCCACTGCTGGAGATGCCATCCAACGCAGAGAGAGCAAAGGGAAGAGGTACTCTGGCTTCTTTCTCCCTTCTCTCCTTCAGTCTTCCGCCTAAACCTAGCTGGAGCCAGCGGGCAAGAGAGTCTGGAAAGGTAGTTTGCAGAGGGAGGGTGGGGCCAGGGGATGGATCAAATTACAAGTAGGCAAACCACCCGCACACAGGCAAGGGTCTGGGGCAGGGGTTGGAGGGAGACTAAAGGGCAGGCTTTCTGACAGGAAGCCAAAGCCTAATGGATCCTACTGGAGCAGCAAAGCAAGACTTGCAGGGAGGGTTAAAGAGCCTGGAACATTGGACTAAGCTGATTTTCCAAAGCTTGTGCCCGAGAGCCCTTCTTGTGTCAGGTGATTGTTCTCTGGTCCACTGGAAACTCGGCCACATTTGGGAAGCAGTTTAGATTCTTTGTTAGATTCCTACTCCTGTGAAGGCTCAGCAGCTGGCCTTTGATCAGGACTCCCAGAAGCCTCCCTGTAAGTCAGGGGTGGGGAATGTCTGGCCCTTGGGCCATATAAGTCGCACAAAATCATTTGGTCTGGCCGTACCAACGCATTAGGGGTGAGTTAATCAAATGTTTGACCAAATATAGCAGGCTAATTTTTAAATAAGTTTGAATGGCCTGAGAATCTACACTAATAAAAGAGAAACATGGTAATTAGCGTACGACCGCTACCCTTTTCATTGGCTAATCAGTGAGTATATGCAAATTAACTGTCAGCCAAGATGGCGGCCGGCAGCCAGGCACTGAAGCGAGCACGAGGCTTGCTTGCTGCAGACTCCAACGTTCCCCGCCTAACTTGCCAGCCTCTCAGTTGCAACTCTAAGCAACTATATACTATGTTGCAAATAAGAAGCTAAACAAAACCCCAGAAAAGGGCTTCCATTCAGCCGGGCTCGGACCGCAACATTGTATCGATGTTTTCAGCAGCGAGGCCTCAGAGCTAAAGCTGGCCCAGAAAAAAAAAAAAAAAAAGAGAAGAAAACAAGGAGCGGTTGGAAGCTTTAGTCACTCGCCAGCCGGAAAACAGCCCTCAGCCCCTCACCCAGACTGGCCAGGCACCCCAGTGGGGACCCCCACCCTGATCCAGGACACCCTTCAGGGCAAACCAGCCAGCCCCTACCCATGCACCAGGCCTCTATCCTATATAGTAAAAGGGTAATAGGCCTCCCAGCACCGGGATCAGCGGAGCAGCGAGGCTCCCGGCACCGGGATCAGCATGACAGGGGGCAGCGCCCAAACCCCCTGATCGCCCTGCGGCTCTGTGTGTGACAGGGGGCGGGGCCACAACCTCCCTACTCTATTTGTGACAGGGGAAGGCACCCCAACCCCCTGATCAGCCCTGCTCTGTGCCTGATAGGGGGGAGCTCCCCAATCCCCTGATTGCCCTGCGGCTCTGTGTTTGACAGGGTGCAGCACAACAACCCCCTGATCGGCCCTGCTCTGTGGGTGATAGAGGGTGGCGCCCCAACCCCCCTCCACGGGCCTTGCTCTGTGTGTGACAGGGTAGAGCCATAACCTCCCCATTGGCCCTGCCCTGAGTGTGACAGGGTGCAGCGCCCCAACCCCCTGATCCGCCCTGCTCTGTGTGTGACAGGGGGCGGTGCCCCAACTCCCCTATCGGCCCTACTCTGTGAGTGACAGCGGGGAGCTCCTCAACCCCCTGATCGGCCCTGCTCGGTGAGTGACAGGGGGGAGCTCCCCAACCCCCTAATCGATCCTGCTCTGTGTGTGACAGGGTATGGAGCCCCAACCCCC
>NW_005353460.1:5855170-5880276 GCF_000412655.1 Myotis brandtii
CCCCTCCCCCCGCCCCCCGAGTGCACAAATTTTTGTGCCCCGGGCCTCTAGTGATATTATAAACATCCAAATGGTCTTTGGCAAAAAAAAGGTTCCCCACCCGTGCAGTGGTTGAAACTCTGGGTGAATGATGAAGAATTCCATGACCGAGAGCACTAAAATAAAGGAAAGTTCTGTATAGAAAGGGTCCTTTCATGCCTTTATGTCCTGGGTGGCTACAGAAGCAACACTTTTCTGACTTAGCCATATAAATTCTGAGCCATGAATTAGGGCATCTTCTGGTCTCTGTCCCCCTCCCATACAGTCACTCTCTGTAGAAAAATTGCCGTTTTAATCATCCCTATCATCCTCATGACCATCTCCATTGTTATCATCACAGACATTGAATAATTATCTGCCTTGCGGAGAAGGGGGGAGGTAAGCTGAGTTCAGCTATTTACATCCAAGATAACGATCATTCCTGGAACCACTAACATATACCAGACTCTGCGCTTTAAGAATAGTCATGCAGTGGTTCTCAAACCTTGCTGTGACTCAGAGTCACCTATGGGGCTTCTAAAATGCAGATAGCTTCTCCCACGTGTGCCTCCCACTCTGTTTCTGATTCAGCAGGTCTGAGGCGGGGGCCGATCGTTGGCATTTCTCACTAGTTTGCAGCTTGTGCTGGTGCTGCTGGTCCCGGGACACCCTCTGGGAACCTCTGCATCAGTGTCTTGGCTCTTCCCAAAGGCAGGTGTTGTTATCTCCACCCTCCAGCAGAGGAACTGAGGCTCAGAGAGCTCACAGAACTAGTGACAGGCACACGGCTGAGAAGTGGTGGTGGGAGGTCCCTGGGTCAGAGGTTGGTGTCCTCACCCTCCAGGGCTTTGCATTGGCAGGACCAGTGGCTGCCGTCTCCGTGGGCCAAGTGATTGGCTGCCTGTGGACTTTGTCATTTGCTCTTACAGCCCTAGTGAATTTCTTTCTTACGTTTTATTCGGTGCTGAAAGTAAATCGGTGGGTTACATTAAAAAAAAAAAATTGGGTCCTGTTTGGACTGGTTAATGGACTCTCACTTTTTGGTACAAATGCCCCTGATGGCGAAGGCTGGTGGCTTGTCTGAGGCAGTGAGACCTGGCAGCCGCACTCTGTGCGGGGAGGGAGGGACCCTCTGCATGAGCAGCTGGCCCCTGGCTGGGGTTTTAGTGGGACACCTGGGGCCCAGCACCTGCAGGGAGGGGCATTTGCCACCATGCTCAGACCTCTCTTCTTCTACCCCCGCGTGTGTGGCCTGTTGCCTGGCATTGTGTTTCACAATAAACCAAGGATATTTTAAATAAAACCAGTCTCCCAAGTTGATTCACACTGCAGCCTTCCCCAGTGACCTTTACAGGCCATCAATTCCTCGACCCTATGCTCAGACCCCTCACCAACAAACTCCGCCTGATTTCCCAAATCACTTATTGCACACAACAGCCCATGGGAAGACTCAGGGCTTGCAGGATAAAAAGGGCGAGATAGTATGCATAACACATCACTCCTTCCCTACTGGATTTCAATCACATATTAATTATTAATTCAGAGTATCTTTATTTTTCCATCTGCAAGCTGCAAATGTGAACTCCAGCCATGTATTTTTAAACAGCTCCATTATGATCAAGCAAATTTGAATATCTCATGTAGTTTATGACATGTGGGCTTTGCTTATCAAGGAAAAAGCTATTGTATAGATGGTTTCTATTTTTTCAGTTTGGTAAACTGCAGCCAAAATCTGAGGAGAAATGTGAGCTACTTGCCATTGAATCGTTCTATAGGTCACACTTGCAGTAGCTTCCATTATGTTTCCTTTGCAGAAATAGCGAGGACCCAAAGTAGAGAAATCGATGTCCTGGAACCTGGGTTAGATTAGAAAAATTGATGAATTTATAATGATATAGGTAATCTGGATAATAAAGATTTAAAAACAGCTTTACTTGGCTATAAATACAGTCAGTGCTGCCATCTGGAAAGAAAAAAAATGCAAAATTAAGTTTTCTGGTACTTTAGAAATGGATTCCAAAGAGTATTCATGTATTAATTACCCAATCGATATTAGGCAATCTGTTAGAAAATAACTGCTTGTGACTTTTATTTTTGAAACACAGTTTTTGGATTCTGGTAAATTTATACCTGTAGTTTTCCAGTTAACTCTAAAATGTAGTTTTGTATTTTATACAATGGGTTTAATACAAAGAAAATTCTCACCATATATCTTCTAGAATTTTTACATAGAAGCCAGAGTCTTCTGTAGTCTTGTTTATCAGTTGTTTATTGCTGCATAGCAAACCTTCCCCAAACATAGTGGCACAAAACAACAGTCATTTATTGAATTCACAAATGGGAAATTTGGGCAGAGCTTGGCATGGGAGACTTGCACATTGTGCACATCAGCTGGGGTGGTTCAACAGAAGGATGGGAGGGCCAGGGGCTGGGAGGGCAGGGGGAGGAGGAGCTAGAGAATCCTCTTCCCAGAAGGCCGCTCACATGGCTGCTGAGTTGGCTGGGAGCTCAACTGGGGCCTTGGTTCCTCTTCATGGAGGACACTCCATGAGGTGTCTGGGCTTTCTCATACCACCGTAGCTGGTCTCTAGAGTGCTCATCCCAAGAGAGCCAGGTGGCAAGCTGTGATGTGGTCTTCACGACAGTCTTGGAGTCTCATGGCATTATTTTTGCTGTGCTTCATTGGCGGGCCAGTGTTGAAGGGCTGGCGACTGAAGACGCTACCTGTTGATGAGAGAAGTATCAAGGAATTTGACCACATGTTTTAGAACTGCTGAACCCTGTTAGGAGCCTCTGATGGACATTGAACTGTGGCTTCTTCTAAATGAAAGACTCAATCACTTGTTTGATCAGGTGAGGCTGCACTGCTATCCCTATATTACATGGCCCATTGGAATCTGTCTTGGCCCATTCATTAGGTACACGCTGAATTGAACAGTGTTCTTCAGGTCTGCACTGGGCCCAGGTGAGCTGGGCGAGGGCAGTCTTGTTGGAGGGCTAGGGATGGAATCCGACTGCAGGGCTACCAGGAAAAATTGATGTTGATGAGGTGGAGACAGTAGGTATGGACAGTGCTTTCAGAGTGCTTAGCTGAGGTATGAAGAGAGAAAGGGCAATAACAAGAGGGTGGTGATACCTAGCCAGAAAGCGTTCATTTTCTTTTATTTTTTCCTATTTTTTTTTCAAAAGTGGGAGAATTTGTAGGGTGAAGAAAAGGAGCCAACACAAAATGTAAGGTGGTATTTTCTCCATTCACTGATGTGACTTAATGTTTCTTCTAGAAGTTCTTAAGTGCATGGTTCATGACCCAGTTTTGTACACAGTGAATGTGATAAACATTTGCTGCAGGACAAAGGAATTCCACCTGGAGAAAAAGATTGCATGGGATTGCTCACCTCCTGTGGTAGCCTCTTTCCTTCCCCTTCAGGGTGTGGCCTTTGCCTGTCATTTTGCTTCACAATAAACCACCATGAAGATTTAAAATAAAAATCCATCTCCCCCATTGAGGGATGCTGCGGCCAATCCCCAGTGACCTTCACTGGAATTCCAATGAGTTCTTCTCTTCCCTGACCTCAAACCCTCACCAACAAACTCTATTTTTCCAAGTCACTCATTGAAGTACAACAACCCATAGGAAGACCCAGGGCTGGTGTGGCTCAGTAGTTGAGCATAGACCTATGAACCAAGAGGTCAGAGTTCAATCCTGAGTCAGGGCTCATGCTCGGGTTGTGGGCTCAATTCCTAGTGTGGGGCGTGCAGGAGGCAGCCAATCAGTGATTGTCATCATTGATGTTTCTGTCTCTTTTTCTCCCTCCCTTTCTCTCTGAAATCAATAAAAATATATTAAAACAAAAGAAGCTCCAGGGACCAAATACTGATCTAGCCAGAGAATCATTTTCTCTCTGAGTGTCAACTAGTCATCTGTGAAATGGAGTACGAACACCTGCTTCAGAGGGGTGTTGTGAGGGAGGTGAGAATGTGGCTCACAATTGTATAAGCGCTTTTTAAACTAAGAATTGTAAACGGCAGAGTCTATTCAAATGTAAGGAACTGATTATTTGTATTCCCGTAGGCCAGTGTGGGTGTTCGCATTTTATTAGAAACCTGACTTCTTCTCTGAGGGTCATATATAGTATCTGCTTCAGTCACTTTTCTCTTTTTTGACTTATAAAAGAAATTGGCCTGGAAATGTCAGCAATTGAGAAATTGCAGTGGTTTTTGCTTCACGATCTACAGTTGTAATAGACACAATAGTAACAGTATTCTCTATGTGTAGTCTCTTTCTTTTTTTCTAAGGAGTAAAAACCACTGACTGGAGTAAGTAATGGGAGAGTGGAGTTTCATCTGTGGCACCGCATGTCTTTGGAAGCCAAATGTTCTCTGACACATGAGAAATGGTTGAAGACATTTCAGAAATTATCCCTATTGGTAATGGTCCGAGGCACACACTGTGTAGGGAGTAATATAATCCAGTTTGTAATTTGTGCTAATTAACTGCTAGATGAAAAGAATTTCAGCTTTATTAATTTCATTTTTCAATAATTTGCACATCTGTACAGCACTGCACATTTGGATTGTGATGTGCAAATATATAATATTTTCAGTACGGCATCTCTTCCAGGTCAACTACACTCTAGACCAGCCGTGGGCAAACTACGGCCCGCGGGCCGGATCCGGCCCGTTTGAAATGAATAAAACTAAAAAAAAAAAAAAGACCGTACCCTTTTATGTAATGATGTTTACTTTGAATTTATATTAGTTCACACAAACACTCCATCCATGCTTTTGTTCCGGCCCTCCGGTCCAGTTTAAGAACCCATTGTGGCCCTCGAGTCAAAAAGTTTACCCACCCCTGCTCTAGACCAAAACTTCTAATGGGGACAGAGGATGAGACACTAGTTGTGCATTTATATCCTAAGTTTTCCTGCTCAGCACAGGAAGCATGTGGGTTGAAACGGTCATACACAGAGATTGATGCTGAAATGTTTGGCTCAGGACTTTGTTGTTTCTGACGCCAACTAGCGGAAAGCATATTGGTGGTTTGAGGCTTTTGTGATGCTTCCTTCATTCTGCTAGAGTGACAGTCACAAATACAGTCATATTTCTTTACTTCATTCTGGTAGAGTGACAGTTAGAAATACAGCCACACTGTGCACATTTCTACTTCATTCTGATAGAGTGACAGTCACAAAACAGTCACACTGTGCACATTTCCTCTACTTCATTCTGATAGAGTGACAGTCACAAATAACAGTCATATTTCTTCTACCTCATTCTGGTAGAGTGACAGTTACAAATACAGTCATACTGTGTACATTTCTACTTCATTCTGCTAGAGTGACAGTCACAAATACAGTCATGCTGTGCACATTTCTACTTCATTCTGATAGAGTGATGTCACAAATACGGCCATACTGTGCACATTTCTACTTCATTCTGATAGAGTGACAGTCACAAATACAGTCATGCTGTGAACATTTTTGCAGTTCTTAATGCAAACAGAGGCCCTGAGTCCACAAATATATCTAAACCGCTTAGTAAACACTTAAATAGCAGAGAGGACATTTGAAAAACCTATCGTGGTGTTTGCATTTTCTAGTGTGAGTGCTTCTGTGTTCCACAGGGTTTTGTCCCTGACAGAAATTTCTGTGCCAAGCGTGAGAGGTAGAGACATGTGACTGAGTTGGAAGTGGAGTCAGAAAAGGGAGGGACGTGACTGACCATGGACCCCATGTCTCGTCTCGCAATCACCATGACTCCCGGGTTGATACTGTCCCTCTTGGGCATTGCTATCTTCCAGAAGGTTCTTGCCCAGGCTAGCTTGTCCTCTTCTGTACTAACGGGGGGAGGAGAGGTGGTGAACAACCCCAGGCTGTGGAGAAGTTCTATGTGGCCCATGTTTCCACGTGAACCGAATGTGGCATTCAGACCAGAGGGCACATTTGTTTGGGCTTTTGCTGTCTTTTCCATTTCTGGGACGTCCCTTCTGGGTGTAGTCTTGGTGGGAGGCAGGCACCCACCCTGGGTGCTCACAGGCACACCTCCTAGCACAGCCAACTGGACGCTCCTCCCCGAACTTTGAATCTTGAGCGAGCAGTTCAGAGAGGAAGGATGGTTGGATCTGTCTGTGGCCGTGGTGGCAGCACTCCTGTGAGCACCTTCTGTGGAGAAAGCCAGAGTGAGCTCTTGCTCGCCTTCTGATGCTCTCCCTAAACTGGCAAGTGTTAGTTTGAGCCCTGCTATCAAGAGTCCAGACTGACATGGAGACCCCTTCCCACGGGTGGCCCCCGAGTTGCCATTGGTTCCACACTCTCTTTTTGGCCTCCCATTTTTGGGGCATTCTTGTGGGTCTTCTCCTGCCGTAGGTGGAGCCTGGAACAGAATGCTGTCGTTTCCCGTCCTCCGTTAGCCAAGGCTGGTTTACTTGAGGGAAAGAACCAGTGTCCTCTTGCCTTGTGTATGGCTAACGGGTGTCATCATGTTGTTTGTACCATCGTGGGACACCTCACCGTTCACGAGAGCACGTATGTACCTGATCCTTTGGCTGTCTGAGTATAGACACTGCTGTCTAAGTTGTACAGGTGAGCAAGCAGCTTCAACGAAGGTGACTCTCCCGAGGTCATAGGGCTGTTAACTGGCAGAAATAGGACTTGAACCCAGGCCTCCTGACTCCCAACCCACCCTTTCTTGCTCATTCTGATACATCAAAGTTAGCCTTGTAATGAAATATCCTTCATTGAAAGACCACACCTACCAGATTCAGAAGTCTCAGCGACCTAGAATTGAGGATGAGGAGCATTTGAGTAAGAACAGTTCCCAGCTGGTGTGGTCACCACAAGCAGTCTTGTTCTGAGTTCCCTGGGGCCATGTGGCTCACGTTAGGTCCCATTACCTGGGAAGATCAGGGGCCGGTAGACGGATCACCCTCTGTCTCCCTTCTCTATTTGAGACAATACTTGGCTCTGCAATGGTGATGGTCAAACACCAGCTACACCTAGTCCTTCCCTCTAGTCCCAACCCGTCAGCCGCTCGTTCAGCCCCACGGGACAGCACGGCAGGCCAGCTCCCAAGTCTGGGTAGTTTACTTTGAAACTGCTCTTTTTTTACCGAGCTATTTAACACAAAGAACTGGTTAATACTGATTAGGATCATCCCCAAATAACATTTTTTCCTCTCAAATAGTATGTGCGTATTGCCGATAGGACATACAAATAAGCAAAAAGAAGTAAAGAAAAATTAGGAAATACAAATGAACAAAAGGAAAGCAAGAAAAACTCTCATCTTGCCACCCAGAAATAGCCACTTTAAACAAACAGTTTTCCAGACCTTCTTGCTGTTAAATTTTTATTCCCCTGTATTAGGTACTACTCTTAGCATTTTTACATACCTTATCTCACCAAGTCTTCCCAACTTGCAAGATATTATTATCCACATCTTATAGAAAAGGGAACTGCGGCTTAAAGGGGTCTGTCTAATTTCAAAGGTTGTACTCTTAACCATAATTATAAATATACATGTTATAAATATATAAGTATTAAATGGATACTTATTGAGCACCTCCTCCAAAATCTGATCATGTTGCAGCAAGGTGGGTTGTGCAAAATGTGTGAGTGGTTGGCTGCAGCAGAAAGTGTGTGAGCAGGGATGGGTCCAGGTTTTGCGGGGCCTGATGCTTATGCAATGTTGGTTTTCATTTTAAGAGAAAATATAAAATTTTGAATACAGAATTAGATACAAAGTGAATATTCTATATAATAAAAGCCCAGTGACCGAAATGGTGGAATGACCAGAGCAACCAGAGACCAGGGCGATGAGGCAGGCAGGCGAGTGGTTAGGAGCCAGTGGTCCCAGATTGCAAGAGGGATGTCTGACTGCTGGTTAGGCCCCATGGATCAGGCCTAAACCGGCAGTCAGATATCCCCCAAAAGGTCCTAGATTGCAAGAGGGTGCAGGCCGGGCTGAGGGCCCCCTCCCATGCATAAATTTCATGCACTGGCCCTCGAGTTTACTTATAACGAGAAAAGGAATCACAAGAAATCCCTGAAGCTTTGGAGCTTCAAGTTCCCTTTTTCCTTCTGCGCTCTCTTTAGGCAGTTGACCAGAAAAGCTTCCATAGTAAGTGTGGATGAAACATGTAACCTGCGTGGTGGCCTTGCAAACCCAGAGACCTAAAGTAACCACAAAGGGTGGTTTGAAGTTAAGACGTTTTCAACTAAAGAGCTGTTTATGGTGGGTAGTCATGTCCCAGGCTGGCATCTTCCCTGACAAAGGTCAATCTTTACCTTGACTGAGCTTATTGTCTTTTTGCATCGATTATAACTTATCGTTGGAATGTCAAAGCAATTTTCCTTTCCCTGGAAGCCTCAAAGCACAGGCACCGCTCTGCAGAGACCACAAATCCCCTCGTTGTTATTGAGTTAATTCGTGACTGTTAACTATCCTGCACTCACCTAAGTGAAAGACATGTCTATCCTTTTACGCTTTATCCAATCCCAGAGGTTTCCCTGTTTGCTTTCTCCCACCTTCCTAATCTATTACCAGTGGATTTCATGTAACCCACTTAAGTCTCCTCTTTTGATTGTAACGTATAAAACAAGATGCAAAACTGCCATTCTCCAGAGCATTATCTCAATCCGTTGAGATTCTGTTTCCCGGCAATTGTAGACAGTTTGGCTCAAATAAACTCACAGAAATTCTTCACAGGTTTGAAGGCTTCTTACGTTGACAGTAAGGCTTCCTGATGGGAACCTGGCTTTTCCTCCTGCCCAGAAAGCTCCACCCGCCCAGGGCAGGTGTCAGGCAGGGGCCTGCTGCTTAAGCTTCTCTGTGTTCCCAGGCTCAGTGGGGGGCAGTGTGCAGGGGAGACTCTGGGTCCCAGGGGGGTGGCGAGGGGAGGAGGCACCTCTTCTGAGCCGAGAGCTGTGGGGGTGGGAGCGGCATTCCAGCAGGAGTGACACAGAATTCTTGTCCCATTTCAAGATGCTGTAAACATTGGCTGGCATCTTCTTCTCCTATAGTTTTATGGTTTCATGTTTTGTCTTTGTTAGATCTAGAGTTTAATTTGGTGGATGTTTTGGAGTAGGAACCTAATTTATTATGATTTCCCCCCAAATCGTAACCAGTTGCTTCAATACCATTTATTGGCAAAATTGTAAATGTTCAGTTCTAGGCAGTTATTTTTATTTTTGCTATGAAAGAGATCTTATATCCTCACCCCTGATTTTTCTAATGGGCTGTTGTTGGTATGTAGAAAGATTAAAAAAAAAAAAGAATTTGACCCATTAGCAAATTCTTAGTAATTCTGATAGTTTTCCCATCGTCAGGCCTTTTTTATCTTGTTTCTACTTTTTGAAACCTATTTTTGGAGTGGTGTCTGATGAATAAAATGCTAGGATGACTGGCCCATAGGCTGTGGGAAGTGGCCAGGGCATGGTGACCTGATCATGGTGACCCGACCAGGCAGGATTGCTGATCATAATAATTATGATTGAACAAAGTAGGGTGAGGGTCAGGATACCAAGAACTTGGGGAATTTATCGCAAATCATAGGAAGTCTGACCCAGTGTGAATCACACCACAGATCGGATCACATATCCTGACCTGACGTTTAACTTGGTCACAGCCCTGCCCTGGTACCCGGCTGTCGGTTACCCCGCCCGCCCTGCCTGACATGGCAAATTGCTTACCCAGGGTTGTTTAAAGGGATGTTGTGCCCGGGGTGAACTTGTTCTGCCTGCGCTTCCCTGAATAAAGGACTGAACTCGCCAGAGATCAGCACAGCTTTTAGGGATTTCCCGAAAGTTTGCGTGAGCTGCAGCACCCTGCCTTCAGATGCACAGCAGGCCTGCGTTGTCCCGGTCTGTGCCCGCCAGAAAGGCTGCGTAGACCCAGATCTCCCGCGTGGGCAGGCCGGCCTGGCCCAGAGCAGCAGATTGCTCAGGCTGTGCAGTGGCATGGTCCTGGCTCGTGCAGGAGATCTCAGTAACCTGAGACCTGCATCTGTGACTTTCGTGTGGTTTAGACCCATTTTTCTTGAACATTGTTTCACACTGAAGCAACATACTTTGTGGGCTTTACACCCCTGTGCGCACTAGTGAGTGCTCCCCTTCCGGGGAACTAGAAGGGGGAAGACCGCAAGGGGCATGGCAATGATCTTACAGGTGCAGGTGTGTGGCAGAGGGAAGTGTCCCCAGTGGGAGGGAAATTTGGGGAACCTTCTATTGGGGGGGGTGCTGGGAGCCATTGTATTTCTAATGAAGAAGAGCCCCTAGGAAGGGAAGTAAGTTAGCTTGCCAGCTCATTAGCAAACTTTCTGATCTGTTCCAGGCCCAGTGCCTGGTGGCCGAAAGCAGAGAGAGGAGAGACAGCCGCCTCTAGCAGCTGCTGGGCCCGGGGCAAGGAGACCCATGGAGGCTTCCATTCCACGTTTCGAAATAAATATTTCATTAAAATTTTGTTTCAATTACAGTTAACTTTCAGTATTATCCCATATTAGTTCCAGATGTACAGCATTATGGTTAGACAGTCATGTACTTCACAGCGTAGTCCCCCCGCTATTATAAGTACCCACCTGGCCCCATACTTAGTTATTACAATATTATTGACTATGCTCCCTTTGCTGGACTTTACATCCTCATGACTATTCTGTAACTACCAACTTGTACTTCTTAATCCCTTTACCCTTTTCACCCAACCCCCCATCCTTCTCCCCTCTGTCAACTATCAGTCTGTTCTCTATATCTATGAGTCTGTTATTATTTTGTTTGTTAGTTTATATTTTTCTTTAGATTCCACATACAAATGAAATCAGATGGTATTGTCTTTCTCTGTCTGGCTAATTTCAGCAAAATGAAATAAATATCTCGAAGTTATAAGTCACCCTTTGTATAAATCCAGTTCCATCCTCCTCTCTTGATAAATATACCTTCATAGCATCCTGGGCAGCCAGATTCAGATTTAGAATTCTCAGACTCAAGTTCCTTGTCCAGAATCTCCCTGCGGTACATGTCGACATCCCTGGTCACAGGTCCCAAGTCTGTCTGCACCCTCTGCTAACAGCCTCCCTTGTACAAACTGGAGGAAGGGTACCACCTTTGAGAGCTTGGACCAGACAGGTACTGAAGCAGGTCCCAGGGACCTGTGGTATGGTCTAGAACAGTGGTCGGCAAACTGCGGCTCGCGAGCCACATGCGGCTCTTTGGCCCCTTGAGTGTGGCCACAAAGTTTCAATCGCACTGTATGTGCGCGCCCACACGTGGTATTTTGTGGAAGAGCCACACTCAAGGGGCCGCAGTTTGCCGACCACTGGTCTAGAAGATGGGGCGGGGTCTGGGTAGGCACATCCCTGGGGCTCTGTGAGCTCTTGGCTCCATGGATGTGGCATGGCTGGAGGAAGTGTGAGCAGGACCCTCTAAGCATGGTGTCCAGGGCATAGGTTCAACCTCTTGCCCAGCCTAAGATAGATAGGGTTGGGGATGAACGTGGGAGGAGTGGATGGAGCACATGGGAGCTTCGAACCCCATCCTGAGCAGGTGAGGTGCTGCAAGGGGTGAGATCAGGCACCCCAGGCACAAGGGCCCTGGGAAGAGCCAGATTGTATTATTAGAAATGCCCTTTCCCCTTCTGGATTGTGGGTAATTCATGTTCAGAATTACCCCTCATCTGACGTAGACCTAGTGCACATGTCCTGCCCCTGTCGCAGACCCCTCTCCTTTCCAGCGCCCGGGTCTTCCTTATGATATGGCTTTGGCGTTGGTGGTAATGGGTCTGATGTGATGAAAGGAGCCAGTAGTGGGGTTGGAGGCGAATAGAGGGCAAATGGCTTCTCTCTCTGCTGCCCTCCCCTCACTCTGCTCTCACAGATCTGCTGGGCTGGTCCTCATTCTTTGCCCCAACTCTCCACACCCACCCAATACCTGTCTTTCCATTTCATTTCTTTCCTCATTTTCTGTTTCTCTTTTTTGCCTGAGAATTTCTTTGTTCCTGATGGTCGGTGGTGGTGGCTTGGCAGGGACAGTGGGGGCTGCACAGGAGGTGGGAGACACGCCCCTTGCAGCCCAGTGAGCTGTGATATCACTGTTGTAGAACTACATATATTCAGGCATGTTACAAGTTAAACAGGCTTTTGTGGGTTGACATGGAAACCCAACCATCTCTAATAACATTATTTCTGGGGAGAAGCACCTTCCCAGTTTCAAAGAACTGATGTGCAAATGAACTTCCAGAACAAAACATGCTTGTCATTGTGGCTGTTATTTTTAGAAGTTTGGGTCTGAAAGGGGCTCTGTGGTAAATGAATTGAATTAAGTTCCTTCCAGTTCCAAAGTGTCTCCGATTTTTGTCCACCTCCCTCATTTTAATAGGCCAGGAAACTGCTCTCAGAGACTGTGAATTGATTTATGCAAAATGAAACACAAAGCTGTGGGCGGGACCAGGCCTGGGATCCCCCTTGCTTCCATCTTCTGTTACTATCAGGACGCAGGGGTGCCATTCTGGTATCGGAGGACCAAGCCCCAGCATCCGTTTGGGGGTAGGTGGCTCAGGAGGACATGCAGGGGAGCATGGTGGCCTTGAACCCCGGTGGATGCTGTCGGCACCCACCTGTACGCCCAGGAACCTCAGTACCACTTGCACATGTTAGATTTCATACTCGTGACCATGTTAACATGAGACCGTATTTGAAGAGAAGGAGCAAGAATCATAGCTTTTTAGAGTTTAAAAGTGGCCACAGAGGTTATTTCCTCAACATTCTCAAACAGTGTCCTCCTCTGCATTAAAATGAGATGGATCTGTATGTGGAATAAATTATTGGATTTTTTTTATGGCTTTGTAGCATTCTTGAATTTCCTCACCTTTAAGGAGTTCTAGTCATAGAATAGTAACTACTGCATCTTAGAACCTGACGGCATTTATATTCTATGGTACCGACTGCATAGCATCCACGAGGCTGTTTGCCATCTGTGATACAGGGATCGCGGCACATCAGGGTGATAGAAATGGAAGCACCCGGTGCGGGGCCTGCCTGAACCAATTGCACTAATTGTGTGGTTTCCGTTCTTGCTGTCGTTGTTGTTGCTGTAGACAGGGATTCTCTGTCAGACGGCAGTCTCTTCCTATCTGGTTTCCTGTGCTTCCTGGTGCCTCCTCCTTGATTTGGGGTGTTTTCTGTCACTCCAGAGGAATCTGTTTCCTATTCTGAAGAGGTCCAAGAGGTGCAGAATTTCTTCTTTTTGTAAATGTTTTTAAGATTTTTGGTTTGGTACATTCCAGGAATCACTTTTCATTCCTCTCTGCTACCTTGGAGTCCTTTCAGTTATGGCTTTCCCACCTTCTCTCCCCACCCCACCCTTTTCCTGTACACCATTAGTCTTGGGGTTTTTTTCTTAATAAGGTGGCGACATAGGAGTATTCCTTAAGCTTATTTACCTTCTCTGTTGGGAGCCTGATTTGCATTTATGTCAGGTATCATTAGTAATTGCTCAGCTATGAGGACAACATAAGACAAGACCTTGTCAGGTTGAGCTGCCCTGTTCCCCGGGCTTCTCTGGGAACAGTCTGTGTTCTGTCGCTGGTTATCTGAAGAATGACGGGTCTGGCGTCTCCCTCTCCCTCTCCTGACCTTTGTCTGTTGGCTAGGTCTCAGTGTTTCACACTAATTCTCACCATCCGATCTCCTTTAGGCCACTAAGCGAATACAGAGACCTCTGTCTGCTTCCTGTCCATGCCCCCGAATGCTGGGTGTGAAGATTAAAGCAATTGTCTAATATTTGGGATTAGTCCCTGAGGAAATGACTTAGGAAATGTGTTTATAATGTAGCTGAGCAGTGGGGTATAATGTTTTTCAGACAATTTGAAAATGTCAGTCATCTGTGACTGAACATTTCCCACAGAGGAATTCTCCCTACCTCCCTGCTGACTTCTGTACCCCATTTCCCCCATCCACATACTCTCTCACTCTTTAAAGCGACTTTTCACACCTGTTCTTTTCTCCTCAGTCCTCCAGCATCTCCTCATCTTTCCTTAATATCAACTGGTGACCTTGTTTCTCATTTCACTGATGAAGTAAGAACACTTTGAAGATAGCGACTCTGCCCTTCCAGTGATAACATTACAAACCCATCCCACCGTCCTTCTAGATTTCAGATTTATTTCCTCCTAAACCAACAGACTCACCCCTGTTCAAGGCCTGCCCTTCTTGCTCTGGATTCCATCTCTTCTCATTTACTTAAGGGTATTCCTCTAAAGTGGATCTTTTCTTCCCTGCATCATTAACTCTTCCTCTTTCCTGGGTCAGCCCCATCAGCATGGGCTGATAGAAATACCTTCTCTCTTAAAAAATGTGCTCTTGAACTCACTTCTGTCTGTAGCTACCACTCTTTTCTCCTCCCCTTTATTGTAGATCTTTCAAAAGAATAATTACCTACCTCCCTCTCTCCCTCCTTCCCTCCCTCTCTCCCTTCTTCCCTCCCTCCTTCCCTCTCCCTCCCTCCCTCCCTCCGTCCCTTCCTTATTTGTTCCAGCTTTTGTCCCCACCACTTTACCAAACAGGTCTTATCAAGGTCACTAATAACTCTTACGTTGTCAGATCTAATGGTCAGTTCTCAGTCCTTATCATACTTGGTTCATCCTCAGCATTTGGCACTATCCTTTACTCCTTTCTTCTTGATTTTCTTCCCCGATTTCAGTACCCAGCCTCTCAGTTCTCATCCTGTCTCTGTTGATGGTTTCTCTTCCTCTTGCCAATGTCTCAACACTGGACGTCCCTGGCTCAGTTGTTGAGTCCTTCTTTTCTCTCTTCACTTACTTTACAGATGTTCTTACCTAGTTCCATCCTTCTGTGTCTTCAAATATTTACTTTTGGTCTTATTTTCATTACCTGCTCCTTTTTATACAACAACGCTACCTATTAGATTTTTCGTATTGTTCCACAGTTTCTTGAGGATGTAATTTTTATTATTTTTTATAATGTTCTCTCTGTTCTTCAGATTGGGTAATTTCTATTGATCTTCAACTTTTCTGGCTTTTCCTCTTTAATCTCCATTCTGCTTTTGAAATGATCCTATGAGTTTTTGATGATAGATATTCTGGTTTTCAGTTCTATAATTTTCATTTGGTTCTTACTTATAGTTTCTGTTTCTCTGCTGGGAACACCTAGTTGTCCATTGATTTTGAGAGCATTTACCTCATGGAACATAACTATAATAGCTGCTTTAAAGCCTTTGCTTGAAAATTCTATCATCTTGGTCATATTGAGTTGGCATCTATTGATTATTCTTTCCCTTGGGAACTGGTCACATTTCCCTGGTTCTTTCTGCATCGAGTAATTTTACATTGTCCTGGATGTTGTGAATTTATGTTTTGTAAACTCTGGTTCTTTTTGTACTCCTCGAGCATGTTGGTGTTTTTTGTTTTGTTTGTTTTTTATTTTGATGTAGGCCGCTCTCTGTCTCACCCTCTTTGAGTGGAGGTTCCAACATAGCTGAGTTTTCCAAAGGCTCTGCTTTCTGTTCTAGGTCTGTCCTGACATGTGCCCCTCAAGGGTGAACTCGAGACTTGGGTGGGTCCAAGTACAGAAGTGGAGAATCCCCTTCCCCAGCTCTCTCCTCTCTGGTTCACTCACACTTTTTGGCTCGTAGGAGAGAGACAGGTGGGTTTTCTGTCTGAGATCTATCTGACTGTGGACCTCTGTGAATGGGGCTCCCCCTTGGGGCAGAGCCAAGGGAGAAGGAGAAGAGAGGGAGAGGAGAGGGAGAAAGGAATTAACCATTTGCAGGTTACTTTCCCAACTTTGCCCCCTTTCTACACTCTGCTTTTTTCTCCCAATGTTTTTTTTATTGCTGTAAAATACGCATAACATAAAATTTACCATCTTAACCATTTTAAGCATATAATTCATTAGTATTAAACACGTTAATAATGTTGTGCAGCCATCACCACCATCCATCTCCATAGCTCTCTTCATCTTGCAAAACTAGAATCTTTTTATCTTATAAAACTAGAACCCTATAACATTAGACAATGACTCTGCATTTCCTCTTCTTCCCCTAGGCCCTGGAAACCACCATTCTACTTTCTGCTTCTATGATTTTAACTATTCTAAGTATCTCATATAAGTGGAATCATACAGTAGTTGTCTTTTTTTAGTGACTGGCTTATTTCACTTAGGATAATGTTTTCAAGGTTCATCCACATGTCAGAATATCCTTCCTTTAAAGGCTAAGTAATATTTTATTATATGTATATGCCACATTTTGTATAACTATTCATCTATCGATGGACACTTGTGTTGCTTCTACATTTTGGGTAGTCTGAATAATGCTTCTATGAATATGGATGTACAAATACCTCTTTGAGACCCTGATTTCAATTTTTATGTATACATTAGTAAATGCTGGATCATATAGGAATGCTAATTTTGTATTTTTAACCTTCTTGAAGAACCAACATACTCTTCTTTTTTTTTTAATCCTCACCCAAAGATATTGATTTTTTAGAGAGAGAGGAAGGCAGAGATAGAGAGAGGGAGAGAGAGAGAGAAAGAGAGAGAGAAACATTAATTGGTTGCCTCTTATACGCACCCCAATTGGGTAATGAACCTGAAACCTGGGTATGTGCCCTGACCAGGAATTGAACCAGCAACCTTCCAGTGTATGGGACGATGCTCCAACCAGCTGAGCCACACCGGCTAGTCCAACAACACTCTTTTCCAGCTGCACCATTTTATGTTCCTCTAACAGTACATAAGGGTTCCAATTCTCCACATCCTCACCAACACTTATTATTTTCTGTTTCTTTATTTTTTTTTGATAGGAGCCATCCTAATGGACGTGAGGTGGTATCTCATTATAGTTTTGATTTATATTTCGCTAATGATCAGTAATGTTGAGCATCTTTTCATGAGCTTATTGGCCATTTGTACATCTTCTTTAGAGAAACATTTGTTCAAGCCCTTTACCCAATTTTGGATCAGATTTTGTTGTTGCATTTACAGTGTTTTCTATATATTCTAATTATTAATTCCTTATCAGATATATGATTTGCAAGTATTTTCTCCCGTTCAGTGGGTACCCTTTACTTCTGTTGATATTGTTTTTGGTGCACAAAATTTTAATTTTTTATGAAGTCCAATTTGTCTATATTTTCTTTCATTGCCTCTGCCTTTGGTGTCAAATCCAAAAAAATCATTGCCATATCTAATGTCATGAAGCTTTTGTCCTGTGTTTTCTAAGAGTTTTATAGTTTTAGGTCTTTGATTCATTTTTTGAGTTAATTTTTGTATATGGTGTTAGGTAAGGGTACAACTTCATTCTTCTGTATGTGACTCTCCAGTTTTCCCTGCACCATTTGTTGAAAACACTGTCCTTTCCCCCATTGAATGGTCTTGGCATCCTTGTCAAAAATCATTAGACCGTACCTGTGAGGGTTTATTTCCGGGCCCTTGATTTTATTCCGTTGATTTATATATCTGTCCTTACACAGGTTTCATACTGTTTTAAGTACTGTAGGCACCATCTGCCTGCTTTTGTTTCCTTTTCAGAGTTCTCAGCTTTTTGTAGTTTTTCCAGAGTTTCTAGTTGTAGTTAGAGGGAGGATGATTGTCACAGGCATTCACCAGTAAGATAGTTCTGTGATTTGAAATGCCTTATTGGCAGCACCCAGATTCATATCTCTTGCCTGCACCTCTTGCCTGAACTCAACTTCTTTTCAACAGTTATTGGCTGCAGCTAGCATCCTCACCTTCTCTATTTCCAGCATCTCTGAAGCATAGCCAGGTTGGTTATAAAGATCCAGGAATTATGTGGCTCAAATGCTTAAACCCAGAAACCCAGTGAAGACTCTGAATTCCATTTTACCCTTGTTCCTTGCGTCCACGTCTGTCTGTAGTGCCGTGAATGCTATGTGGGTTATTCACAGAAAGGGCAGTTGTCATCGCAGGGTGTGTGTCCTCACTGCTAGTAGACGTGTTCTCTGCATGGTCTCTGTGCGCTACTGGCATTGTATTTAGGTAGTTCCTAGGAGTCTTTAGCTGTCCAGGTCATAGGGCCGCTCCCAGCATCCTAAAGGCATAAGGGGAACACTTGCAGCCTGTTGGGAAGATGCCGACTGTATCTGAGATATGACTCAGCAGGAGGAAGAATGTTTGCTGCTTGTTCTTTCTAAGGCTACATTGTAAATTAGGAAATCATTTGAGATGGCCTCTGGATTTACTTCTCACTTCTGATTTTTGAGGATGTTTTTCTAACAGTTAAATACAGTGCTGACAACCCAGTCCCCCGCTGCCCCAGCAGGGAAAACTGTTATTGCTCAGTAGCATCGTCCCATAATGAACCAGCTTAAGTGGTAAATAACTGATGTAGCCTGTTCTCGTTTAGCTTTTCTGAGTGCAGTAATTTCTTGTTTGTCAAGTTTTATACGTGTTAAGGCTTTTTCCTTCTTCTTTATGTGACAGTGTGTTTTTATTTTTATGAGAGTAGCAATTTGATACTGCGTGGTTGGAATTTAGGATGAATAGTGGATTGTGAACTATTAAGAGATACACTTTTATGTTTTGGGCGTAAGCGATTATGTAATTGTCACCTTTGAGTAACTAGAAAGAGGGAAAATAGTAGAAGTACTTTCTGCATAGTCTCTTTGTGCTAGCTGGCATTGTATTTAGGTAGTTCCTAGGAGTCTTTGGCTGTCCAGGTCATAGGGCCGTTTCCAGCCTAAAGGCATAAGCGGAACAGTTGGCAGCAGTGTTGGGACGATGCCGACTGTGTCTGAGATATGACTCAGCAGGAGGAAGGAGATGATTCTCTTGGTGGAAGGAAGCCGCGGGGGAGGGGTGATTTTTAAGCATCGCTGCAGCTGTAGGAAAGCCAGAGTGTCTTCTGCGTACTTACTTTTATGTTTTGGGCGTAAGCAATTATGTAATTGTCACCTTTAAGTAACTAGAAAGAGGGAAAATAGTAGAAGTATTTTCTGCACAGTCTCTTTGTGCTAGCTGGCATTATATTTAGGTAGTTCCTAGGAGTCTTTGGCTGTCCAGGTCATAGGGCCGTTTCCAGCGTCCTAAAGGCATTAGGGGAACACTTGGCAGCTGTGTTGGGACGATGCCGACTGTGTCTGAGATATGACTCAGAAGGAGGAAGGATATGATTCTCTTGGTGGAAGGAAGCCGAGGGGGAGGGGTGATTTTTAAGCATCGCTGCAGCTGTAGGAAAGCCAGAGTGTCTTCTGCGTACTCATTCACTTTTTGGTTCATTTATTAATCCAGTGTTTATTGCATGTCCTGCTCCATACAGGTCACTGTGCTAGGTGGGCATCTAGGGAAGAGTTCCTCTCTGACATACCGAGTTGCTGCTGGTGGGGAGATGGGGAAGCCAGAGCACCTCTGTGAGTCTGATGAAAAGACGGTCAGGTGTGGGTGGCAGGAACCTTGACAGGAAGAGAGGAAGAAGAGTGTGAGTATGCAGCTTTAAGATACTGCTGTCCTGTGCAGTTAAAGTGTACACCATGAACCTTAACACTGTTTTTATCCAATTCTTTACATTTCTTTTGAGGAAATAGAAGCAATGTTTATAATAGTTTAAAAAGGGAAAAAGTTTAATTGCCCCACAGATCAGAATGATGAAATTAATCATGGTACCTTCTTGAGATTGAGTTCTCTGCAGTCATTAAAGATCATATTGTAGCCCAACTGGCATGGCTCAGTGGTGGAGCATTGACCTATGAACCAGGAGATCATGGTTCAATTCCCGGTCAGGGCACATGCCCGGGCTGCAGGCTTGATCCCTAGTGGTGGGCGTGCAGGAAGCAGCCAATCAATGATTCTCATCATTGATATTTCTCTTCCTCTCTGAAATCAATAAAAATATATTAAAAAATCATATTGCATAATAATATTTAATGGCATGGGAAATGCCATCTAATGAGTGCGTGTGTGGGGCAGCCTATAAAGCAGTATGGTTTCAATTTGGTAATGCTACGTTCTCCATCCAGACCAGCGGGGCTGCCCTCCTGAAATTGTAGTCATTCCTACCCCCCACCCCACAGGCACTTCCAATGGCCTCACCCTGCTTGGCCACTTACCGCTCCATACTTACCACTTTCTAACATACTATACAATTTACTTGTTCATGTTATTGCTTATTGTTTTTCTTTCCTGATAGAATATAAGTTGCAGGAGGCCAGTTTTTTTTTTTTTTTTTGGTCTATTTTTCTCACGGACGTATCCAAAAAGCTTAGAAAAGTGTCTGGTCTGGCACATGGTAGATCCTAATTAATACTGCAATTGTTGAATAAATGTTGAAGGAAATGTGGTTGGATTATAATATAGGTGATTGTTAAATTTTTTTCTTTTTCCTTTTCTGAATTTTAAGTATTTTTTAAATAGTAAACACAGATTGCCTCTATAATGAGAGGGGGAAAATCTTTAAAAAGATATTGTTACATATGAATTCCTCTTATAGCCCTGACTAGTTTACCTGGGGAAATGGCTGAAGGGACGATTGGAGGGGGCAGAACCAAAGATTCCCGTTGTGTGCAGAGATCGTTGTCGAGCCGATCTGGGACCTGGGTTCTGCTCTGCCCGTGGCTGTCCGCTGGGCTTTGTGCCATTTCTCCTGCTGCGCCCCAGGCTTGTGGCCGCCTGCGTGTCTTGCTCCTGCATCCTCCTTCCTATTTTTCCACTGGTTCCCATTTTGTGTTTTCTTCCACTGCCAGCTTCAGTCATGCTTTGTTTCTGTGGCCTCTGTGACTCCTCTGGCCACATTGTCCTTGGGGTGCCCACAGCACAGGCAGAGTGTGTCCCACACACCAGGCTCCAGGAGGCCCCGCCTGGCATTGCTAGTTCCCGGCTCTCACAGCGGGCCTCAGGGGAGCCACGTTTGCAATGGACATTACCCAAAGGGGCTAACGCTACCTTTGCTGGGAGCCAAGTGGAATCTATTTTAAGACAGAAACCATAGAAATACTTGAAGCACATATGCTCCACTTGCCTCACGTGTTATCTTTTCTCTGCAAGTCAGTGACAAGCTGCTTGAGAATAAGATTTCTCTTTTCCACTTTTCCTGTCTTCAGCAGCACATAAACAGTTCTGGTCTCCAAGTTGATGTCATATACTTGATGGTTGGCCCTTGGTTTCCCATATATGAGATAAATGTTTCTGACCCTCCAAGGGATGGCGTAGAATAATACAGGGGCAGGGATTCGAGCGTCTTAGAAGGCATTATATATGTATGCACATCAATATTTAATGACATTTTGGTATTAATAATTTAAAAAGCTAATAAGCTAAAGTGAAATATTCAGGATATAACTTGGCTAGAGTAACCTTCTGCTGTTCAAATTGTACAATTTCTATTCAGGGAATACAGATTGAATTTTTGGAAGCAATTAGACAACAGATTATTCGATTAGGTAAATGTTGATTGCGATTCTGCTGCTTACAAGGGACTGCAGCAGGCGCTGAAGGGTCTGTGGAGGTCAGGGAGAGATTACATGTGATCTGGGGCAGGGGGACGTGCATGCGGTGGGGCACACGGTGGTGAGCCCAGAATGATGAACTTTGTCAGGTGGGAGGTTGTGGACATGGGGAAATAAAGGATTCCAGGGAGAGGTAACAAAATCAAAGGGGTAGGGGGAGAATATTTGGAAGAGTAGCCAGTTATTCCTGGGCAGGACCATGGGGAACATGCAGGTGAGGGGCGTGGGAGAGGAAGGCAGCAGGTGGATTTGGGCAGCGTGGGAACCTTCGTGCTGCAGTGAGAAGCTCTGTTATCGGCCCCAAGCCTTTGGTTATTTTACACTAGAAATGGCTTTTGAGAGAAAAGGCGTACAGTTTTTACATGGTTTGATAAACAGAAGAGTGACCATATGGTATGATAGTGCCTTTCATCTCATACTGAAATTAATTAAGCGAGGACACATAAAATCAAAGAGAAAATTGTTTGCTTCCAGAAACAGGTTTTTTTGTTCTTTTTTTTTCCCCCCTCTCTGTGGTTGCATAGCTACTGGATTGGATTAGAGCTTACATTGGCAAATTGATTCAAACTACTGCTGGGGAAATGAAGGTAAATTTCACTTACTTAAATTATTTTCTCAAAGCCATATAGCAAATTATTGAAATATTTTTGAATGGAATCCATGTGTCTGGGCTCTAAGAAGCCTGCTAAGAAACCTTGTGATTTTCAGGATGTTATCAATGTGACTGATGCCATGTACATGCAGGGAGTGCTCTGACACAGTGCTGGTTCTGTCTTCCGCGTTGTGCAGAATGTGTTTCAGTCAATAGTTATCTAGAGCACATTTTAAAAAATGTGTTTTGGGGAGGACTCCAAACCAAGATTGCTGGAAATTCATAAATTATTTTTCAGAGAATTTCAAAAGGTCTCACAAGTATGTTTTCCTAATCCTATGTGATTTATACCATTTTCTTATTTAAAATAGATGAGCAGTTTAGAAGTATATAACTGAAAATCTTTAGGCTTAAGTTTACTCACAAAGTAATTGATCAGTGACTTAATTTTTTTTTATGACTAAAAAATTCAACTTGTTTCTTGTTTAGTTTTTAAATTCTGAAATATATTCAAAGAAAGCCAGCTGACTCAGAAGTGCAAAGTTTGTCTATTTTTGTAAAATTTTGTGTGTATATGTATGTATATGTGTATGTGAGTATATGTGTGTATGTGTGTATGTATGTATGTGGTATGTGTATATATGTGTGTATGGTGTGTGTACATGGTGTGTGTGTGTATTGGTGTATGTGTGTATATGGTGTGTGCATGTAAATGTATGTGTGAGTGTATTTGTGTATGAATGTATGAATATGTGTGTATGCATATGTATCTGTGTGTATTGAAGCGTATGCGTGTTTGTATGTAAATGTATGTGTGAATGTGTATGTGTGTGTATGGTGTGTATATGTAAATGTGTATGTGTGTGTATAAGTGTATGTGTGATTGTATGTGTGTATGTATTTATGAATGTGTGAATGTATATGTGTGTATGGTGTGTGTGTACTAGTATGTGTGTATTGTGTGTATGTATGTATAAATGTATGTGTGAGTGAATGTGTGTATGTATGTGTGAATGGTTGTATGTGTGTGTAAGCATGTGTGAGTGTATGTGTGTGTATGTGTGTAAGTGTGTGTGAGTGTATGTGTGTATGCATGTGGTGTGTATGTATGTGTGAATGTTTGTATGTGTGTGTAAGTGTGTGTGAGTGTATGTGTGTATGCATGTGTGTGTGTGTATGAGAGAGAGAGAGAGAGGGAGAAAGAGAGAGAGAGAGGGCTGGGACTTTGTTAATGGAGAAACAAGCTGAGGAGCATCTGGTCCTACACTGTGTCCCTGAGTGGATGCCAGGATGAGGTGGGGTTACAGGAATGGAGGAAGGGACAGTCATGATTACTTTACATAATTTAAGAAGAAATGGTGAGAGGATGTGCGATTTTACCTTTCCATTTTGCATTTTTGAAAGAAAAGTAGAAAACATACTTATCAAAACTATTTTTCATAATGTAGATTATTACTATGTTTTTCTTTTTGGAGCCAATTTTTCTCTCCCCCCCGGGGAGTTAAAGTCCACAATATGTGCTGCTGGTTTTCACTTTCTTAATTCATTTCCAGTTTCTCTTAATATCTGAGTTTTTACAGTTTTGTTCAACTTTACTATCCTCATTTTCAGAGGAGTTATAACCTGTACTTCAATTATGTTTCCTTTTAAAATATTAAAGTTCAAGAAAATTCCAAGATCATTCATGGCGTTTGATACTTTTTTCATATGCTTTATCAAATTTTTGAATTCTTACCAATATTTACTACTTTTATAATGAAAATGTGTGGATGGTATAATCTTACATTCCAGTCTCTGTGGTGTAATTTATAGTGATTTATGGCCTACGGTTTTCACATTCTCCCTCACAGAGCAGCAAATGACCTTCTTGGCGTTTTTGAAAGTGCCCCTCATTTAGGGAGAGATGTTAAGTTTTGAATTGCAAATACCGTTTCCTCACTGTCATTGTGTGGTCATGTTTGGTTTATGATCTTGACCTGTCCATATGCTAGTTGTGTTTTGTTAAAAGGGGGTGCCATGGTACGGACCCATCTCTTTCATTGTTATATGGAGTAATACTTAAGTCACTTCACACTTTAAGTGCTCAGGCAGAGTAGAAATTATGTCTTTTAAGAAAAAAATAGAAATTATGTCTTTTGAGGAGAAGATGTTAATACACGACATGAAGTAGAATAGGAAGAAGTAAGAGATGGGGATTTCTTCATAGGGTCTCGGGCCAGCTACTGGACTTCTCTGGGCCTCCGTTCACTCAGCTGTAAATTGAAGGCAGCAGACTGGATGCTTTTCATTTCCCTACCTCACTGGCACTTTGTGTCTGACTGCAGAAGGCCAGGACGTGGGCTTTGGCGCTACGGGAAGAACACTGGTAGAATATCTGTTCCTTTTTCTCCAGCACGTGGATCGAGGCTCCGTGAGCTTTAGCAGAGCGTACAACACCCTCCTTTTACTTAACATTTCACACACTGAAAGGAAGGGTCTTGAAAGTTACTTGGACTTAATCTCGACAGGCAATTGGGAATGATTTCAAAAGGATGAAAATGACCTAAACCTGAACTGCCAAGTGAAGGCTGTCATGAAGAAAATGTAAAAAATGAGGACAGTCTGATTGGAAAGATGAAAGATGAAGCTAAATCTGGAACATGATCAATGCTGGTGAGAGGAATGGGGGCCCTTGACTCCATCCAGGGAGATGAGACCAAGAGGTTACCTCTTGGAAGTTGAAATCATTTTAAGTGAGTAGAGGATATACTCTTTTTTTTTTTAATATGTAATATATGAGGTTTTAATTTAACATTTTAGGAATCTTGATATTTTTATGAGAAATATAATATCTAATACATTCTTCAGTTGATTTGTGGAACATATATATTTCCATTTAATATAAGATTATATAGTACATATATACTTAGTTCACATTTGTTTTTTATCACATCTCACATCCCATGCTTTACTAAACGTCTCTCTTTTTTAAAAAATTTGTTTTATTGCTTAAAGTATTACAAAGAGTATTACATATGTCTCTTTTCCCCCC
>NW_005353460.1:5880488-5904916 GCF_000412655.1 Myotis brandtii
GCCTTCCCGCTGTAGTTTGACAGTCTGTTCGATGCTGCTCTGCCTCTGTATCTATTTTTGTTCATCAGTTTATAATGGTCTTTATTATCCATAAATGAGTGAGATCATGTGGTATTTTTCTTTCATTGACTGGCTTATTTCACTTAGCATAATGCTGAGGATATACTCTTTTATCAAGAGGATAATACATTTTTAGTTATTCATTATCCCAAATGTAACTAACCCCCACCCTTGCATAGTGTGTGAAGTATGGGGGAAGTTCGTGTCCTTTGGGAGGTGAACAGGGGAGAGGACCACGCTGTCTGATGCTACCAGTCCACCCTGGTTCTGATGGCAGAACCAAAGCCTGTGCTTAGTGGACTGTGGCTCTGCTCCGTGGTTGCGTCAGCGATGGCGGTGGTGAGGCCCATGGCACCCCAGGCTGGATGTCGGGAAGAGGTGTGGTGAGTCATCACCGTGCAGGGAGATTTCAACACAGGCTGTGAATGAGAGCATTTATTCCTTCAAAAGTCCACTCACAGCCAGAGGAACTTTGAGACAGCTGCCTTTTCTTGATCCTTCCTTCTGAGTTCTGGCTCCTAGGTCTTATCTTAGGAGGCCAGCTAACTAATTTGAAACGATTTTAAACACGACGTTCACAGCCTGAAAGAACCATGGTATTTAACACAGTTCGGTAGTGAATACTTTTACAAACAAGTTTGTATTTTATATTCAGAAATGCCAAATGTATCAGTGAGGGTAGTTGGAGCAGGGTAGAAAGGCCATGTCTTTACCCAGCCACCCGATGAAACCAGTAACGATGTCATTCTTCTCCTAGATATACAGCTTTGGAAAATGTTTTCAGCACAGATCTGAGGAACATTTGGGAAGAATATCTCAGTACGGAGAGGTGATGAGGGCAGACCTGCTTTATTTCCAGGGGCCCATCCTGAGCCATTGCCTGGGCACCTCCGAGGGGGTGGGAGAGGGCCTGGGTGTGGGATGCTCTCTCCGCTGGGCGTCCCTTTGCTGGTAATTGGAAGTCTTTGCTATGATGAGAGTGTCATTTTGGTTTTGTATAGAAAGTGACATTTGTCTATTGTTTCGAAATTGCCAGAGTCTCATCAAAGCCAGATCTGAAAGCAATTTCAGGGTCATACCAAACCCCAAGGAGAGAGAACTGCAGCACTGGGGGAGAGGAGGGGGGAGGAGGGCTGGATTATATCCTCAGCTCTTCTCAGCTGTCATTCCTAAGATTCCTTCCTGATGAGTTGAAAGTTTTTGCACAACAGAAATGTAGTATTACATCTCCCCACAGGTTGCTTCAGGTGATACATTTATCTCCTTAAGTATATAGTGTAGACTTCCTCCTTGTCCCCCTCCCCCACACCCTAATGGTGATCATTCTTTATACCTTCCTTCCTTCCTTGTCCAAGGTTGGAGCTGTTGAAGCTTAAGGAACTGCTGCCATCCCTGGCTGTGCCTGCCTGGCGTGTCAATAAGGCCTTCTTTGCAGCCTCTATGATTGTCTGTTCCCAGCTCACGAGAGCATGAATACTGTGCTGTTTGGAAGGAAGCCCATTATAGCAGTGGTTCTCAACCTTCTGGCCCTTTAAATACAGCTCCTCATGTTGTGACCCAACCATAAAATTATTTTTGTTGCTACTTCATAACTGTAATGTTGCTACTGTTATGAATCGTAATGTAAATATCTGATATGCAGGATGGTCTTAGGCGACCCCTGTGAAAGGGTCGTTCGACCGCCAAAGGGGTCGCAACCCACAGGTTGAGAATCGCTGCATTATAGGGACCCCATCCCAGGAGGAGAGGCAAATTGGGATGTGAGGTCATTGGTTGTTTTAGATTTATGATTTGCTCTGGGTGTATTTAGTTGTATCAAATGCTTGTCAACACCTTTTGCTTTTAGATTTTTTGAGGGGGTGGGAGAGAGGTTTAAAAACAAAATAATCATCCAAAGAAAACATAGGCTTTTCATACTATTTTAGCCTTAAGCCAGGGTAAGAGATAGAAAACTACCATTGAGTGCAGACCTGATCCTAAGTCATGGATGGTGGAAAAATACCCTCATTAGGACTGTGGTTATCTTTAAACATGTTGATGTTGTGCCAGGGAAGTGGTTTCCCTACTGTTTGGGGGATCTGTGGCATTGTAGAGGCAGAGCCATCATGATGGACGAGAAACAGAACAGATCCGTGGGCAGAGAACATTGTACAGTAGTTCCGGCTTATCTGCGGGAGGTAAGACCCCCAGTGGATGTTCTGAACCCTACATGTGCTTTGTTTTTTCCTGTACATACCTACCTTTCCACTTGAAGGAGGCACTTGACTGCTTCTCTTGGGCATCCCTGAATGGCCGGTATCACCCCTCCTGCACTTTGGGGCTACCGCTAAGTAACATAAGCAGGACTTAGACACCAGCACTGTGATAACAGGACAGAGGATCTGATCACCTAGGCGGCTACCGAGAGACCAGTGGGTGGGGAGCATACACAGTGTGGACTTGGTGGACAAAGGGATGATGATGTCCCGGGACGGAGCGAGCACTGGTCATGCTACTCAGAAAGGCATGCCATTTAAACGTTACGACTTGTCCGTTTCTGGAGTTTCTCACTTACCATGTTCAGACTGCAGTTGACTATGGGTACCTGAAACTGTAGGAAGCAAAACCTCGGCTAACGGGAGCTACCGTCCACCAGTTCTTCCCGGTCTGTGTAACACTGGCTGTTTTCCCATTTTCCCTTTGTTGTTACAGATGTGCCTGGCACTGTAGGCAGGCAATGCCCAGGTTTCGACCTTTCCGCTTGTCCCCGGGGCGGAGAGCTGGAGGCAGAGGCATCCTCTGTGGGGAGTGGCTGAGGGCGCAGGGCGGCTGGCTGCACAGGCCGCCTCCTGAGGGGGAGGGGAGAGGGCAGCGCTGCCCATGCCGCAGCAGATGGTCCTGCCGTCTCCCCATCACTCACAGGGGGCGGTAGTGACGGACCCGGTGAAGCTTCCACCAGTGTTGGCCGCTGTGACCAGCGGGGTGAAGCCCAGCACATGTCTCTTTCTGATGTGCTTCCTGCACACAGGCATCCGTAGGGCCAGCTGCTGTGTTTCGCTTCAGGACGGAAAGGTTTCCGACGGGGAAAGAGGAAATGATAGAATAATAGGAGGCTTTTCCACAGAGAGGAAATACCGTTTCCTAGCAAATACACAGAGGTTCACTATTTAGATTGCATACAATTATTGGGCGAGAGAAACCTTTTTAACCAAAACATCACCTTAATGATTTTTCCCCCTGAATTGAAAATGTTTTATTTTGTTTTATGTACAAAGAGCTAGCATTGTTTCTGCGATAAGGTAGATGTCTTGAATGACCCATTCATGGAAGCTCACTTATTCCAACTTAATGACGCCTGTGTCCTTTGTGTACTGATGGAAACACTTGGCCGCACATATTGAGGCCATGTTTCCGGACCAGACCAAGCCGATTGAGCGGATGCGGCAAGAACGAGAAACCTGGCCGAGTTTCCTCCCCCGTCTCCAGGGGAGCTGCTGGTGGCCCATCTTCCTTGCTCGGGTGCAACGAGGCAAAAGATTCAGTAAACAAACCCATATTCCATTTTAACTTTGATTTTTTTAAAAGTCAGCCCAGCCAGCATGGCTCAGTGGTTAAGTGTCGACCTCTGGAGCGGGAGGTCACAGTTCGATTCCCGGTCAGGGCACATGCCCGGATTGTGGGCTTGATCCCCAGTGTGAGGCGTGTAGGAGGCCGCGGATCAATGATTCTCTCTCATCATTGATGTTTCTATCTCTCTCTCCTTCTCCCTTCCTCTCGAAATCAATAAAAATATATTTTGAAAACATCAGAGTGTCGGGAGCATAAATTTATGTTGTACTTGCTTTAATTACCAAGTTTCAATAAAGAGCAGGAGAAAATGCAGAGAGGGACAACTTTGCATGATAGGCGGGAGAGGAGCTGCTGCCGGAAGGGAGAACTTAAAACTATCCTCTTTATCAGAGAAAAGTGAAAATTAGGAAGGGAAATAGTGGGTGTGGACTTTACATGATGGAGGGAGAGGAGCTGTGGCCGGAAGGGAGAAAAGTGAAAATTAGGAAGGGAAATAGTGGGTGTGGGATATGGGCTTGTTTACGAAATCTTGAAATATTGGGATGCAAGGGCGCTCTTTGGTCAAAGTAAGTTTAAGAGGAGACACTGTTCTGAGAAGAAATAGACTCCTGAGGAGCTGGCGAGGCAGGACAAATCCACGACCTGACGTGCTGGTGGTGGCTCCATGAGGACGTCTATTAGGAGTGGAGTTGGACCCGAACTTCAAGGCCCCTGCAGAGGGATGACCACATCCTCCCACAACGACAGAACATTCTGGGCGTCGGTCGCATTTATTTTTATAGGGGCTGTAACCCAGAGGATCGTGAAATAGATCAGGAATGAAGGTCCTTATGATAATCCAGATTACATGTTGCCTGTGTTACTTTAAAAAAAATCTATAGTGCCGTAGTGGTTAGATTATTAAATGAATTACCGCCTAGAAAGCTCTTAGAACACAGTCTAGCATTTGATCAGCATTCAGTAAGTGTGAGCCATTATTATTTTGGCCATAATTGGCTGCTGTCTCTTCAGGCACGAGACAAGGTGGGCACCTGTGCAGGTGCCTTGCTGGAGAGTTATGTGCTCTGATGGTCAGGGTCTGGGCTGACAGCGCTGGAACAACAGATGAGGCAAAATTGGATGATCTGCTAGCCTTCAGCCAACAACCCAGGCGGCGATGAGCAGGGTGTGTGTTCTGTACTCATATTACAGGACATTTGAAAAGTCTCAAAGAATGAGCTGTGATGCCAGATCCCTCACACAGACACTGCTGGTTTGGTACATTCCTTAGATTCTAGAGAGTTTTTTCACTTAAAATGTTTTACCTTCATTTTATAAACAACTGTACGTGGTATTGCCGCGTGACTGCAGCATTCCACCGGGGCCACGTGCTGGGTGATGATCGTATGAGGTACTCTCTGCTTCGTGACTCATCTTCACATGCTCTGAGCGGAGCCTTTGCCCTGTTTCCAGGAATGAGGCCTGAGGCTCCCAGCACCCTGCAGCTCTGGGGTGGGAGGATCGGAAGGCCGTCTCCTGATAGGATGAGGTCACTCCAGGAGGTTTTGGGGATGCACATCCTACTTAAGAATGTGGTGTTTGGCTCTGCGTAAGAGGGAGTGTGTTCTGAGCAGAGGAGGCACTGGCTCCTGGTGCTGGCGTTCTCATCTTCGATGCTCTCGCCTTTGATGAGGGGGATAGGATGGGGGTGGCTCTGAGAACACTCCTTTTGCCAGTGGAGCTGTTCATGAGGAAGCGGGTGGCCTTCTTTGCTATCCGGTGTGTCTTGTGTAATGGCACTCAGAACCCCAGACTTTTTCGATGTAATGGGGCAGGAGGTTCTGGTTGGAGGTACAGTTGCCTCCAAGCCAGCTGGCAGCAGGGAAGCACTGGGATTTCCCACTATTTTGCAAGATTATAATCTTCTGGAGGATGTGGCACCATCGTGTTATGGAAAGATTATGGGGTTGAATCTGACTTCTGCCACTCATCAGCAGGGATAGAAGGTGTAATTATCCCCAATTTACAGATGAGGAAATTGAGGCTTAGGGAGATTAAGTAATTTGCCTGAGGTTGCATAGTTAAGTTAAAAGAGCCGGGATGATCGCTCAGGCCTGTCTGGCTCCTGGACTGCACTCTTAAATCTCTCATCTCTCTCTCTTTTTTTCTTTCTTTCTTGTTTTAAAATTGCGGAGCAGACATTTTTATCCTCTTTGGTCCCATGGCTAGGACAGTACGATAGCCCCTTTCTAGTCACATGTATGAAATCGTAATGAAGAATGTGAACTTCAGAGCCCCACAGATGGACCTGCTTTAAATCAGGGCCTGGCCACATCCTAGCTGTGAGACTGGGCGAGTCACTTCACTTCTCTGGGCCTCAGTTTCCTCATCCATAGGCCAAGGACGACGATAGTACCTGCCTTGTAGTTATTAGAATATTCAATGAATTACTGCCTAGAAAGCACTTAGAACAGAGTCTAGCATACGATCAGCGTTCAGTAAGTGTGAGTCATAATTGGCTGCCATCTCCTCAGGCACGAGAAGAGGTGGGCACCCTGTGGTGAGCAGGAAGCACAGCTGTATCCCCTGTGCAGGTGCCTTGCTGGAGGGTTATGTGCTCTGATGGTCAGGGTCTGGGATGACAGCGCTGTAGGTTACAGATGAAGCAAAATTGGATGATCTGCTAGCTTTCAGCCAACAAGCTAGGCAGCGACGAATAGGGGGTGCTCTGTGCTCTTAGGATGAAAAAAAAGAAAAGAAAAGAAGAATTTAAGCTGGTATCCAATTTTGGGGAAAAACACTTTTATGGTAATTTATGAGATCTGGGCAGATTCAGTTCGAATACTTTTAGAGCCAGTACCGAGAGGCACATTCTGAGGGATGCCTATGACGAATTGTCGACTCCTGAGAAACGTTTTGTTTTGTGGGAAACACACAATTCCTTGCAGAAGGCTTTGTGGAAGTGTTTGAATTGGGGATGAAAATTAATGTTTTGGGTTGATGCCGAGTGTGGAGGGCATCTAGGACTAGGGGAAGAGCCCCAGTGAAGGATCAGGATAGAGTTGAGGCAAAGAAAGGGTTGCTTAGAGTTGAGAGTGATAGATGGGAAATGATGGAAGACATAGGCAAATTGGGACTGGATGATAGTATTCTGTTTTTCGGTATAAATTTAACACGATGAGCAGAGAAATATCGTACATCCTTCTTCTGGGAGAAACCTCGATAAACTTGCCCAGAATGTATATTCCCATAAAGGAGAATTGGACATTGAAATGCCAAAGCCATCCTGCAGAAAATGTTCATGGTAAAGAGAGGTAAAAAAATAACCTTCGCACTAGCAGTGAGAATTGAACAAGTGATTCCATTACCTAGATTAATAGAAAAACCATTTATGAAGCTAGTTACTCACAGCTTCCCATCAAATGTAACTAGCCATCAGATACTGGCTTTTGTATATCACACCTCAAGGACCTATTTAACACACAGTTTTGTAGACGAGAAGGTAAATACTATGTATTACTTTTTAGCCCCCCCAATTGCCTTAGAGGAGTTGAAGCCAGCTAAAATACCATGGCTGATAAAACTCTGGGGGAGCATAGAACTTGCTTGGATTTTGGAATTCCTCATGACTTTTCTTGGTGGTTACTATCTTGATATATACTTTAATAAAGTATGGTTGGTTGAATAATAATTAGCTATCATTTTTCTATCATTGTTTTGCCTGAGTGAGCTCTCAAGGTTGAAACCAAAGAACTTATATACTTACTAGAGGCCCGATGCATGAAATTCATGCAAGAGTAGGCCTTCCTTCCCCCAGCTGCTGGCACCGGCTTCCCTCTGGCACCGGGACCCGGGCTTCCCTCCTCCGGCAGCCGGCAGGCACCCGGGACCCGGGCTTCCCTTGCAGCCCCGGCTTCATCCGGAAGGTTGTCTGGAAGGATGTCTGGTCTAATTAGCATACTGTGCTTTTATTATTATAGATATGCATAGCCCATGGACAAGGGCAATAGGGTAGTGAAGACCTGGTGCGGGGGTAGGGACAGGGAGGAGGGGAGATAAGGGGAGGAAATGGGAGATATTGCAATACTATCAACAACAACAAAAATATATTAAAAAAAAGAAGAAAAGTGCCTTAAAGACAGCTTGTATCTGAAGACTACAAAGCTGATGCCTGAGACTTCTCTGCCTCAGGCGTCTAACTGATGATGTCTGGACACTCAGCACCATGGGGCTCAGCCAGTGTGCCTTACTGGACCCTCCACTGACCTCCCCCGTGGAGAAGTTCAGGTTCTTAACATTGGCTTTAAAGGCTCATGTGGTCTGCCCCATGGTACTCCTCTGCCCTCGTCCCCTGGCTCTCCTCACTGCCTCTGCCTCTGTCATGCAGTCCTTTCCCAAACATCCCAAGCATGGGCTCATCTCCAGACATTTGTACTTTCTGTTCCCCTGTCTAAAACACTCTTTCCATGATGTATTTGTTACTCCCTTGTTATTTTTTCTTAAGTTTTTATTTATTGGGGAGAGAGAGAGAGAGAGAGAGAGAGAGAGAGAGAGAGAGAGAAACATATATTTTTTGTTCCACTTTCATAGATTGCTTCTCGTATGTGCCCTGATCAGAAATTGACCCCACAACCTTAGTGTATTGGGATGATGCTCTAACCAACTGAGCTACCAGGCCAGGGCTGCCCTTGTTATTGCTTCCCTAGCCTGTATTAATACTAGATTGACCTTTATTTTTCTCTCATCACAAGAAAAGTATTAAGTCACTATTTTTTGATTTGCATTGTAGCTCTTGAGAAATCAGCTCCTTGTTGCTCCTTTGAAGGTAATCTGTCTTTTCATTCTGGCTGCTTTTAAGATCCCTTTGTCTTTGGTGTTCTGTATTAGGTGTGGAGGTCTTTTAATGAATCTGTTCTGGAATTATTGGATCTTCTATGTCTCTGGATGGGTGTTTTTATCAGTTCTAGAAAACACCCAGCTATTATTTCTTCATATATTGCCTCTGATACATTATCTTTCTTTTCTCATGGAAATCTAACTGGATCTGATAGACACCTCCAACATTCTCATGTCTTTTAACTCTCACTGAATATGCCAGTTATGTCCTTCTCTGCTTTATTCTCAATAATTTAATTCAGCTTTATCTTAAGGCTCACACAGTGTTTCTTCCTCAGTGTCTAGTCGGAAACATATCTTTTGTGTTTTTTATTTATTTATTTTTTATCTTTAATTTCTTTATTGGTTAGGGTATTACAAATGTGTCCTTATCCCCCCCCCCACTCATGCTCTCATCCCCCTGTTGTCTGTGTTCATTGGTTTGGCTTCTATGCATGCATACAAGTCCTTTAGTTGATCTCTTTCCCTTACCCCCACCCCATATCCTTTGTGTTTTAAATGTCACTGATCTTACATGCTTTTATTGCTAAAAGTTTCATTCATTTATTTTAAAAATCAGCTTATTTTAATAGTGTCTTGTTTCATACTCAGTTATCAATTGCTACTTTCATTACTTTAAACATAATTGTTTTATGTTTTGTGTTTGATAATTCCAATATCTGAAATCTTTGCTGATTTTTGGGGGTGGGTGTTGCAGCTCATTCTTGCTCCTGTATATTTGTGACTTTTAAGTGTAAGTTCAGTTTTTTGTTTTTTTTTTAAAAAACGTAAGATGTCCTTTTTTAAAAAATATATATTTTATTGATTTTTTACAGAGAGGAAGGGAGAGAGTTAGAAACATCAATGAGAGAGAAGCATTGATCAGCTGCCTCCTGCACACCTCCTACTGGGGATGTGCTCGCAACCAAGGTACGTGCCGCCCTTGACTATCGAACCTGGGACCTTTCAGTCTGGTGGCCGATGATGCTCTATCCACTGAGCCAAACCAGTTAGGGCAAGTTCAGTTTTTTTTTTTTGTATATTTATCTGTGGGGCTTCTTGGAGGTCTAGATTGAAGGTGTGTTCCTCTAGAAATTTATGTTTGTTGGCTGCCAGATTTATTGAGTTTCTACCAACCAGGGACCACCTTAAAACAAATTTTTGGTTTGAGGTTTTCCAGGCCACCCAGGCACTATGAATTTGGACTGGAGGTCCTATGTGAGGGCTAGTGTTTGATGACAGATTTTTAGGGGAGTTTTTTTTTCTTCTTCATATATTTATAGGGTTTGAGATAGTCAAATTTTCTTGCAGTCCTTGGGAGGCAGTCATAATAATTGTTGATATCATGACATAAATTAGAAAAAGCCACTGGTTCATAGGTCAACGCTCAACCACTAAGCCAAACCAGCCAGGGCAAGTTGCCCTCACTGATGCTTGAAATGTACCACCACCCCATTCTGCCCAAGTCCTGCACAATCTTCAGGGCCTTACTCAGATCTCCCATTCCCTGAACAAAAATCCCTACTGTCCCCTCTCTCATCCGAATGGCATCTTCTCTTCTGAATGACCAGAGTAGCATGGGTGCATTTATCATAAACTTACTAATTTTTGTCGCTTACTCTTTTTCAATCTTATCTCCATTACCAGACTGCGAGCTGCATGTTTTATGCGTCTTTCTGAGTTCCAGAGTACTCAGTGGAAAGCCTTAAGCAGATAGTTAGAATATTTTTGTTCAATAATTAAAGGAAAGAATTTAATTAAATAACAGGATGCAAACCTGCTAAACAAAGGATTACGAACGGCTAGCAATTTGGATGGCGCATAAAGATTCTTGAAATCTCACATGCATAGTTCAGAAAGGCTGTCAGAGCGGGCGAAAGTCTTCTCTGGGGAATGGCGTCCATGTGATAAAGAGCTTAGACTTTTTTTTTTTTTTTGCATTGTCTCAGTGTTTGAGGTTTAGAGTGGTTGGTTTGGCAAAACTTCTGTCTGCTCATAATAGAGCAGAGGTCTGTCACAGAGGAAAAATCTATGTTCTCTTTCAGGAAAAAGGAAAATGATTTTTGCCAGTCATTGTTTTTTTGTTGTTGTTGTTTTGTTTTGTTATTTTTTTTTCCGAAGAGAGATTAGGCCACATTGTTCTACAAAAATTACTGCCCTAAAATTTATTTGATTATTACTCAATTTGTTAAGTGAGTGAAGGCATGTCTCAGTTTCTCATCCTTTTCAATTATTTTCCATTATGAGGTGATTTTTGAACTTTTAAGAAATTATATTTTAGTGGTAATGGAAAATGCTTTCTTTTAAATCTCGAGTTTGCTTTATCTCAGCGATTTTCAGTGGGTGTGCTGCAAGGATCTTTAAAACATGCCATTCCTATTTAGTCAGGGGCACTGACTTCTTTACTCTTAGACTGTCAAATTTTAAGAAGTGACAACAGCTAATACAACAATGTGAATGACTAAAAATTATGCCTTTTTTGGGGGGGGTTAGATCACTGTAAAGTATACTATACTTTTAGGTGTGCTGCAGAATTTTAGTAATTAGTTAATGTGTGCCATGAGATGAAAAAGGTTAAAAATCGTTACTTTATCTGATACTTCTGGAAAATATACTTTGTACTGGGCATTTTTTATAAATGACCTGATCTAAATCTTTAAAGATCCCACAAGATTTTCATTTTAAAGATGGGGAAACTAAGGCAAAAATAACGTGTTCTGATGATGCAATCATAGGGGGTAGGGCTGTTATGATTTGGGTCCAGGTTCCCCTGACTACAAGCTCTGCTCCTCTAGTATGTCACACAGTCACAGAGTTAGCTTCGCAGTATGATTCGGTCAGATTTTAAATGTTAAACATTAAACGTGTTTAAAGCTCATTATGATATTAACAGGATATGACCTGGTAGGAAAGTGATTGAGTATTTCTAGTTCTTGTTTATTTCGTATTTGGAGAAACAGCTGGAAAATATTATGTTCCACGGCTGTGACTGCCTCGATGACTAATGTTTGCACCCTCGTGTGGAGGTTCCCAGGCGCCCTAAATGTAGTCAGTAGGTGTGTTTTCAGTGACTGTGGAACAAGGCACTTTTGTGCACCGGGCATGCGGAGAGGGTGTAGGGCTCTGACTGAGCCCTGCTTTTGGTGGGACAGCACCTAGGATGGCTTCCTCATAAGGAAGATGAGTTCTATTGCAGAAGAGAGCGGGAGGGGCGTGTGGAGGTGTGCTGGGCAGTCAGAAACCTACAGCCACCGTGCACTTTAGGATAACTAAGCAGATGTGTGGGTGAATAGCTGGGTGTAGGGGCCCGATGCTCAGGAGAAATGTACAGTTAAAGATTCGGGTTGAGTACCAAAGGCATGCAGATAGATGAGGCTTAAAGCCATGGGGTTGGACTAGGGGTAGGGTCCTGAGGCACACAGCAGGCCATGAAAAGGAGCCTCCCGGTGGTAGTGATAGCAAGTGCCCAAGGAGCGGGAGTGGGAGACCTCTGCAGTCAGAGAGGCAGGGTTGCCATCTGTCGGAGCATCAACAGGGTCAACACTGCCCAGAGCTAAGCTCGTAGTCACATGGAGAAGTCTTCATTGGAGTCATTTGGCAACATGTGAGAACTATGAGAAATTAAAACTGACAGGAGATGACCACCAGTTGGAAATGTGGGTTGAAGAAGCAGAGAAACAGAGAAACAGAAATGTTGTGAGTTGGGTAACTAGGAGGATGTTGGCCAGTGAATCTGGGAGGGTGGAGCAGGTCTGAAGAGAGGGGGTAAGACTCAGTTTTCATCCGTTCAGAATTCACTTCTAAGGCTTTAATTAAAATAACGAATTTATGACAATCAAACCTATATTCCATAAATTATTACATAGACAGAGAGGAGTTCAAAGCAGGGACCAGGTGAATGGAAACACTTGAAGTAAGAGGAGGAGTAGCATGTGAAGAAGGCTGAAAGCCAGAGAGGCCACCAGCAATAGAAGCTGGTGTCGTCTCTTAAGCCAAGGTGGGAACGGGGTCGGGGGAGAGTTTGAAGGAAGGGGTGACTGTCAGTAGTTTCCATTGCTAGAAAGGGATCAAGTGAGTTAATGACTGAGAAGTGCCCATTGATTTTGGGAAAGTCTCTTACAGAAAAAGTAGTGGGGTCAAAATCCCATTGGTACAGGGATTTTAAGTGGATATGCTGAGAAGTGGGGAAAGCCGGTACAGTTTGCTGTTTCCTGAGGTTGACTGTGAACGGAGTGGCAGATATAAAGGGATACAGCCAAAGAAGTGGGGGTTATTATTTTGGGGAGCGGAATAGATTTGTCCTGTTTGTATACTGATGGAGAGAGGCAATAGAGAGAAGAAGGTTGAAGATTCTAGACAAGAGAAATTTAAGGAGTGAGGCCCCAGAGGAGGAAGGTGGAGGAGAGGAGACGCCCCCCCGCCCCCCGTGAATTAGGAGGGATGGAGGTAACGATGACAGGGAGTAAATGCGTCTAGATGTACATAGACGTTATAGTCAATGAATATTTGAATCGATGTCAGTGTCACTCATCAGTTATATCAACTTCCCCTCCTGATCTTGATCCAGAAATACTTAATATTAGGAAAGTTATTATCTTCCCCATTTTACAATTCAGGGCATTAGAAAATCCAGCTTACCTGCTGCCCATTCTGTAAAATAAAGTTTTATTGCAACATGGCCATGTTCCTATTCACTCATTTACATATCGCCTATGGCTGTTTTCGCACGCAACAGCAAAGTCTAAAATTCATTTACTGCCTGGCCCTTTTTAGGAAAGTTTGCTGACCTCTGTACAGGTGACAAAACCGAGGCCCAGAGAGAATGTTGACTTTGAGGGCTGGTCCCTCCTGTCCGACCACTTTTTCTTCTTTGTTACCCAATTTTCTCTGGACGCTGCGTACTTGTAGAATTATCCGGTGACTCCTGAGTCAGGAACTTTCCAGTTACCATTGTAAATTAGGTCAAATTGAAACCTCTCCTGGCCTCACCCTGGGAACACAACTTTGTCTCGGTTCTTCATAAAGGGGTCTGCGCTAGACAGGGGTGCGCCTCTGGCTCTGCCTGGGCCCTGTTCTGACTGTGGCCTGGGTGTGCTGCTCTCTTCTGCTTTCCTTGGGTTGCCTTTCTTCACCTTGTCTAAGAGGCTGACTCACTTCCTCCCTCATATCATCACCAAAACCCACCCCATATGTTTTCCTTACCCCAGTGGTTTTGTTTCTTTGCTTTGAATTTCTTCAGCAATTAAGTGTATTGTTTGCACCCCTCACACACATTTTATAGTGGCACCTGTCTCCTGTGAGAGACCCTCCTGTGATGCGGGCAGCTGTTCTGTTTCCCTGTCTAATCTGCTGGGGGACAGGGACCATATTGCTCTTGTCATCAGCACCTGAGAGTTATTGGTGCTCAAATGATGAATTGTCATTAAGCTGAAAACATGTAAGTGCTTGGAAATTGCCCCCTTATGTAAACAAGGGTGTGCTAATTACTAGCCCTTCTCAACCACTCTTGGAACCAGATCCTCTCCTGATTCTTTTGAAATCCACTTTGAATTGCTGACCAAATTTGAAAGCAGCATATTTGCAGGTACATCTTCCCTCTTTATGGCGGCACACTGCTCAGTTTTCAAGAGGAAATACAAATCTATTCAAATCTATTTCTTGGCTGAATTTTCAAAAGCTTCAGAAGGGGCTGAGATTTTAATAGCTGCAATTTAGTTCTAAAACTTAATTTATCAAATTATAGTTGTTTTACACATATTGTCTAGCACCTTGCTACTCAAAATGCAGTGTTCCCACCACAGTACAGGCATTGTTTGGGAGCTCATTAGGAATGTGGAGTTTTGGGTCCAACCCCAGACTTTCTATCTAAACCAGCATCTGCATATCACAAGGCCTCTCTGATATGTACCCACATTCAGGTTTGAGGAGCACTGCTCTGGGTATTGACCTTGTATTTCAGATAAACACACAAAACACAGGGTCCTACCTCACATTTTATACCTTTTATATGTTACTAGTGACCCGGTGCATGAAATTCATGCAGGAGGGGGGTGTCCTTCTGTTTGGCCTGCACCCTCTCCAATCTGGGACCTCTCAGGGGATGTCCAACTGTGGGATCGGGCCTAAACTGGCAGTTGGACATCCCTCTCGCAATCCAGGACCGCTGGCTCCTAACTGCTCACCTGCCTGCCTGCCTGATCCCCCCTAACCATTCGCCTGCTCACCCCCAACTGCCCCCCCACACCGGCCTGCTCACCCTCTACTGCCCCCCAACCCCCGCCGGCCTGCTTGGCCCCAACTGACCACCCCTGCTGGCCTGCTCACCTGCAACTGCTCCCCCTGCCGGCCTGCTTACCCCCAACTGCCCCCCACTGCCAGCTTGCTTGCCCCCAACTGCCCAGCCTGCTCGCCCCTAACCACCTCTGCCTCAGCCCCGCCACCATAGCTTTGTATGCAAGGACATCCGGAAGGTCTCCTGATCTAATTAGCATATTACCCTTTTATTAGTATAGATGATGGTGTGATTTCATATTTTATGATGAATGTTTTCTCTGTCAGAAAAAAATGGCTGTGTTTCTCTGTTATTGTTAGAGCAAGGTCATAATTAAGAGATAGATCAAGTATGCATTTGTTCTTTTCTGCTACCTGGAATGCATTTAATGGGTCTCTTTATGTAGAAATAACAAAGTCTAAAAACTTCTGTCTTTGATGCGCGTCTGGGATAATCTGTTGTAAGTGAAGAGCCTCAGACCTCACCTGTAGCAATAGACTTCATGCTATTTTTTGGTATGCGTATTTTATTATTCCCCTTTATTACCTTAGAAATTGTTTATATACATAATTGTGAATTCTGTACTGGGTGAAGTTTTATTTCCCATTTTTTTAAGTCCTTAAAAACAAGTAAATATATGAATAAAACTATATTTATTCAAAAATATATATTTTATTCATAACAATAATTCATATTGTCCTTGCCAATTAATCCACGCAGGTAGAATAAAATTTTTTTACACATGTTTATTTATTTTTGGAAAGGTCACACACATGTACAGAGTTCAGAAGGTTCAGTGAAAAGTTAACCTCCTTCCCATCTCCAACCTCTAGCCAGGCAGTTCCCTTCTTGGGGACTACTCTTCATACCAGTTTTTTAAAAAAACATATGTATTTTTTTATTTCAGAGAGGGAGGGCGAGGGAGAGAGAGAGATGGAAATATCAATGATGAAAGAGAATCATTGATTGGCTGCCTCCTGCACCACCCCTCCCCCTCCCCCACTGGGGATTGAGCCAGCAACCCAGGCTTGTGCCTTCCTGGTTCACAGGTCGATGCTCAACCACTGAGCCACCTCAGTTGGCCCTTACCAGGTTTTTTATGAACACTTTCAGAGATAATATATGAACAAGAAAGTTCAAATAGTTGTGACTAAAGGGGTGAGCTCTGGGGCCAGACAGAGTTTGAACCTTGGCCACTAATTTCGTGACCTTAACTGCACTGTGCCACAGCTTTCTCATCTGTGAAATGGGTATATTAATAGTATATCTCTCAAAAAATAGTATATCTCAGAGTTGCTGAGAAGAACTAATGAGATAATTCATATAAAACACTAAGAGCAATTCTTGGCATGCAGAATACCTTCAATAAATATTAACTGCTAATATTATATGTGAGAATTTCTTTGTCTTTATCATTTCTATACACATAAACAGTAGCATATTCTATATACTTCCACACCTTGCTTTAAAAAAAAACCCCTTAACAATGTGAGATTTCCATGTGGTTATTGGTTCAGGTTATTATGTATACAACTGCCTTATTCTTTTTGGTGACTCTACATTATTCTGTTTTATGGATATAATTGATTTATCCAGTTCCCAGTTGGTGGGCATTTAGGTTTTTCCATTCTTACAATACTGTAAGAAGCTTTGGTGAAATGGCATGTGTACATGTGATAGTGTGTCTGCAGGGTAAATTTATAGAAATGGAATCTAGAAATGGTCAAAGTATAGGTTTTAGTCTTGCTACGTTGCCCTCCAATAAGTGATACATTCCTGCCAACAAAGTATTCTCATACTTGTTTTCACAGTCAGATTTTAACTTTAATTTTTAAAAATACAATTTTATTCATGAATATGTTAGGAACCCATACATATTTGGACATTTGATTAAGATTGCTTGATGCTTTGCAACAGGCTCCTGGGTAGGAGTAGGAAGAGAATACTTTGTTCTTATATTGTGGAATAATGAGCTGTTTTCAGAGAGGAACTGTGTAATATGCAACAAGCTGTCATTATATTCACTTACTTCTAAAGTATTTTTGAGATACTGAAACAAAACAAAGTGTTTGGCAAACCCCCGAAAAACATGTATTTCATGTTTCAGTTTGCATCGGTGCCTGGCCTCTCGAAGGCTCCTTGAAGTGTCTGGGCTGAGCAGCGCTGTCTTTTGCGTTTGTTTTCCGAGATGGGCACAACATAGAGAGCCTCTTTCTTTTACTCAACCGTCTCATTATACACATTCTTGCTGCCAACCGAGCTGACCATACAGTTTTTATTTAGGGTGTAGTAGGCGAAACAGTTTCTCCCAAAGACTTTTAAATATTAATATACTTTCTAAAGTAAATTGGACCAGATTCTAGTATCCTATGACATGTGACCTTCACTTAGTAATTTCGAGCAATCCAAAATATTTGCAGTCCCCTTCTCTGTTTTACATTTGGCAAACAATCCAGCCATTGACTTTTACCGAGTGCGTAATCTGCTCTCCTGAAACACAGCTCGAGACTGTGGTGAGAATTATGATTAGCGCCGAGATACACGTTTTTAATTCATTTAGCAGACGATCACTAGGTTCTTTCTGAATATTCAGATGAGCTGGGGAAATGAAAGAGAAGCAAACATAACTTCACATTCCAAGAGGCATGTGGAAGCACGTGGCCAGTTTTAGTCGCTGGCGTCAATCAGAAAATACTTGTTTCTTATCAAGTGCGTTGAACATGGCACCGGGCCAAGGTGATACACGGCAAGAGGCCACTCAGCTGACCCCTCCCAACCTGGTAGGAATGCCCTTGTTGCTGTGGGATTCCTGGAAATGACCTTCAGGGTGGCCTGTAATGCCCAAGGTTGGCTGCTGTGCGTCTGTGAGGCCTACTGTGGGGGATGTCATGGGGGCCACAGAAGGTTGGCTCTTATTTTGGGGACAGTAGACAGGTTCCCAGATGCTGAGTGGTGGGCTCAATCACTGAGCCATGTAGTTCTAACCTTGTTGCTAGGACAGAGGAGGTAAGGCATGTATTCTCTGAGGAGCTGAGCACCAGACACCAGACTGTTTATCAACGTGGCTGTCATTCTTTCCTCTTAGCAACTTGACAAGGTCTTGACATTGGGGAAGTGTGTCTTTTCCCTCCTCGTTAAAACATAGCTCCACGCAACAGATGCTCTTCAGCTTCACAATAGGTACCGTTTATATGGCTCTTACTGTATGCTAGGTCTTCCTGTCAAGTATTTGTGACACACCAATGAGACAGATGAGAAATTCAGGCTTAGAGCGTTTAACTTAGATGCTCTTCAGCTTCACAATAGTTACCGTTTATATGGCTCTTACTGTATGCTAGTCTTCCTGTCAAGTATTTGTGACACACCAGTGAGACAGATGAGAAATTCAGGCTTAGAGCGTTTAACTAACATGTGCAAACTAGTAAGGGGACAGAACTGAGATTCGCAACCAGGTCTTTCTCACACAGAATGGTGCTTCTTTATCCATTATGGTGGTTCTCAACCTTGGCTGCACATTAGAATCACCTGGGAATCTTTTTAAACTCTTGATTTCTGGGCCTCATCCTCTGGAAATTCTGTTTCTTTGTTACTAATGTTGTGGCCCCACCCCATCACAAAGAAACAGAATTTCCAGAGGACGAGGCCCAGAAATCAGGATTTTAAAAAGATTCCCAGGTGATTCTAATGTGCAGCCAAGGTTGAGAACCACTGCATTATGCTCTCCTGCCAGCTAAAAAGGAAAGTGCCTGTAACAAAGTAAGGAGCTGTCACATCTGTCTGACATAATTGTTTTTATTTTCTAAATAAGGGCTCATTATTACATTATTTCACTAGCCATAATGTAATTACAGTCCATTTTAATGTTGCTAATGACTTTCAGTATCTCCTCAAATTATATTACTTCTCTGAAAACTGAGGCCTTAATCCATTGACAAGTTGTTAGAATTGCCCTTTAACTTTTCAATTATCAGCCATTCCACTGGGATCTTTCATCAGCTTCTGGTGATGGCTGGAGCTTTGCACTTTCCCCTGCCCCCTCCCCCCCCCCAAGGTCATTGTCTAATTCTCTTAGGGACCTGATTGCACTCCAGGCAGCATTCTTCTATTACCCATACTTACTGTGTATTTCTAGTATTTTTCTCTTGGCTTTCTACTGAGTTACATTGATTTTTGTCTTCATTAATTCCTCCCATCACTGCCAATTTTCTTCATCCTTTGTTCAACATCTTTTTGAAAGTGTTATTCAATAGGCTTATTCTAGAGTTGTTGGTTTCTCATTCCTAATTTACTTCTTGTTATTTTTTCTTGTAATTATAAGGCTTATTGTATTTTCTCTAATTTTCATCTTCCCTCCCTCACCTTCTGTAGTTATTTTGTTCCTTCTCCGGGGATTATTTTGCTGTTTTTTTCCATCTCGTTGTCCTCAGTTCTGTCCCAGGCTGTTAGGGATCTGGGTTGAGGTACCGTGGAGCAGAGCCCGGGCCAGCTGCCCGGGGAACCCACAGAGACTGACAGAGCCTGGGATTATATAATTACTCAGGGTTACTGCTGATTTATTCTCTTCCTACCTGTCTCAGCCCCCCTGCCAGCTCCAAGCAAGGCTTTTCCCCAGTGCCTGCAAGTCGGCCAGGAAAGGGACAAGCGGTGTCCACAGCATCAGGGATGCATGGTTGGCCTCCGTGACCCCTGGTTTCATAAAAGAGTAATGGGCTCCATTCATTGTTAGACATACTGGGCCTTTAACCAGCCATCTAGTAGTTATTGCCTCAGACCTTACACCCACCCTGCAAGGTTAATGATGATTTATGTTTGATGGCCGGCGAGGAAACTGATGCTCTGAGAGATTAGGAGTCGGGCTAAAGGGCACATAGTTTGTATGTGGGTGCGGTGGGGATTTCACCCCCCTGTGAGTGTGGCTGCACAATCTACAGTTTCTACCCCAGCATATCCTCTCTGCCAAAATGAACTTGATACTTGAGCATTTGGATTAGATCCTTCCTGTCCTCATTAGAGGGTGTCTTAGGTACTGTTGCATCATGCTCCCCAGTGTTACTCATTTCTCCCTATTTGATTCATTAATAATCCCAGTATATTGTTTCCTTTGTTCATTGTATTCGAATCAAGTAACTGGCAAGTCTTGTTCCCAGCTGCCTGTCACAGTGAGAGCAGGCCTACATGAAGGTGTTACTCTGATCTAATATGAAATCAAGGTTATTGATTATTTTCCTTTTAATGAATTCAGCTTTGCTGCTTACAGGGTTTTTACACTGATCCTTTCCTTTTATTGATACTGGTGTTTTTATTCTTAGACCTGTGTCTTGCCTATACAGAGTGTTCTGTTAATATAGGGCTGATTGCAGGTTGGAATGAGACCTTGATAGATTTAGGATATGTCTTAGTTTTATAAAATAGTCATAATGGTTTTTAGTCTGCAATACAAGCTCTTAGATTAGATGCCTGAGGTCCTTTTAGTTGTGTAATTATAGTTTAGAATAAGTTTTGGCTTTATGAGTATCAGAGGGGTTGTGGCCTGTCTTCAAGGTATATTTTTTCTGACTATGAAATGAAAATATATTAATTGTGGAAAATGTAGAAATATACAAAGAATAAAATAACAACCTGTAATCCCAGTTTCTAGTGATGAATGCTGTTGGCCATTTTGGCATTTTTTTTTTTATTCGTGTGTGTGTCTGTTTGTATGTGCATGTTACCATACCTTACATCCCAACACATACACAGTTTTGTATTCTCCTTTCTCATTTAATGTAGATCATAATAAATTCTCCATCATGAAAAAATTCTCATGAACCTAATTTTAAAGGCAATATAATATTTCATAGTATGTGCATGCTATAATGTACTAATCATTCCCCAGTGTTAGGACTTTAAATTGTCTCCAGCTTTATGTGTATATCTTTTAAAAATATATTTTTTTATTGATTTCAGAGAGGAAGGGAGAGGGAGAGAGTGATAGAAACATCAATGATGAGAGAGGATCATTGATCAGCTTCCTCCTGTATGTCCCCAACTGGGGATCCAACACTCAACCTGGGCATGTTCCCTGACCGGGAATTGAACCGTGACCTCCTGGTTCATAGGTTGATGCTCAACCATTGAGCAACACCGACTGGATAATAATTACTCTTGATAAACAAGAAGCAGCCAAGTCTGGCACATAGGAAACAAGTATTTGCAAAGTGAAGTTTCATAGGTCAGCGCTCAACCACCTGAGCCTTGCTGGCTAGACTATGTGGGTATCTTAGTGCATCCATCTTTGTCCAGATTTATGATTATTTCATTTAGATTGATCCTGTAAGTGAAATTAATAGGTTAAAAAGTTTGGCCACTTTAAAGATACGTGATACATAATGCTTGCCAAATTATTTACCAGGGTGAATTTCCATTCCAGCCAGCAGTAGGTAGGAAGCTGGGACTCATTACTCCCATCTGGCATTGTGTGTTTGCGTGGCTAATTTGATAACCAAAAACTAATGATGCTGTTTCAATTTGCATTTCTTTTATTACCAGTGAGGTTGAAAATTTTTAAATCTGTACATTAACGTTTTTACTCCTTAAAAAACCCTCTTCTTTTCATCTATTAAAGTCTAGTATATTTCTTACAGTTTATAAGGGTTCTTTGTATGTTAAGGATATTGATGCTTTCTCTAATATATTTGTTGAAATTGTTTTCCTAATTAGTTGTTGGCTTTTATTTTTTAATAAATTTTTGATGTTTACGTGTGTTTAATTTACTGAATTTATTTGTCATTTTAATTTACTAAATAACATATTGTAATATATAATTTATTATGTAAAAATAAATTTATTAATTTAATGTACTGTTTTTAATTTTTAAGTTTTTCATTATATCTTTTGTATGTGTGCATGATCTCTGCTATAGGTTGAGAACGTCTTTCTCCATAAAGAAAAAAGAGAAATATATTTAACTACATATTTTTCTAACTCCTCTAATATAATTTAAAAATTTTACCTCTGTGATTTATTTGGAATTTATTTTAGAGTATATTTTGAGATTAAAAATATCTAATTTGATTTCCCCCATAGATAATCAGTTGACTCAGCAATAGTTTTGTTGAATAAGCCACCATAAACTTTTGTCATTACTTCATCATGTATTCATATTTTATATATCTTAGAGTCTGTCATATTTTATTATTTGAGGGGTTGTATTTCTTCTTACAGGTATTGTCTAGAACTTACCTAATTTAGCCTTTTAATTTTTAAAGTATAAACTAGAGGCTCGGTGCACAAAATTCGTGCACTGGAGCGGGGGGTGTCCCTCAGCCCAGCCTGTACCCTCTCCAATCTGGGACCCCTCGGGGGATGTCCGACTGCCGGTTTAGGCCTGATCCAACTGCTGGCTCCCAACCGCTCACCTGCCTGCCTGCCTGATTGCCCCTAACCGCTTCTGCCTGCCAGCCTGATCACCAACTAACCACTCCCTGGCCAGCCTGATCGACGCCTAACTGCTCCCCTCCCAGCCTGATTGCCTCCAACAGCCTTCCCCTGCTGGCCCAATCGACCCCAACTGCCTTCCCTTGCCGGCCTGATTGCTCCCAACTGCCCTCCCCTGCTGGCCATCTTGTCACGGCCATCTTGTGGATGACATGGGGCGGCCATCTTGTGCAAGGGTGTGATGGTCAATTTGCATATTACCTCTTTATTATATAGGATTATAGAGTCATTTTGCCAAATTCTTTTTCCTCTCTCTCTCCTGAGCTCCCCCTTCCTTCTCTAAAGCAAAACCAACAAAATAAAAACCCAAAAGGAAACACAGACAGCTCTGGGAGAGCGATTGGAATTGTGTGAAACCAATAAAATGGTTTAGGCAGAACTGTACTCTTTTAGCACCTTTTGAAAAAGGCACTTTCCTTTTAAGCAAAAGCTTCTTAATGTTCTGTATTTGCTTAATCAGTAATTTTGTCTGTTCAGAGGTGGTTGTCATGCATTGATGTTTACATCTTTAAGCATCAAAGATGTTCCAAGGCAGGATGTTGTGATGATAGCCTGCAAATGGCCAAATGTGGCCAAATGCTGCCCTATAATGGCTCTCGAGCTAGAAAGTTTTTTTTACGCCTTTAAAGGGTTGTAAAATAAACCCAATAAGAATATGTGATGGAAACCTATGTGACCCACAAAGCTTAAAATATTTGCTATCTGGCTCTTTACAGATAAAGTTTTCTGAGGGCACCACACTGCAAAACACTGGCAAGCAAACAGGAGACACGCAGACCTCACATGTTAATTGTGAGTCATAGCTTTCACTCATGTACCACCTCTTCAGCACATTGACTGGGAAGGGTTGTTTTTTTGTTTTGTTTTGTTTTTTAATGCGTTTAAGATAACCTTATGTGAGAATATGAGTGAATGCTTACAGGTATTGTTTCTTTCTTCCCTTGTTTTTGCCCTATATTTTTAAATTTATCTTTATTATTGAAAGTATTACAGATGTTCACCTTTTGTTTTCCCATTGGCCCCCTCCACCCCCCCCCCACTCCTCCCAGGCCTTCACTACAATATTGTCTGTGTCCATGGGCTATGCATTTATGCATATAAGTTCCCCAGTTAATCTCTCCCAACACCACCCACCCTCACCTTCCCTGAGATTCTTCAGTCTATTCCATGCTTCTGTGTCCCTGGATCTATTTTGTTTATCAGTTTATTTTGTTCATTAGGTTCCACATATGAGTGAGATCATGCGATACTTATCTTTCTCTGACTGGCTTATTTCACTTAGCATAATACTCTCCAGTCCCTCCATACTGCCTCAAAGGGTATGAGATTCTTTGTTTTTACAGTTGCATAGTAAGTGGTGAAAGAGGACATCCCTGTCTTGTTCCTATTCCTAGGGGAAATAGTTTTAGTTTTTGCCCATTGAGTATGATGTTGGCCTTTATTATGTTGAGGTATGATTCTTCTATTCCCACTTTGCTGACTTTTTATAAAAAATGGGTGTTGGGTTTTGTCAAAGGTTTTTTCTGTGTCAATTGATAGGATCATGCGATTTTTGTTTTCCAATTTGTTGATTTGCAGATATTGTACCTGCCTTGCATCCCTGGAATAAATCCCACTTGGTCATGGTGTATGATCTTTTTAATGTATTGCTGGATCTGATTTGTTAATATTTTGTTGAGGCTTTTAGCATCTATGTTCATCAGGGATATTGGCCTGTAATTCCCTTTCTTTGTAGTGTCTTTATCTGGTTTTGGAATTAGGCTAATGCTGGCCTCATAAAAAGAGCTTGGACGTGTTCCTTCCTCTTGGATTTTTTGGAATAGTTTGAGGAGTATGGGTGTTAGTTCTTCTTTGAATGTTTGGTAAAACTCCCCTGTGAAGCCATCCGGGCTTTTGTTTACTGGGAGTTTTTTAAATTACTACTTCAGTTTCATCAGTTGTTATCAGCCTATTCAGGTTTTCTTATGCTTCCTGATTTAGTTTTGGAAGGTTGTATTTTTCTAGGAATATGTCCATTTTGTCCAGGTTGTCCAGCTTGTTGGAATATAGTTGTTCATGGTATTTTTTTCCGATTCTTTGTGTTTCTGTGGGGTCAGTTGTTACCTCACCTCTTTTGTTTCTGATTTTGTTAATTTAGGCCCTCTCTCTTTGTTTTTTAATGAGTCTGGCTAAAGGTTCATTAATTTTATTTATCTTTTCAAAGAACCAGCTCTTGGTT
>NW_005353460.1:5904938-5908576 GCF_000412655.1 Myotis brandtii
ATGTCATTTATTTTCTTTCTAATGTTTCTTATTTCCTTCCTGCTACTTTGGGCTTTTCTTGTTGCTGTCTTTCTAGTTCTTTTAGTTGTAGAGTTACATAGTTTATTCAAAGTTTTTCTTGTTTTTTGAGGCCTATAATGCTATGAATGTCCCTCTCGGGACTGCTTTCACTGTGTTCCATTGATTTTGGGTTGTTGTGTGTTCATTTTCATTTGTCTCCAGGAAGTTTTTTATTTCTTCCTTGATCTCTTTGGTAATCTATTCATTGTTTAGTAACATGCTATTTAGCCTCCATGTGTTTGGATGTGTTTGAGTGTTTTTACTGTAGTTGATCTCTAATTTCATGCCCTCGGCTGGGCAGAGATCCTTGTATGCAGTCCAATGGGATCAGCTGGGCAGCTGGAGTTTCTGTCAGCTCTCCCATGTGGGGAAAGCCCCAGTCAGGTTCCTGGGATAGTGGGACGGATGGCTCCATCCCCATTCCAGTCACTGACACTTCCTGAAACTGTTCAAACCCATAGGCTTTGGCTCTGCTGCTGTCTCCTCTGATGAGGTCAAATGCAGGGTGTGGCAGGCAGGGCTCCTGAGGGTGGGGCAGGCTGTATCACCCAGGGCGGGTTTTTTTTCCTTTTATCTGAGCTGTGGCTTCTGGGAGTGGTGACCTCCTCTCAGAAAAAATGGCCATTTTGGTTTGGGAGGATACCATCAAATGCAGGACTCCTGACTGTTGCTTTTCCATGTCTCCCTGCAATGCTTCCCATCCAGCCTCTCCTTAGGCACCTCAAGTCTGCATCGCCCTCCCTGCACCAAAGCCTCAGGTGAGTAGCTGCAAATTAAACTCCTGCGCCCTGGGTCACACACACACACACACACACACACACACACACGCTCACACGCTCACACTCTCACACACAAACTGAGGCTTTCTCTCTGACCAGCTCCAGTCTATTGGTGCCAGACTCCCTAGTGGCCAGCTACCACCTTTGGCAGCTGGATGTTACCTGGTCTGCGGGCCTTGGGTCTGGTTCCGGACCTCAGCCTGGGTTCCAGACCTCGACCTTCTAAGGGAACAGTCCCTCCTGTAGCTGAGAGATCCCTCTTCAATCTCCACCTGCCACCCCTGGAAGCTGGGTCAGCTCCTCTCGAGACCTCGCCCTGCCTATCTATCGGTCTCCAGGTATTTTCTGTCCTTCCTCGCTATGTCTCCAGCTCAGCTGGGCCTCAGTTGATACTTCTGGGTGTATGTTCCCCACTTCAGTTTTATTTCCAGTCTAGGTCTGGGAGAGGGTGCAAGAAAGATCTGCCTAATTGGCTGCCATTTTCTCCCATCCTCTATTTGTACATTTTAAAAAAATGCCTTGAGCATGTGTTGTGAAACTAAAAACAAACAGACCATGTACTTATTTTTGAAAGGTCTGCTTGTGGGAACATCTCATTTTAATGACCTCTCCCCTGAAGTGGGGCTGGTGTGGACAGAACTGTCCATGCAGGAATACTTGAAGGACTCCAAGTGGAGTCCCAGGCTGGCCCCAGTGCTCCAAACCTTAGCAGCCGTACTATTTTGTAGACATCTCCTTAATAGGTTAAGGCATTTTGTTAACCTGCAGTGGTTGGGTTTACTATCTGATTATCTCCTGTTAACCTAAAATAAAAAGCCAAAATCAGAGGCAATAAGTACTTACCTGATAAAAATAAATTGCAGTTCTGGAAACACCGATTCAGACCGAAACCCAAATGGTGTCCTGAATACAGGGTGAAGGCAAGGAGTTTATGAGAACAGGAAGGGAAATGATGACACGAGTAGAAGAAATTTCTATTGGTGCTAACAAGTTGAATTATTTTGTAGCTAAACATGGCTGATGACTGACTCTGTCTTCAGAAAGAATCTATAATCATCAGTCCTTGTGGTCAGAATATCTGCTTTCCTGTTAGCTTTGCAAACAGCCGTTTAAAGACAGTGTTGCTTTGGTCCAGGCCAAAGGTTTTTTGCCCAGTTCAAACATTCCAAAGGTTCAAGGAATTCCTCTGGAATGGCTGCTCTGGTTCCATTTAAAAATGGCTCCACTTATGTCATTCTTCACACTCCCATCTACTATCACTGGCGAAACCCCAGACTCCCCTGGGGTGGGTCATGGAGTGTGTCTAGCAGGCTGACTTCAGGAAGCAGCACAGTGGAGGCATTTGGGTTTTCTGAAGGAGCTTGAAGACATTTGCAAGGTCTTGGGGGGAGATGTGAGGAAGGAATGATGGTTGGATAAAGAGCCGAGCAGGACCTACAGGTCACTTTACTGGTGAGCCAGGTAAATTCTATATTGAAAGGAGACAGGAAAACCTCGAGGAAGGAGAGACTTCAGATAGATGAGCCAGAAAAATGACACTGATTCTGCCTCTGTTCCAGATGTTTCCATCGTTGCTGAAGAAAGGGCAGGAGAGGATCAAGCGGGAGACCTGGTGTCATATTTACGCAGACTGAGTCTCTCAGGGTGGGTGCAAGCTAGTGGGTTTCATTAGGGTTTCTTTCTTATTTCTTGGAAAATATAATTGTTCAAGCATTGAATCCAGCCTTTTGGATAATCTGAAGGGATGCACAACCAAAGTTTAAGTCTTAAACTTATAAGTTTACTTTCTGAAATAACTAAGGTGTTTGCTAGAGTTTTCCCATCTTCCCCTCCCACCCCTAAGTGCAGAATTATTCAAGAATAGCATAAGGCCCTGCAGAGTTTGGTTAATAGAATTTACAGCAGGCAAGTCAGACAAAGACCAAATTTCATGGAAAAACTTCTGAAGCAAAGTTGTTGGAAATTTAAATTAGATTTGAGTGTGACAGATCGACTACTGAGCAATGCTATATAGTGCCTCACTGTTAAATCCTACAGGAATTGGTCTAGAATTTATAGTGTTTTTTTCTGTTGCAGTGGGGTACTGATTTTGTGTTTCGAGTCCAAGTATATACATCTTCCAGATGTAATCATTTTACCCAAGTAAATGAAAATATGGCTGTATCAAGGACTCAAAGCTATTACACTGAGAACATGTCTAGCAGCAGTTTGGTGTTCTGTCAAGAATATTCTAGCAGCTGTATTCTAGGAGTCTTTGGAGAAACTCCTGCTTCAGAAAAGGATAGTTTTAAGAATCAAGGAGAAAGCACTAAGATTAAAATATTGGGAGATTGCCCTAGCCGGTTTGGCTCAGTGGATAGGGAAGGGTCCCGGGTTCCATTCTGGTCAAGGGCATGTACCTCAGTTGCAGGCTTGATCCCTGGCCCTGCTTGGGGCCCATGTGGGAGGCAATCAATCGATGTGTCTCTCTCACATCGATGTTTCTGTCTCTCCCCCTTCCTTCCACTCATTCTAAAAATAAAAAAAATCAGTAGAAAAATATCCTCAGGTGAGGATTAGCAAAAAAAAAAAAAATAATCATAACAAAATATTAGGAGATTTAGATGTGTATTTATAAATACAAATACAGTATATACATATTTCATAAAGTGAGCTGGATATGCAAATATTTTGAGGATTAGCAAAAAAATAATCATAACAAAATATTAGGAGACTTAGATGTGTATTTATATTTATAAATACAAATACAGTATATATATATATATATTTCATAAAGTGAGCTGGATATGCAAATATTTT
>NW_005353460.1:5908684-5935085 GCF_000412655.1 Myotis brandtii
AGCTGGATATACAAATATTTTTTATTACAGTGATGCCATGCCTGGCATGTGTTATAGGATGTGATGTAAGATGTTAATGCTAATAAGATACAGGGTGGGGCAAAAGTAGGTTTACAGGTGTTTGTATGGAAAATAATACCATAATTAATAAATCTATGTATATAAAAGGCTAAGCGACCAGCCAGTAGGTGTGATGCACACTGACCACCAGGGGGCAGACACTCAACGCAGGAACTGCAGAGTGACAGCAACTTTGCAGAGTGCCCTCTGGCACTCCAGGACCCCTTGGGGGATGTCAGACTGCAGGTTTCAGCCCAATCCCCACAGCCCAGGGACCCCACCTGCTAGAAGGACCCCACTCACTCTGCAGATGCCCTTTGAGCCCCGGCACCACCCCAGGTGCAGGCGGCTGCGGAGGGACCACGAGAGGTTGGCTCCAGGGGGTGTCTGGCCCTTCTTGCCCAGTCCCACCCAGCTGGCCACCTTCTAATTATTTCACTTTCAATGTGCACGAATCTGTGCACCAGGCCTCTAGTAATAATAATATAAGAACAAATTCTGTGTTTTGTGTATTCACCACTGTAGACCTACTTTGCCCCACCCTGTATTTGTTCACTATATGATCTCTGATGGGAATCAGAAATCTTTCACTGGGTATCTTTGTCATTTCCACCAGCTGCATTGGACATTTAGAGCTCTCATCAGCAGCCAGGATGGTTAGTGAGTCCTGTGTGCAGGCCGAGTTGAGGCCTTGGGAGCTTCTTAAATGGGTGCTATCGTACATCAGATCCTTGCCAGGGCAGGCCTTCAATCCTTTCCAAGTCACTGGGATATACCCATACATATTTATGGAGAATTAGATAACCTCTGTCAGAAAGGGGTCTCTAGATAATGTTTAAAGACTTATTGTTTTCTTGGGGCTGTATGAGCTACAGTGTCTTTCTTGTTCAACACTATATATTCACCTCCATCCATAATGCCTTGCACATTGTAGATACTCAGTAAATATTTGTTGAGGGAATAAATGGACTATAAATTAGGCATCTTGAGATTACGGTTCTGGTTCTCACATTTTGCCACTGTAAAATTTTAACAATGGAGTTGATTTTTATTAATTGGTGATTGTACAGGCACTGTATCAAGAACTTCCTATAAATTTCATTTGATCTTCCCCACAAACTGTAAAGAATGCATTAATAGCCATATGTTAGGTAATTCTGTGGTCACAACCCCACAGTTTTAGTGGTTTCAGTCAACAGGGCAACAGCACTCTATGAGGTGACTCAATGATCCAGGCTGCTTTAATCTCAGTATGACTCTGCCATCTCAGCCTAAGGCCGGGCAAGAGAAAGACTGCAGCATCATTCATTGTTCAAACCTGGAGGTGACATGCCATCCATCTGTTCACATTTCATTGGTCAGAACTAGTGACATGGCACCATCTACCTGCAGGGGGGTGAGAACTGCAGAGCATGCTGGGAAGGGAAGGAAAACCAGAAGTTCATGTATAATGATAATGGCTATTGTAGGCCCATTGTACAATTACTCCATGTTACAGGTAATAAAACTGAGGCCAGAGTGGATAGGTTACTTGTCTAAAGTTAACAGCTGATCTGTGGCAGAACAAGGCCTGGAACTTAGATTTGTTAGTTTTCCAAGCCCATACTCCACCACCATGCAATACTACCTTTATTAAGGAAATTAATTTTTGCCCTTAATGAGGGAGAGAATAATAAAAGCGTCAGATTTAGGATTTAGGAACCTGGTTTTATGGGATGGATTCCATCACTTACTCTCTTTTACATGTAGCTAAGCCACTTCCCTGGGCTGATTTCTTCACACGGGAATAATGATTACTTTAACAATAATATAAAGTAATGCATAAAACAGCACCTGGAGAGGCATAACGTGCTGCATAAAGGTATGATGGTGTTTCTACGGGCACCTGCTTTCTTTATGCATTGGTCTTATGCAGGTTTTTCCACATGTAACAAACTACAAGATTCTTACAAGAAAACAAATCCTTTATATAATCTTGGTATATTTAGTTGGTTTCCTTACACAAGAATATACTCTATGTTACAATATAAAGCTTAACTTCATTGGTCTAATTTTGTCAGCATTTGATAAGACTGAAGTGATGTTCAGTTTAAATTGATTAATTTCTACCTTCTAATCACCCTCCTCCCATCTTTTTATTGTATGTTTCTAAAAACTATTCTTTTAAAAGTGAGTATTTCCAAAGAACATTTCTAGATAAGGTAAATGGATATGTCATTGTAAATTCAGGAACTCTTTTGATACTTTGCCATCTGTTTATGGCGACATGGAATGGGTAAGAGCAGTTACACTTTGTCTGTGGCCTAATTGAGAAAAGCAGTTCTACCCTGGCCGGGTATTTCAGTTGGTTAGTGTCCTGATGCACCAAGGTTGCAGGCTCCACCCCTGGTCAGGGCACATAGATGAAACAACCAATGAATGCATAAATAAGTGGAACAACACATTGATGTTTCCCTCCCTCTCTTTCACTTTCCCTTCCTCACTTTCTCTCTCTCTCCCTCCCTTCTACTCTCTCTAAATCAATGAAGAAAAAAGAAAAGCAGCCCAGCTGGTGTGACTCAGTGGTTGAGTGTCAACCCATGAACCTGAAGGTTGCTGGTGTGGTTCCTGGTCAGGGCATATGCCCAGGTTGTCGCTCGATCCCTGGTAGGGGGCATGCAGGAGGCAGCAGAATGATGATGTTTCTCTCTCATTGATGTTTCTATCTCTCTGTCCATCTCCCTTCCTCTCTCTCTAAAAATCAATAAGTACATATTAAAAACCAAAAGCAGCCGTCTACCTTTGCAGGTGTGGGAAGAGAGGGAAACTTTTTTGTCAAAATGTGTTAAATTACTTGACCCGTATTCCTGTCTCCCAAAACTTGGGGTAATGTTGTAGTTCTCAGTATTGCCTCCTGTTGTGAATATCTCCCAAGCTTGGTGTTTTTTTATACCTGGAATGGCCAACTATGCCAGGCCATGTAGGCACTGGGGAGACCCTGATTTTATGTCAGGCCTGCCCCACATTGCTTCAGATGGGATTTGCAGCTCTTTGACTTCTTCCTGGCAGTGGTTCATAGTGCAGTGAGTAATCAGATTAGAAAAGAAAAAGGTTTCTGTGGAAATTTGGGGGCAAAATTTCCATTAATTAAAAAGAAAAAATAGCCAGCATATTTTTCTCAGACCCCATCTTATGGCCATGTTTATCCCTCATTGTTTAAATATAACCCTTCTTAACCTAGGGGCAAGCATGCTATGCCTTTCTCCTCCTCGCCCGTCTGGACATAAAGCCTGTTATTGTTGACTGTTCTGCAGTTGGATCACTTGGAAATGAGATTTCATTTGAGTAGAATGTTTTCCTTTCAGGATAACGGGCCTCTTTAATTTTGTCCTCGTAGAGGGCCTAGCAAAACATTTACATTTACTCCTGATTTTCCCTTTTCAGAGTCCTTAAGAGACAGGGAGGATTCATTAGCAAATAGATCATCGTGACACATCCAGTTATTGGTGAGCCATAAACGATCAGAAAAAGAACACAGAAGGTAGACGTTTAGAGCATTAAAAGCCTTTGGCAAATGATATATGTGGTGGTTTTAACCGACCTTGGAAGTCATGTAAGCCTTTGTGTGTGCTTTTATATCAGAATGTGGTCTATAAAAACGATGATCATCTGTTGAATTTACAAAATATCTCCGTAGAGGCCGAGTTCAGCTGGTCCAAGGTGGTGAGCAGTGAATTGAGGCTGGATTTCTTAGCTAGGGAAACTTTTTTGTCAAAATGCATTAAATTACTTGACCCGGTTTCCTGTCTCCTAAAACTTGGGGTAATGTTGTAGTTCTCAGTATTGCCTCCTGTTGTGAGTAGCTCCCAAGCTTGGTGTTTTTTTATGCCTGGAATGGCCAACTATGCCAGGCCAGGTAGGCACTGGGGAGACCCTGATTTTACGTCAGGCCTGCCCCACATTGCTTCAGATGGGATTAATAGGGTTTTGCAGCTCTTTGACTTCTTCCTGGCAGTGGTTCATAGTGCAGTGAGTAATCAGATTAGAAAAGAAAAAGGTTTCTGTGGAAATTTGGGGGCAAAATTTCCATTAATTAAAAAGAAAAAATAGCCAGCATATTTTTCTCAGACCCCATCTTATGGCCATGTTTATCCCTCATTGTTTAAATATAACCCTTCTTAACCTAGGGGCAAGCATGCTATGCCTTTCTCCTCCTCTCCCGTCTGGACATAAAGCTTGTTATTGTTGACTGTTCTGCAGTTGGATCACTTGGAAATGAGATTTCATTTGAGTAGAATGTTTTCCTTTCAGGATAACGGGCCTCTTTAATTTTGTCCTCGTAGAGGGCCTAGCAAAACATTTACATTTACTCCTGATTTTCCCTTTTCAGAGTCCTTAAGAGACAGGGAGGATTCATTAGCAAATAGATCATCGTGACACATCCAGTTATTGGTGAGCCATAAACGATCAGAAAAAGAACACAGAAGGTAGACGTTTAGAGCATTAAAAGCCTTTGGCAAATGATATATGTGGTGGTTTTAACCGACCTTGGAAGTCATGTAAGCCTTTGTGTGTGCTTTTATATCAGAATGTGGTCTATAAAAACGACGATCATCTGTTGAATTTACAAAATATCTCCGTAGAGGCCGAGTTCAGCTGGTCCAAGGTGGTGAGCAGTGAATTGAGGCTGGATTTCTTAGCTTTGGGAAGTGACCGCTCAGTGGCCTTCCTTCCTATTCCTGTTCTTTCAGCCCATTTACATAATTACTTCTTGAAAAAACCCCCTGAAAGTGTTTAAAATTCCAGGTGAGTCAGTCTTTTGTGTATCTCGGTTTCATTCAATTATAATACATCTCAAGTACCTCTTTCCCCTTTCTCCTTTGTTTTTTCTATTGTTCCCTTTCCAGTTCCTCCAGTTTCTTTTACTGTGGGACAACCTTTTTGATGCTGCTGAGAACCTACTTAATTAGACAGCCAGTGAGATTAGAAGTCTTACAGGGCAGAAAGAAGAAGGGCGGTCCAGGGTCAGGTTGAGCCCAAAGACAAGTAGGCATTGACAGGGTGTGGCTCTCACTCCAGGCAGTTTCGTGTCCACTTCTTCCCTGAAGGTTGTCCTTGTCGTTTCTCATGGTCTGCACTGCCTTCTGCGGCAGCAAACACAGTTGGGGCAGGGGCTGGTCAAGCTCGGCCTCTCTTAGGAGCTGTCATTGGAGCTGAGACCTGAAAGGCAGGAAGGGAATTGCAGGCCTGGCGCATGTGTCAGCGTATGCTAGGGGCTGGGACACCGGAGATAAATCTTACTTAGTGCTCGGTCTCAGGGAATTGACAGTTTGGTTGTCAAGCCACTAAGCTTGATCCACTGCCAACTTCCTGCCCCCCTGAAACTGACAGTTCCTGTAACCCGTCCTCTGACTTCAGTTAAGGGAGTTATCTCTCTCAACCTGCAAGCTGGCTCCAGATAACCTCACAGGGAGCTGTTTAACCAATTCCTGCAGCCAGTTTCAGCGACTGTCTTTAAGAGGCACCTGTTCTCGTTTGTTTGTTAAAAAGTACCAACAAAAAACTGGTTAGGTGAATTTAGAGTAAACTCTCACAACATGGGTCTAATGCTTAGGCTGCAGTTTTCTCTCTCAGATGAAAATGACACTCAGAAGTCAGTTCTACAACAGCAGTGACACACTGCTTCCCGGTTATGTGCCCTCCCCGTCTTTATTACCTTTTAAAAACTCCAGCCTCAGTTTTACAATCGGATCAGCCCTGAAGGGAAGCTGCTTCCTACATGTGCTGCATTGGACTTAATTTGCATGGAATAATATTACCAGTATCTGTAGGCTTATTTTCCCATAAATGCATGTGACCACAAAATCGTTCCGCTAACATTATGTTTTAAATGCTTTCATTTTAAAAATCAGCCTTTGGGGGGAATAATCAAGACCTAACAGAAGGGAAAATTAGGCTTATGACATTATCATACCAAAAAAATAAAATAAAAAAAGCAGCATATTACTCTAAAGCAGGAAGAAAAACAGTAAAATAAAAATCCTACCAACTGCATATGGTAAATAAAAAAGAATGATTGCTGCTATTAAATCTAAATACGAAAATCACCAACTCTAACTTGAGAAAACAAAGGTTTTTCTTGGAAAAGAACAGGGTGGTTTGGTTGCATATCAACTAGGAGAGAGAGAGCCTTTAAAGGCAGAACAATTTTCTTAAGACATTTAAATGAAAATAGATGACACAACGTAAGTCATTGCTTTCTTGACTGAATGATGCATTTGAAACCATTGTCCCAAGGATTCTGATTGCCTTAGGAAAGCATCCGTATTCAAATGGTATAAAATGATGCATTACATAATTAGTTTAAAAAACTTTATAAAACCTCTGAGGAGAGAGACATGTGCTATTTATGTTGGATAGAAAATTCTAGAAGGATGTTATGACGATCACTCTAAAGTTGTGTAAAGCACTACTGGTTGTGTATGTGGCCCCTGCGAACCTCGATGGCTGTGAATGCTGATTTTGGCCAGACGAGTTGTGTTGTTCAGGTGCATAAACACACACACACACACACACACACACACACACCAGTTGTGTCTCTAGGGGACATATCCATACTTTGCCGAGACAAAGAAGCACAGATGGTAAACAAAAGTCAGCCCTTCTCTATGAAGGAACCCCAACTCTGCAAGAGTGGTGCTGATTTCAGAAGTATTTTTTTTCCTCTGAGAGAGAGACATGTGCTATTTATGTTGGATAGAAAATTCTAGAAGGATGTTATGACGATCACTCTAAAGTTGTGTAAAGCACTACTGGTTGTGTATGTGGCCCCTGCGAACCTCGATGGCTGTGAATGCTGATTTTGGCCAGACAAGTTGTGTTGTTCAGGTGCATACACACACACACACACACACACACACAAGTTGTGTCTCTATGGGACATATCCATACTTTCCCGAGACAAAGAAACACAGACGGTAAACAAAAGTCAGCCCTTCTCTATGAAGGAACCCCAACTCTGCAAGAGTGGTGCTGATTTCAGAAGTATTTTTTTTTCTGGGATTCTGGCTTCTCTTATATACCGTTTCCAGGAACACTACCATGAAATTGGAGAAATTGTGTGAGAAGCTTTCTAAAAGGCTTGAAAGGCTGAGCAGGGAGGTGAAGAGATGAAGAGGAAAGGGGGAAGACTTCCTAAATGCCCCACTCTGGATGCCCCTCATCTGTCCCCTCCTTCCCATCCCTTCCTGAAGTGACGCCAGCCAACCCAGGGCGTAGAGTTAGAGATGCGCTGGGGCCGGTGCTGGGAGGAGCAGTAGACACGGGGCTGCTATAGACCAGGAGTGAGCATCAGGGAGGCTGGGCCGCGCAGCAGCCTGGATTCGCCCAGGCCCTTGGCTCTGACATGCACGGCCTCGCGCAGTCATCGCTGACCGTGGCGGGTGGCCAGCCGCAGGCCAGGCATTTTTAAACCGTGTGTGCTCAGGAGAGCCCTCTTCTCCCTCTCCCCTCCTCCAAGCCGCCAACCTCAGGGCACAGGGCAGTGCTGCGCAACGTGAAATAAAACGTATCTTATTTACTATTGAACACAAAGGAACGCAGAAACTTAAACACAATCGTGTAGACATTTCTTGTACCTAAAGTGCCTGTAATGTCCAAAGAAGGGATTCTCACCCCGTTGCTATCTGATGACCACTACGGAGTGTCCGAGGTGTTTTCATCATTTTATTAAATTGTGTTCTCACTTACATGACAACTGTCTTAGTCAACACATGCTACCGTAACAAATACCGTAGCCTGGGAGGCTTAAACCACAGAGCAAAACCTGATTGCTTTGGCTGGGACGTCGTACTATGGTGAACAGAAGTGTTGAGAGGGGGCGCCCTTTTCTTGTTCCTGATCTTGAAGGAAAAGCTTTCCACCTTCCACCATTGAGTATGGTGTTGGTTGTGTGTTTCTCATATATGACCTTTTTTATGTTGAGGTATGTTCGTTCTATACCCAATCTGTTGGGCATTTTTATCGTGAAGATATGTTGTATTTTGTCAAATGTTCTTTCTGCACCTTTTGAGATGAACATGTGATTTTCATTTTTCATTGTATTAGTGTGGTGTTTCACCTTGATTGTTTTGTGAATGTTGAACGACCCTTGCATCTCAGGGACAAAACCCACTTGGTCATGGTGTGTATTAGTTTCCTAAGGCTGCTACAACAAATGACCACAAACTGAGTGACTTAAAACCACAGTAATGTGTTGTCTCACAAACCTGGAGGTTAGGAATCTGAAATCTGTAAGTCTGAAAGGTGTCAGCAGGGCAGTGCTCCCTCTGACACCTGTAGAGGGAAGCTCTTCCTTCCCACCTCCCAGATGCTGGTGGTGGCTGTTGAATCTTGGCCGTTCTTGGCTTGTAGCTGTGTCTCTCAATCTCTGTCTCTGTATGCACGTTCTCTCCCTGGGTCTTCATGTCATCTATATATATATATATATAAAAGCCCAGCGGCCAAAATGGCGGAACGACTAGAACTGGAACGACGGGTGGCTATGATGTGCACTGCGGCAGCCAACCAGCCTGACCCAGGCCCCGATTAGTCCCCCCTCCCCTGACTGGTCCGGCCCCTGATTGGCCTCCAACACTCTGATCGGGGGCGGGGCCGGCTGGCCAACCACTCATGGCCCTTCCCCCCCTGACCCGGCCTGATGGGCCCCCATTGGGGCAGGCCAGCAAGACCCCACTCCTGCACAAATTTGTGCACTGGGCCTCTAGTCTTCTTATAAGGACTCCAGCCATATTGGATTAGAGACCCACCTTACTCCAGTATGACCTCATTGCATCTTCAAAAATACTATTTCCAGATAAGATCACATACTTAGGTCCTGGGGGTTTGGACTTCAACATACCTTTTAGGGGGTGGGGAGAACACATTTCTACCCATGAAAGTATACTAGAGAAATTTCCATCTTTGGTGTGGATGGGAGTGGTCTGTTTATCAAGCTGTAGGGTGAAAAAGGAAAGAAATGGATTACAAAAATCTTCTAGATACTTGTACTGTATTAAACATCTACAACTCTCCTGTCTGAGAGACTTTACAACGCAATTAGTAGGGATATATGGCTGACCTGGTGAAGGTACCTTCAGTTCAGCAATGAATATCAAATATTCTCTGGGCCAGAAGTGCCGCACTGGAAATTTTTAAGAAGTTATGCTGTTTTATTTTTACTGGCCCCAAAACTACCTTGAAAAAAGCTCTCAGCAGAATGCCGAGTCAGTCTGCTCAGGTTGACAGCAAAATAACGGGGAGACTTTTCTTAGCTCTACTGGATTGTGGGTGTTTGAGCTTTTTATTTGAAGTTTTGTAGCCTAGAGGATGTTGCCATATAAGATATGGGGACTCCTAGCACCAATTCTTCATGTAGCCAGTGGTTAAGAACAGAAGTATTTGAATGTACTCTCTAAAATGCAACGATAAGAACACAAAGAAACGGTATTACAAATGTTATGCTTATTCCTGGCAAATGCTTTTTTTGGATACTTCTCTTAAATGCTTGGCCATTTGGTTTGCAGACGTTTTCAGGCATCTTTGCCACCTAATTATGGCCTATTTCCAAGGCTTTTGAGGAGCTTCCATAAACAGCAGGTCCATGGTTAGGAGAAAGCACCTGTTTTATATGGTTATAGCTTGCCTGTCAGGAATGGGACCATAAAATGGGCCGTTTCAACCTTTAAGATGCTTGCCAATAATTTTCAAGGGAGATGTGTTATATGACTTTTGATTATGTTAAGTTTCATAATCATAAAGTCATAACTATGCCAAGTTCACTTGTTCACAATAAATATGAAATGGAATGATTTCTCTTTGTTCAAGAGGTTTTTTTGCACTTCGTTACCTGACTCTTTGTGGAGATAATGAGCATGCAGGAGTGAAATGCTGCTTTGAAAGAAATATAGTAAGAAAATAAATTCCACTATTTGAAAATTCAAGCCATAACAGGTGTGGTAATATACAGCAAAAACTTTCCTGCCATTCTTCTGTAGATCCAGTTTCCATAAAAAGTATGAGAGAACATCTGGATAAGCTATAGAAGAAGGAAAAACCTCTCCCTTAACCTCTCCACCACCTTTAGTGTCAGAAATAGTACAAAGCAATTTAGGAGTGCACAGTGTTTGTTTAAATCTGAGAAGAAATTTGTTAAAGCCAAATCCAGTAATATAAAAGAAAATGGCTTATATGGCTAGTGATCAACAGAAGACAATTTTTTCTCTTTATACTTCAGGTGTCCTCATACCTTTGAAAGTTTATTCTGGTATATTAGTGATGAAGGGACAGTTATTGCTTTGGCATTTTTCAGCTCGGTATATTTCAGGTGCCAAGTCATAGCAGCCCTGCCTTCAGCAATAGGGATTATTTGAAAGATTTTTTTTTTTCTCTCAAAAAAGCCTTCTTGTTGGTTGGTTTGCTTTGGCATTTTTAAGCTCGGTATATTTCAGGTGCCAAGTAATAGCAGCCCTGCCTTCAGCAATAGGAATTATTTGAAAGATTTTTTTTTTCTCTCAAAAAAGCCTTCTTGTTGGTTGGAATTTCTGAGAATCACAATTATGGGCTGAATCCTGGCAGTTTATTATGCAGTTTATGCTGACTTGCTTTTTCATTTTAGAGAACTGAGCAGTGTGCTTTAAAAAGTATACACCTGGGTTGAAACAACGAGATACCACTGCACACCTGTTAGAATGGCTGAAATCTAAAACACTGACAACACCAAATGTTGGCAAGGATGTGGAGCAGCAGGAACTCTCATGCATCGCTGGTGGCAATGCAAAATGGTGCAGCCACTTCGAGAGACTTTGCAGTTTCTTACAAAACTAAACATATTCTCACCATATGACCCAGCAGTGTGCTCCTAGGTGTTTAGTTAAATGAATTGTAAACTATTTTTACACAAAAACATGTACATAAGTATTTATGGCATTTTTATTCATAATTGCCCCAAATTGGAAACAATCAAAGTATTCTTCCATAGTTAATAGATAAACAAACTATGGTGCATCCAAATTACGAAATATTACTCAGTGCTAAAAAGAAATGAGCTAATGATGGGTACATGTCATTATGTATCTGTGAAAACTCAGTGAACCCTAATGTTAATGTGTGAACTTTAGTTTACAATAATGTATCAATATTGGTTCAATTGTATAACAAATGTATCACACCAATACAGGCTGTAAAGATTAGGGGAAACTGTGTATGTGTGAGAGGCAGTATGTGGGAACTCTATGTACTTTCTGATTCATTTTTCTATAAACCTAATACTGGTCTAGAAAAAAAGTTTCTATCAAGCCACAAAAAGACATGGAGGAACTTCAGTGCATATTGCTAAGTGAAAGAAGCCAGTCTGAAAAGACTACATACTCTATGATTCCACATATGACATTCTGGAGAAAGTAAAACTATGGAGACAGTAAAAAGATCAGTGGTTGCCAGGGGTGGGGAGGGCTGAGCAGGCAAAACATACCGATTTTTAGGTATTTTTAAAAGAAGAATGAAATTATTCTGTATGATACTGTAATGGTGGGTACATGTCATGCATTTGGCAGAACCCATAAAACTGTCTTTAGTTCTTAACAGCGGTTTTCAAATGGTGTGCTGCAAGAATTTTTAAAACATGCAATACCTGACTACTTAGCGGCACTGACCTCTTTTTCCTTAGACTATCAAATAAAAAACTGACGACAGCCAACACAATAGCTGTCTGGTATGAATGAATCAAAATTATACCTATTTCTTTGTTGTTGGCAAAAAATATAATATATTTTTTTTGGTGTGCTACAGAATTTTAGTAATTAGTTTATGTGTGTCATGAGATGAAAAGGGTTGAAAATTGCTGGTTTATAATAATGTATACATATTGGTTTCACCACTTGTAATGAATGTACCACTCTAATGTAAGATGTTAATAATAGGGGAAGTTGAGGAGGGTGGTTGGGAATATATGGGAACTCTGTGCTTCTCAATTTTTTCGTAAACTAAAACTTTTCTGAAACATAGTCTTTAATTTTTAAAAAGTTAGCAAAAAATTATAGGGAATTCAAATTTCAGTCTCCATAAATAAAGTTTTATTAGAATACACACACATAGACACACACACGGGCAACTTTGGTGGCATACCTTTTTTGACAACCATGGCCAGTGTCATTGACTGCCCCGGGCCCCTGTTGGCTGGATGAGAAGAGTCCTTGCAGCTGGGCCTTTGCTCTGGGGTGGCTTCTATTTTGAAATCTTCAGGAGATTGCACTCCCCAGCCCCCCAAGTCTCCTTCCATCCGTACACAATTTTGATTCTATGCCTGACTCACTGGGCAGCTCAGTTTCTTGTCTGTAAAATAGGAGTCATTGTGCTTACTCTTTCTCTTTAGTTTCTTCTAATTCAATTTGTCATACCCCACAGGGATGTAGTGAGGAGAATGCTAATTAGAAACATAGGTTAACTTACCGGACAAAATTGAGTTCCCAAAAGAAGAGCTGGAGAGAGATGGAGCTGATGGGAAATCAGGCTAGTCGCATTTTGAGGGATAGATATTTTTGCAGCCGGAAGGGACCATAACTGATTATTTGATTCAGTTTTATGCTAGCAGCCAGGGGCTCCCCAAGTTCTTAAGTCTCCAAGCTTCAGTGTGTGTGGACAGGTCTGGGCTATGAAGGCAAAGAGACCTGGGTTGAACCTCACATGTTCCTCCCTGGGCAGCTGGAGGGCCTCTCTGAAGCTCAGTTTCCTTATCTATAAAGTGGGAATGAATGGCCACACCTACTTTATAATTAGCTGATTAAAACAGGTCATTAGTATGATGTGCCCTCTATGGGGCCTGCACCGTCCATACAGGTTTAATTTTCTGTAGAATGAATTGTCAGTTTCATTTTTCTCCTTGAAGGTCCCAGAAAAGTCAACTGCCCTCTTATCTCTTTTAGCTTTATCCCTCCTCAGATGGTCAGGAAAAGATTTTTTAATGTCAAACTAAGCCCCCCTCCCTTTTTTTCCCTTCCAAATTTAAGTCTCCTTCCATTTGCCCTGTATCCTCTGGACACTCTCAGAAGCCTTTGCAATTGGTCATTAAGCCACTTCTTGATTTCCTCTAGATTGAATAACCCCAGTGGCTCTGACCTATTCTAATTTCCTTTGAAAATGCTCCTTGCCTTCTGCAGCTTCTCCTCAGTGTTTTAGAAATCCACTGACCAACACGGAAGGTGCGCTTTCGTAAAGATCTCTCCGGGCCTTTGCATGCCGTGTGCGTTTTACTTTGTGTTTTGTGTTCTTGTTCTTTTCCTTTGTAGTACGTATTACCTTTTCTTCTGACCTTTTCTTTGCCCTGCCCCCCCTTTTCTTTGGTAAAAAGTATTGCTTATTGGCTAAGATTGAAGGCTCTGGAACTGGACTCCCTGATTTGTGTCCATCTGTTTTACTTTTCAACCAGGTCCTTGCCCAGATTTCTTAACTTTTCTGAAACTCAGTTTCCTCATCTGTAAAATATGATGAATGCAGTATCTACCGCAAAGATTTAAGTATTTAATAGGCTGTGATATACATATATAGTTCTCATAACAACATGGCTACATAGAGAGTACTCAACAAATAGTAGCTATTTTTTACTTTTTATTTAGAAATCATTTAGAATCACAGGAAGTTGAAAACATAGTGCAGAAAGTTCCCATTGCCCTTCTGCCAGCTGCCTCCAATGAAAACATCTTCCATAATTAAAATACTTTTTCAAAAACAGGAAATTAATGTTGGTACTACACTATTAGCTGAACTATAGAGCTTGTCCAGATCTCACCAGTTTGTTATGCTTTCTTTTGTATGTTCATGTGTATGTGTGTCTAGTTCTATAAATTTTATTACATGTCCGGATCCGTGTAACCACCGCCACCACAGTTAGGATACAGAATTGTTCCATTTTTACAGAGACTGTTCCTTTATAGTTGCACCCTCCCTCCATCCCTAGCCTATGGCAACCACGGGTCTGTTCGTCACATTTTGAGAATGTCCCACCATTGGAATCATACCTTTTTAGATTCGTCTTTTTCACTCAGTGCAGTGACCTTGAGATCCATCCATCCTGTTCATGCATCAGTAGTTTTTTTCTTTTTTTTATTACTGGTTACTATTCCATTGTATGGGTTTACCACAGCTTCTTAATCCACTTACTCCCTGAAAGACCTCTGGGTTGCTGTCAGTTTTTTGGACCTTACAAATAAACTCCTCTGAAAATTCATGGGCATTTTGTGTGAGCATGTTTTCATTTTTCAAGTGTAAATACATAAAAATTGTGAATGCTGAGTCGTATGTTAAAGTGTATACTTAACTTTTTAAAGAACTATCAAACTGTTTTTCTCTGGTGGCTGTACCACTTTACATTTCCACCAGGAACGGATGAGAGAGCGCTTTCTCTACATCCTTGCCAGAATTTGGTGTTATCACTGTCCTAATAGATGTGAAGTGGCCCCCTATTCTACTGTTTTAATTTGTATTTCCCTGATGGCTAGTAATATTGCACATCTCTTCATGTACTTACTGGCAATCCATATATTCTCTTTGGTGAAGGTCTGTTAGCACCTTTTGGCCATTTTAAAAAATTGGATTCTTTGTGTTCTTACAGTTGAGTTGAGAATGTTCTGTATATGTTCAGAATACAAATCCTTTGTCAGATATGTCGTTTGCACATATTTTCTCCCTTCTTGTGGCTTTGTCTTTTCATCTTTTTCACATGATCTTTTGCAGAGGAAAGAATTTTAATTTATTTTTTCTCTTATTGATCATGATTTTGGTGTTATGTCTCCTGTTTTTCCCTAAAAGATTTATATTTTAGCATTTTACATTGAGATGTACAAATGGGTCCATTTGACTTAGTATTTGTTTAAGGTATAAGGTTGAGATTAATTTCTTTTTGCATAAAGATAGCATATAGATAATTCCAACACCATTTCTTAGAAACACTATGCTTCCATTCAGCTGTTTTTGTAATTTTCTGCTAGCCATATTTATGTAGAGCTGTTTCTGGGGTCTTAAATATGTTCTGTTGAGCTGTGTGTCTATTCCTCTGCCAATAGCACATGGTCTTGATTACTATAGTTATACAGTAAGTCTTAAAATTGTGTATTGTGATTCCTCTAATTGTATTCTTCTTTCTCAAAATTGTTTTAGCTACTTTAGGTCTTTTGCCTTTCCACATACGTTTTAGAAGAAGCTTGTCTATACCTGCAAAAACCTTGCTGGGATTAGCTATTATTTTAAACCAGAGTCCTGGTGCACAAATTTGTGCACCGGTGGGTCCCTCAGCCTGGCCTGCGGGGAGCAGGCCGAAATCAGCTTTCTGACATCCCCCGAGGGATCCCGGGTTGCGAGAGGGCACAGGCCAGGCCAAGGAACCCCACCGGTGCACAATCGGGGCCAGGGAGGGTCCATGGGAGGGCGGCTCCAGGAGTCCGGCCCATCTCACCCAGTCCCGGTCAGCTGGACCCCAGCAGCAAGCTAACCTACTGGTCAGAGCCTCTGCCCCCTGGTGGTCAGTGCATGTCATAGTGACTGGTTGAACAGTCAGGCACTTAGCATATTAGGCTTTTATTAGATAGGATGTTACCATTGCTACTTCCTTCATTCTATATTTGTTTTATTGCTTCTCTTTACAGTTCTCACCCTATCTAGAGCCAAAGGGGACTTAGAGATCATTTCGCCTGTTGCTAACATCTTCCAGTGGAAAAAATGTAATCTTCCTTTGAAACAGATTCAGGGAGGGTAAGCCACTTCTCGAGGTCACGAGGAGGTTAATGACCTAGGACCAATGTCCACACCTTCTAACTCCTTGGTCTGAGGATTTTCAGTTTGCCATAAGGACCCTCTCTTAAATCTACTGAATCGTATCTGTTTTCATACATTTTTTTCTTCTTTCTCAAAAGGAATAATTTAGAATTTCACTGGCATAGTCTAGAGAGAGCACGATCAAGTATAGTAGAAAATACCCTAGGAAAATCCCCTTTTAGTGGCTACCTTAGAAAGCGTACAACACTCATGTTTGACTTCTTAAAGACTAATACAAATTGGTACTTTTATCATTCCCTGGACAATACAAGGACTTTAGAATACTTCAGTTCTTTTTACACCCCTCCCACACTCGTATATGCTGCTGTCTTCATGTATTTAGAATAACTTCAAGAACATAGATAATAGTAAATAAAAGACAGTAAATTCAAGAGGAAGTGATGAATCTTGAATATTTAATATTTTTGTTTTCCACTTTTAAATATAATTTAATTGTACCATTATATAATTTACTTTTAACACTCAGGGTTCCTATGCCCTGGACATTCTTATTCAGTAAGTGTGGTGTGGGAGCCACGGTTTGAAGAGGCAATTCAAGTGGGCTATTGGCTACGCTCAGAGCAAGCTGAGACAGTTACGAAAAGAAATGCAGGCCTTGGAGTCAGATAAACCTGGGTTCAACTCCTTAAGTACTTGTTTAATGATTCTATGCTTCAGTTTCTTCATTTGTAAAATGGGGATCATGACATCTGGTTCATAAGTTTTCTTTCTGTTTAAACACAGTGTGTGCAAAGTTCTTAGCATTGAGCTTGGTACCCCAAATCAGTGAATGCTGCTTCCTTTCCTTCCTCCTTAACAGACTATGAGGTTTGATCTCTTTTTGAGGCGGAGACAGTGTTATGTGTTTAACAAACCATTTCACTTTCCTCCTGATCACTGGGAAGATCATACTTGTCAGCCCCTTTGCAGGTAGGTAGGGTCACGTGACTGGTTCTGGCCAATGAAATGTGAGCATAACAGATGTGTGTCACTTCCAGGCTGAGAGGTTAAGGGTCTGCTCTGACTTCCCTGTGTGCTCCTCTTCTGTTGCTAGCTGGGTGATACCAGATGGCACTGAAGCAAGAAAATGGTAGTTGCCTGGTTCCCTGAGTCACTGTTTGGAGGAGAGTACCTCCCATTAACCATATTAGATGGTGATTCAAAAGAGAACTCAACCTTTGTTGAGATTTTGGGGGATGCCCTATAGCCTTTAGTGTTAATTACTCCAATTAATATACTGTTGGATGTTTAAAAACTTAAATTGTGTTTTGAATATATTTGTTATAATATTCTAAACACTTTATGATTTATATGGGCTACAGGAAATACATTATAAAGCATGCAAGCAATTCAGTAGGAAACTATAGCATGAGGAGATATTCGTTTGTAGCGAATAAGAAAATTTTTTTCAAGCCAGAATATTTTGGTGGCTTTTGTGCATTTGTGTTTTTTATGTATGATTTGGGTGTAGGTGTAATTCCCAACATCACAAGGCAGATCCCTTGTCAAGATAACAGTCCCTGCAGTGGTTCTCAACCTGTGGGTCGCGACCCCTTTGGCGGTCGAACAACCCTTTCACAGGGGTCGCCTAAGACCATCCTGCATATCAGATATTTACATTATGATTCATAACAGTAGCAACATTACAGTTATGAAGTAGCAACGAAAATAATTTTATGGTTGGGTCACAACATGAGGAACTGTATTTAAAGGGACAGAAGGTTGAGAACCACTGCTTTAGGGTAAGGGCCATCGGAACCAGAGTGGCATCTACAGAACATCAATACTGTTGAGTGGGTGGTTCAAAGAGTCTAGATGGGGTTGGCCAATCTACCAATGGGAGAGTAATGCTGGGCACTGGAAGGAAGAATGAAGGGTCTTTAGCGCATAATTAGCTACATCATCTCTCACTGTAAAATAGAAGAAGATTCTGTGTTCCATGGGGTGGCTGGCTATACAGAGTCCAGATTCAAGGTATTTAACTATTTGCCTCAAATGACCTCCTAGATCTAGGATGGGGTGGAGGCCCCTTTTTAGGTATAGGCTCAATATATGTCCACTAGAGGCCCAGTGCACAAAATTCATGCATGGGTAGGGTCCCTAGGCCTAGCCGGCTATCAGGGTCTATCGGGCCTTCCTTCCCCTGGCTGCTGGCTACCGGCCGGGGCCTTCCTTCCTTCATTCCACACCGTCCCCTGGTGGTCACCACACGTTATAGTGAGTGGTCAAACTCCTGGTCAGTTGAACTCTCAAAGGGGACAATTTGCATATTAGCCTTTTATTATATAGGATTAGTAAAAATGGCAGATACCTCTGGCCAGCATAGCCTTGAAGGGGAGCAGATATCCATCACTTTCAGCAGATGGATCAAAAGACCCTTCTTGCCTTAGAGGTTTTCCCCTGGAAGGATTTATATTTTCATTATCATTTAGTTCTAAGTAGAGTTTTTTATTCATGAATTATTTAAAAGTTTATTGGTTCATATCCAAACACCTGGGGATTTTCCAGTTCTTTCTGTTACTGATTTCTGGTTACTGTGATTAGTGAATCCACTCAATGTAATTTCAATCTTTATAGGTTTGTTGAGACATGCTTTCTGGCACAGCATGTAGTAGTCAATTGCTATAAACAGTCTATTTACTCCAGAAAATGACGCATATTCTACAGTTGTTGGGATAGTGTTTAAGAGTGTTAATAGTGGTGTTCAATTAAAAAATGTGTCAGACCAACATTATGCTGCTTATAATGGACTAAATTAAGGCTATAAAGAGGTTAAAATTAAAAGGATAGGAAAATGATTTTTTTCTTCTGTTTATTCTATTAACTCCTGAGAGAAGTATGTTAAAATCTCATTATGATTATGGATTTTTGCTTATGGTTATTTTTCTCTTTCATTCCTTCACTTTTTGATTTATAGATTTCGAGGCTATTTTATTATATTATTATATTAGTTGGTGAAATAGTTTTTCCCTTAAAGTCTACTTTGATTAACATAGCTCTTACAGCTGTTAGTTTTTGCACAGTATATCTTTTTAATCCCATTAGTGTCAACATTCTGTATCCTCATATTTAAATTACGTCTCTTAGGAGCAGTATAGTTACATTTTAATGTGTATTTACTTTGTCAGCCTTTGGCTTTTAATTGGATCATTTAGTGTGTTTGCCTTTAATGAAATCTATTTGGGTTTCAATCTACCATCTTACTGTTTGATTTCTCTTTATCCCACCTGTTCTTGTACATTTTTCTCTCCTTTCTTGCCTTAGTTTTAATTAAGCATTTTAAAACTTTCCTTATTTTTTTCTATTGCTTTCTTTAGTTACACATTCTTTTAGTGGCTACCTTAGAAAGCATACAACACTCATGTTTGACTTCTTAAAGACTAATACAAATTGGTACTTTTATCATTCCCTGGACAATACAAGGACTTTAGAATACTTCAGTTCTTTTTACATCCCTCCCACACTCATATATGCTACTATTTTCATGTATTTAGAATAACTTCAAGAACATAGGTAATCTATAATAATAAAAGCATAATATGCTAATTAGACCGGACGTCCTTCTAGATGACCTTCTGGACGAAGTCGTGGAGGTGGGGGCCAAGCCCCTTGCACGAATTTCGTGCATTGGGCCTCTAGTAGTAAATAAAAGACAGTAAAATCAAGAGGAAGTGATGAATCTTGAATATTTAATATTTTTGTTTTTCACTTTTAAATATAATTTAATTATACCATTATATAATTTACTTTTAGCATCCAGCTTGCAAACTTCCTAAACATTTAATAATTATCTCTTGTGAGTCAATAGGAGCTGGCTCAAGTACACCACTGAGTGAGGTCATGTCTTAGAATGGTAGCCAAGTATAATAAAGATAATCCTTGGAATTCCAAACATCTCAGCATGGATATATTTGATTCCCAAATAGTAAAACAACCATCATGTTATTATATGAAGTTATATTATGAAGTCCACCAAAAAGGGGCACATTTTTACTGATGACCTGGATGAAGAAATTGAGAAAGCGTTAGTGCATGTGCAACAATGAGGTACAATGGTAGAAGTACTAGATAACAATGTTACGGTATGCTACTGCGAATTTCTTCAGTGGTCGTCATGTTATAACTTGAAATTGGCCACGTTGGACTATGTACTTCATGGGAGTATTGACTATATGTCAGGATATGATTTATTGTTTTGTTTTTTAGATCTAAGAAAATGAAGACAATTGCCGATTGAATTTAATGGTGTCTCCTGTCTGTAGCATTACAACATGAATAGCACAAAAAGCTGTAGAGATATCCTTCTAATATTCAAAAACAATTATCTGACTCAGTAAAAAAAAAAAAAAATTCACTGCTGCCATTGATAAGCGAGTGATGTGTTGTCTTACTCTTAATGTAAAATGAAACATCAAGCATTTGTGTTGGGACTACACTCATTGGTCAACCATAGATTTTCTACAGATGCAAGAATTTGGCAAAAATTAATGAATGAATCAGCTATATTGAAGTTAGAATAAAGAACAGTGTGTATTTTATTTTTAAAATTGTGTAGTAATATTTTATATCAATAAAACTTATAAGGAACTGTGCACAAGATATAGATAGATATACATGCAATGTTTTCCTGGGAGAGCTAGTTGTTAAACATTTGCCAAAATACCACTGGCCTCCTTCTTCCAAAACTGCAGTAAAAAGTGTTGTTATTGTTCCTACTGACTTCCCTAGGAAATCCTAGGATGAAAGTTACACATGTTACTGGCTTAACTAAAGCAATGGCTTCTTTATACATTTCTTTATACTACCAGGGTTTTCCTAGAATCTGGACTAGTTGTCCCCTTATCACCTCTGTCAAAACTACCAAGGCCTCAAGGTTTTCACAATATTTTTACAACTTTTGTTTTCATAGTATTGAGTTTCTCTGCTTATCAATTAAAAATATAAAATAGATAATTCCTCTCCTTCTACCTAAAAGACTTTTGTTACTGTGTTATCATCATTTAAGCTCTAATTCCCAGAGTTCTTCTGATAGATTTTGGATGTGGGGGCATCTCACAGCCCCCAGGTGAGGACCTCTGCTCCTTCTGATGACCCTGCTTGAAACTGTTAGAAAGACAGGGAGCCCCAGAACCGGGGGTCCTGGTAAAGGATACTTGGGAGCCAGACTGCGAGGCAAATATCTTTACATCTGCGGAAGGGTGCACAACCAACAAAAGGTCTGGTAAGCAAGCACACTGAAATGGAAGTCCACTTGGATTTTATCTCTGATGCTGTCTGCCCCTCACTCTGATTTGATTGGTCAGAGCTTGGGTTCATATTCTTGCGCAATTGGTTAATTCATAGGATGGGGAGGGATTGACATTTGAGGTTTGGCAAAATGAAACCTCAGCTTCTAGAAAACCAAAACTTAAGATAGTGACCTCCTGGGGAATTGCAACTCATGCAAGTCAAAATGGCAGGACTTAAGATAAGAAACTCCTCTCTTTGACAGAAAAGGTTACTTGTTGATTCTCACAAAACTGAGAAGGAGCATCTGACAATAGCTTTAGAACAACTGCTACCTACCAGGGTGTTGAGGCTCTCTTTTTCCCAATACCTAGAACTTGGGATATCTTAACAATAAAAGCTAATATTTTAAATTAAAAGGTTATTATTTTCAAAGCCATAGGAACTCCTCTGTCTATATAATACTAGAGGCCCGATGCACAAAATTCATGCAGGGGGGCATGGTTCCCTCAGCCTGGCCTGCACCCTCTCCAATTCAGGACTTCTCGGGGGGTGTCCAACTGCAGGTTTGGACATCCCTCTCGCAATCCAGGACTGCTGGCTCCTAACCACTCACCTGCCTGCCTGCCTAATTGCCCCTAACCCCTCTGCCTGCCTGCCTGATGCCCCTAACTGCTCCCCTGCCAGCCTAATCGCCCCTAACCACTCTCCCCTGCCAGCCTGATCACCCCTAACCACTCTCCCCTGCCTGCCTGATTGCCCCTAACCGCTCTCCCCTGCCTGCCTGATCTTCCCTAACCGACTCTGCCTCAGCCCCGCCACTGTGGCTTTGTCCGGTCTATCCAGTCTAATTAGCATATTACCCTTTTATTAGTATAGATCAGTGATGGCGAACCTATGACACGCGTGTCAGAGGTGACACGCAAACTCATTGTTTTGGTTGATTTTTCCTTGTTAAATGGCATTTAAATATGTAAAATAAATATCAAAAATATAAATCTTTGTTTTACTATGGTTGCAAAGATCAAAAAATTTCTATATGTGACACAGCACCAGAGTTAATTAGGGTTTTTCAAAATGCAGACACGCCCAGCTCAAAAGGTTCGCCATCACTGGTATAGATGATAATTTAATGAGTACTCATTGTATTAGGTGCTGCATTTTGCACTTTCAATTTCCTGATTCACCTCCTTAGGTAGGTCTCATCATTATCCTCATTTTTAGAAATGAGGAAACAGATTTAAAAAGGATAACTTGCCAGGGTTTCAAGTGGCCAGGCTGAGATTTGAACCCAAGTTCACCTGGCCTCATAACTACTGTATTATTCTGTGACTTGTCAACGGGTCTGTTCTGTTTCTTAGTTTCTCAAGCAACTTATTGCCTCCGCTTCCCTTTTCATTGTCAGAATTTAATATTTCTTGAAATTTAAAGTCTGAGGACAGGGCCATTTTGTTATTGTGACATGTGTGTGTAACTGATTCAAAATGTTTTTTGAAAAAGAAGAAACTTGAAACTTTGAATAGATTCCTCCCCTTCCCTCACCCCATGTGGAAATGATCACCAAGTCTGGATTCCATGTTTAGATATTTCTTAAAGCTGTCCCTCGTCTGGCACCAGCCCCCAGTTCTCAGCTGGGGAACTTCTGGAGCCTTCTGGTTTGTTCCACATCTGGGTTTTCACTTTTCCCGATCAATAATGAGCAATTAAATCAGAAATATGATCGTTTCAATTTCTTGCTGAAATTCCTTTAGTGGTTTTGTTGCCTTTACGACATGATTCTTTCACTCACTGGAGGTCCCCAGCCTTCGCTAGCACCTTCCACTTTCCCATGGGCATCTGGAATCCAGCCATGGTTGAGCTCCTTGCACGTCCCAAACTCTGTCATACTTTCACATGTCTGTGCTTCTTCCCGCCTAGAATGCTACTTTCCTATCTCCCATTTATTCCCTCATCTGCGTGCCTACCTGTATTTCAGGTATGAGTCTGATTAGCCTAATCTGATTAGATGCTTTTTCCCTCTGTGCTCACGGAACTCTGCACATACCTCCTCATAACCCATAGCTGTCCAAATTGTGGATGGTTGGGGAGCAGATAATCTGTGAGCTCCCTGAGGGCAGGGATTGTAGCCCATCATAGAACTTGACACTTTGGAGGCACTCAGGATATTTCTGTTAGATGAATGAGAGTTGAAAGGTTTGCCTGTTCCATCATCTGTTCTCCACTCCATTAGAAATCTCTCTTTCTTTTCTCCTTTGAGGTAAAAAGTTCATTATGGAAGAAAATGGATGGTGGTGAAAACGACATTATGTAGATCCAACAGGAAGGCAAAATTCAGAAGAGACCAGAGATGCAGCTGTGCTAGGAAAAAGTGCTAGTTAAAAACTTGGGCCAATCACTTCCCTTCTCTGTATTGTGGCTTCTAGGAGAATGGGAAATTGAACATCATGATTGCTGAGGTTCTTTTAGGTCTACGAATACTAACCTATTCACACCTGATAGCTCTTTGTATTATAGCTTTTGGGGTATATATTGTGCAAGGATAGAGAACTTCCCAAAAGATCTAGGACCTATAATTTCCTAATCATGATAGCTAGTACAAATCTCATTTTAAGTATGTAGGATTATCATGTCTTTTGAGACTCTTTTAAAAGCTTATCTATTCTTCCTTCAAATTGTTAAACAAATGACATGTTAACATAAGTAGTAGAACTTTATTTTAAGATACCCTACCATGTCAAAATATATACATCAAAATGGATGCAAACTAACTCAATGAAGATACTTTGGGAGGCTATTTCCACGAGATGCCTTCGCTTATAATATGTTTGGAACTTGTTGTTCAGAATTATCCTCGAGCACTTACACATTCATTTCTTTAACGTTGGTAAATCTGTGTCTTCATAGGACAGATTTGTGAACAAAGAGGGTGATTGAACTGTTACTGGTTTATTTATTTATTAGTTTACTTTCTCTGCTTAAGAAAGTAGTATATGTTCATTTAGATGTGGGAGCATAGACTAAAAATGAAAGTTCACTATAGCCCAGTGAAACATTAATCAGTCCTTGGAAGAAAACACTAAAAATCATGGGGTTTTAGAGCCTGAAGGTGATAAGAGGTTCGGAATTCTCATCCAATACAAAAATGTTTTCTCTGACTCCCTTGCCAGTGCCCTGGGATGGAGTTTGTATGTCAGGAAGTGTGATGTCTGAGTTCATTTAAGTAAACAAAGTCCCCTCATGCTATCTTTTCATTTATCTTGGAAGTAACTAAAGATCTCCCCTTATTTCACTGGAGTGTTACTTTGGTATATTTTTTCTAATTTTAAAAATATCTCACATGTATATCATATGTAAGATTGAGGTCCTACTGTATATGCCTTGCATGTAGCCTTTTTTACTTAGTATTGTATGATGAGTACATTGCCATTCATTAAGTATATTTTAAAACATGATTTATTTTTATTTTTAAATATATTTTTATTGTTTTCAGAGAGAGAGAGAGAGAGAGAGAAACATCCATTTGTTGTTCCACTTATTTATGCATTCATTGGTTGATTTTGGTTGACTCTTGTAGGTGCCCTGACTGGGGATGGAACCCGCAACCTTGGTGTAGCAGAATGATACTCTAACCAACTGAGCTACCCAACCAGGGTTCTATTGTCTTCTTAAATAGTGGCGTCTGTTTGTGACTATTTTGCTATATGTTTAATGATAAAAATATTATAATTAAAACATATTTGTCAGTTTGATAAGTTAAACTGTTCTTCCATTGTGGAATTTTTAGTGAGGTTGAAAATGTTCACATATTCTTCACCTTAAATGTTCTTTTGCCTCAGATTCTGCTTGTTTGATATAAATATTGCCATCCAAACTTTCTTTTCATTTGTGTTTTCTAGGTACATCTTATCCTTCCTTTTATTTAGATTTCTGAGTCATTTGGTTTTAGACCTGTCCTTTTTATTTTTTAATATATTTTTATTGATTTCAGAGAGGAAGGGAGAGGGAGAGAGAGAAATATCAATGATCTGAGAAAAACATTGATCGGTTGCCTCCTGCAGGCCACACACTGGGGATTGAGCCCGCAACTTGGGCATAAGCCCTGACCAGGAATCGAACCATGTGGGGATTGAGCCCGCAACTTGGGCATCGAGCCTGCAACTTGGGCATAAGCCCTGACCAGGAATCGAACCATGACCTCCTGGTTCATAGGTCAAAGCTCAACCTCTAAGCCATACAGGCCGGGCTAGGCCTGTCTTGTAAACAGCATATAATCGAATGTTGAGAATCTTTGTCTTTGTTGGGGATGTTTCACCCATTCACATTTATTGTCATTTGTGATAGGTTCTGTAAATCGAATCACATTTTCTATGACATTGTTATATGGATAGCTGTTGTTGTTTTTTCCCTAGCGATTTAAAAGGCACACATAGTTTTTATTCTGTTGTTGCTAATTTTGTAGTTTATGAAAGTAAAATTGGTTTATTTGTTTCACTCAAATTAGCTCTGAAAGTTCATTTAAAAGGAGGCATTCAAAAGGAGTCACAAGCAATGGTGCATCATTGGAATAAGTATCCCTCTCTTAAGTAGACTATGCTGAAGGGCAAATTTATTTTATTTCAAGTGTGATACTTTTAGGTTAAAAAATAGTGTTTTATAGTCAGGTCAGTTTAAAGAGCCTCTCTCCATCAGTCTGACCTTTTGGGTACTTCAAGACTAATTTAAAATAAAGATAACGATAACAATTTAAAAATCTTCATCTAGGCCCTCTTTCTCTGCTGTGTACCTGCCTTCTTTGTCACCACTCACTGTGTCTTTACCATAAGGAGTGGAGAGCAACCAGCCATTGGAAGTGAGAGCAGTATGGTTTGGCAGAAACAGCTCTGAATGGTTAGAACCTGGATAGGCCACTTTCCTTCTGGCTTCAGTTTCCACATCTGGAGGAAGTTTAAGAGGTGGGAACACATGATATCTGAGGTCACTTCTAATTTTGACCTTCAACAATTAAACAGAGTTTATTAAGGACCTACTTGCATATCTTCAGTACTAGGTCCTGTATAGAATGAGAAGCACAAAGCCAATCTATGTATTAAAAGAAAAGAAAAAAAGAAAAGATCCTAAGCTGATAGAAGATTCTGTACCTGGATCCGTGTGGTGCTTACATTGTTAATAGTGTGTAAAAATTCACTGGGCTGTATGTGCCTTTAAGATGCGGGTACTTTACTCACTTTAGTATATTTTATTCTTCAATAAATAGGAAAACTAAACAAAAAAGAAAAGAAAAAGGAAGGGAGGGA
>NW_005353460.1:5935164-5936929 GCF_000412655.1 Myotis brandtii
GGAAGGAAGGAAGGAAGGAAGGAAGGAAGGAAGGAAGGAAGGAAGGAAGGAAGGAAAGGCAAACTGTTAAGATGTTTAAGAAGAAAAGAAAAACTAGCCAGATGTTTAGAGGTTGTGATTTTGAGGCAGGATGATGTAATGGAGACCCACAGGAAGTAGATAGTGAGGTTGAACCCTGACAGCATCAAATATTAGCCTTGAAATCTTGTGCACATTATTTAACCTTTGAGACTCAGTTTCCTTAGTAAAAATAACATTTGTAGTTTCTACTTTATGAGACAGCCAGGGGTATTGAATGAATTATAAGGCACATTAAGCACCTGGCAGGTAGCAGGTGATCAATACATATTTTTCAAAAGATGTAGTAAGAGGGTATTAAACAAACATATGACAGATTCAAAGAACTATAGGATTTTACATCATTCTTTTGAAATTACCCCCAAATAAATAGAACCCAGAAAGCCCGGTGTTAACTATGAAGAAAAGCTAGGCTCATATTTTTCTGGTGACATTACAAATTTGTAATATCGCCCTTGGAGACCCACCTGGCAATTTATAATAAAAATCACCTAGCTGAATATGGTCTTTAAACTGTTAATCCCATTTTTCAGATCATAGCCTAAGAAAATAGCTCAAAAAGGAAAACCAAAATTTATGTATTTAAAGATGCTTTATGACAGCATGGATGGACCTGGAGAGCATTATATTAAGTGAAATAAGCCAGTCAGAAAAAGACAAATACCATATGATTTCACTCATATGTGGAATCTAATGAACAAAATAAGCTAACAAACAAAATAAAAACAGACTCATAGATAGAGAACAGACTGGCAGCTGTCAGAGGGAAGGGGTGGTGCAGGGCTGGGTGAAAAGGTAAAGGGATTAAGCAATAAAATAAAATTCATGGACACAGACAACAGTATGGTGAGTATCAGAGGGAAAGAGGAGTGGGGAAGGTAGAAGAGGGTATGGGGGATAAATGGTGATTGAAGAAAAAAAAATGGTGATGGAAGAAGACTTGATTTGGGGTGGTGAACACATAATACAATATACAGATGATGTATTATAGAATTGTACACCTGAAACCTATATAATTTTATTAACCAGTGTCACCCCAACAAATTCAATAAAAAAGAGAAAAAATGCTTGACTAGGTTATAAGGCGTGGAAACAACTACCTGAAAGATGACTAGTTAAACCATTTAGCAAAACAGTAGAATATTGCTGCATTTAAAATGACAGATATATGGATTAAGTAGATATATGGAGAATTTGAGCGAAAAATTAGAAAATTGTGCTCATAGTGAACACAAACACATAAAACCTATGTCTGTGCAATGACGAAGGTTGGAATGAATTTAGAAAATCTCTGGCTGTACGTGGGTGATCTATATTTTAGTTTTTGGTTTATTATATAGTCCGTCCTTCCTTATTCACAGGGAATACTTTCCAAGACCCCCAGTGGATGCCTAAAACCATGAGTAATACAGAACCCTATATATGCTATGTTTTTCCTATACTATGAAAAAGTTTAATTTATAAGTTAGGTGCAGTAAGAGATTAACAACAATAGCAACATTCATAATAAAAATAGAGCTCTTGCCGAAACCGGTTTGGCTCAGTGGATAGAGCGTCGGCCTGCGGACTGAGGGGTCCCGGGTTCGATTCCGGTCAAGGGCATGTACCTGGGTTGCGGGCACATCCCCAGTAGGAGATGTGCAGGAGGCAGCTGATCGATGTTTCTCTCTCATCGATGTTTCTAACT
>NW_005353460.1:5937163-5937540 GCF_000412655.1 Myotis brandtii
ACTATTGTCTGTGTCCATGGGTTATGCATATATGCATATAAGTTTTTTGGTTAAGCTCTCCCCTCCCACTCCCCCACTCTCGCCTTCTGTCGTACTTGAGAAATGCTTATCCCAGAAATAATTGTCAGCTAAAACCAGAAATAATGGTCAGCTAAATACGGAGACAAAAATCCATGAGAGAAATTATTCTTTTTTTTTTAGTAGTAAGAAAAGGGATCCTTGAACCTAAGCTTACAACACCACAGCTGTCAGTCTGATAACCAAGATGGCTTTATCTCTTGAACATATTTTTGGAAGTTTGCCTCCCCAATGCATTTTGGAAAGTAGTTTTAAAAAAATGTATCTTTATTGTTGAAAGTATTACAGATGTCTCCTAT
>NW_005353460.1:5937572-5941925 GCF_000412655.1 Myotis brandtii
CCCACCCCACCCTGCACCTCTCCCAGGCCCTCACCACACTATTGTCTGTGTCCATGGGTTATGCATATATGCATATAAGTTTTTTGGTTAAGCTCTCCCCTCCCACTCCCCCACTCTCGCCTTCTGTCGTACTTGAGAAATGCTTATCCCAGAAATAATTGTCAGCTAAAACCAGAAATAATGGTCAGCTAAATACGGAGACAAAAATCCATGAGAGAAATTATTCTTTTTTTTTTTAATTAAAAAATTATTTATTGAATGTATTGGGGTGACATTGGTTAATAAGGTTATATAGGTTACAGGTGTACAGTTCTGTAATACATCACCTGTATATTATATTGTGTGCTCTCTGCCCAAAGGCAGTCTCCTTCCACCACCATTTACCCTCCTCTACCCCGCCCCCTCCCTCCTTTCCCTTTGGTAAACACAATACGGTTATCTGTGTCTGAGATTTATTATTATTTTTTTTGCAAAAGGTGAAGGGAGAAGTTGTTCTTAAAGTTGTCAAGTCCCCTGTTGGCTACATTTCTTCCTCCCCCGCTCCGCCCCCAAAGCTGGCGTTGTTTCTTTTCTTTTGTGATAAAGAAGGTTTTATGGATTTTGAAATGGTTTACAATTGCCTTATTTAGTTGCTCTTATTTCTTATGTCTCCCCAGAGGGTCACAAAGTCTATCATTTAAAAGGAGGAAACGATGTGTTTTTAGTGCAAGGAGAGAATAGCCACTTTAGAGAGCTAACAGGGATGGAATAAGTGGAGTCTGGCACCTATAGCCATGACATCCTAAGTACTTTGGATCATCTCAGATGTCAGAAGCTTCACAGGGAAAATAGAATGAGCTGCTGGGCAGCGGGGTGCCTCCTTTTCACCACCTGAAAGTCCAAATCAACTCTTTAGTGGTTCTGAAATGAAAAGATTGTCCGAGTGCTTGGGAGAACATGGCGGCCCTGGCTGAGAAACCTTCCTCCTCTCCAAGGCCTTCCCTTGGGCTGGCTCTTGGGAAGAGAGTACCTTAGGGAAACAATGAAGGGATTTGCTAGGTGTGGAGGGGGCATCCAGGTATTAGAGGGGATGGAGGAAGCTTTGTGTCTGAAGTATGTTTGTTGTCAAGGAAAAAATGTTTTAAAAATTGTATTTTATTGATCTCAGAGGGAAAAGGAGAGGGAAAGAGCAATAGAAACATCAATGATGAGAGAGAATCATTGATTGGCTGCCTTCTGCACGCCCCCCTCTGGGGATCAAACCCACAACCCGGGCATGTGCCCTGACCAGAAATCCAACTGGGACCTCCTGGTTCCTAGGTCGACACTCAACTGCTGAGCCACACTGGCCGGGATATCATGGAAAATTTTGGATCCCAGTTACAAAATATAAGGAGTGCTCCCCAAAAGTGGCCTGGCAGAATCACAGAGTTGGAAGGAGTCTTAGAATTTGACTAGTCCAAACCCTTAATTTTACCAAAGAGGAAACAGATTTAAGGAGAAATGGCTTGCCCAAGTTTACAGTCACGGGCAAAATCAAGTCTGTTGATGTGTGGCCATTTCTGTTCTTGCTCTCCCTGGCTGTAATCCCCCACCTTCCACCATCACTTCATTAACGACCTTCTCTGCTGCTACCAAGCAAAAGATCAGCCTTCAGACTAATAAATGCAGTTGTTTGATGCAGAGTTTTTTTAAAGTCATCAGAGGTCTGAGTCAGCAAATAATGATCTATAGCATCGTCCCATCATCCCCTGTGTCTAGCAGAGGGAGAGAAGTTTACTTTCAAGAGCTCAAACTAGGTTCATATCCTAGGTCCACCCCTGAGATGGTGGATGACACTAAGCAAGTATTTAACCTCTTTGAACTTCAATATTATCATTTTAAAAATGGAGGATCATAATAGTACCCATCTCTTAGGTTCCTTAGGTGAGGATTAAATCAGCTAGTCAGTTAGATTGGGGTCTGGTGTATAGTAAATCCTCAATAAATGCTAGCTATTGTTATTACTACTATGAGGGTAGTTAGAACTATTTCTGTCAAAAATTGTAAGGAAATAAGAAAAATATTTTTTAAGGGAGAGATTGGTGCTCAGAAACACTTTTCTGGGATTAGAAAACCTGAACTTCCAGCAATCAGAAATCTTTATGGGACTATTGTAGCTTTTTCCCCTGTAGCTTTGCATCCAATAACTATCTTAATTACCCCCAAATTTCAACTGTTACTTATTTAAAATTTTTTTTCCTGATTTTAGTCTCTCTACTCAATAATTTTTATAGCTTTGTTGAGGTATAATTGATATACAATAAACTCAGTATACAAAACAATTTGATTAGTTTTGATATACACATGAAACCATCACCAAAATCAAAACAATGAACACATGTATCACCAGGAAAATTTCATGTCCCTTTTGGGAATCTTGCCATCCTACCCCTTCTGGTCCCTCCTGGCCCCTCCCAACCCTCCACTCCCATTCATAGGCAAAACTGATTTGCTAGAATTTATATAAATGAAATCATACAGTATGCTTGCTATTTGTCTGTCTTCTTTCACTCAGCATAATTACCATCCATGTTGATCTGTATACAAATAGTTCATTTCTTTTTATTGCTCAGTACTCCCAAACTGGCTGTAGTATGGAGTGAAAATAATTTTTAAATAAATAAAAATATTTATTGATTAAATATCTGTTTCCTTTTCTTCCCCCTCCCCCTATTTCATTGTTAATCCGTATACATAGTAAAGAGTATACAGCAATTGTAGGTCCCCTGAGAATAACACCCACTTATATTCCATATGCATATTTTTAAAATGGTGTCTATAAGCAATATTACTATTTATTTGAATGTTGAGATTAAATTTTTCTCCTGTCTTGTTGGCTCTCAGTATAAATATTGAAAACCTATTTGAAGAAATAATGGCAGAAAACTTCCCCCACCTGGTGAAAGAAATGGACTTACAGGTCTGTCTTCTTTCACTCAGCATAATTACCATCCATGTTGATCTGTGTACAAATAGTTCATTTCTTTTTATTGCTCAGTACTCCCAAACTGGCTGTAGTATGGAGTGAAAATAATTTTTAAATAAATAAAAATATTTATTGATTAAATATCTGTTTCCTTTTCTTCCCCCTCCCCCTATTTCATTGTTAATCCGTATACATAGTAAAGAGTATACAGCAATTGTAGGTCCCCTGAGAATAACACCCACTTATATTCCATATGCATATTTTTAAAATGGTGTCTATAAGCAATATTACTATTTATTTGAATGTTGAGATTAAATTTTTCTCCTGTCTTGTTGGCTCTCAGTATAAAGAAAGCATCCTTCCATTGGCCTCATCCAATGAATTGACTCAAATTCAATTGCATAAATATTTACACATAGTTTTCATTTTCATGGTGAAATATTTATTCTGTTCAGTCCTTTTTTGAAATTGTAGACAGTGTGTTCCCAATTCCCTCTCAGCTGGAGCATAACATGAAATAAACTAAAAAATTGATACAGCAAAAGTAATATATTTGCAAGATAATGAGAGATCATTTGAGAGGCAAGTCCATTTTTGTAATGATTTTTTTTGCCAACATCATAGTATCTTTCAACTATTGACATTGCTGCATCTGGGAAGGAAGAAGATAAAAATTCACATTCAAAATGCCCGTTCAAGTTTGGTGAAAGATTTAATTTCTTCATCTATCACCATGTCACCAGCCCTATGAATACTATAGATCATGCCTCAGTGCCAGAAGTACGGAGACTTGGCAGTGTAGAGGGTAGCATTTAGCCAGAGGGAATCATAAAGAAGACCGAGAAAACAAACGTTATCCATTCTGCATCTCAAACTTGTGTCCTGGGCAATTGTCCTGAGTGCACTCTACCCAAGAAGCCTGGGAATGCAGGAATTGAAAAATAGCCCGTAATGGAGATGTATATACTGACGTTAAAGATGCTGCAAGGATTCTAGTGGCAATAGATTTTTATGGAGAACAATAAAAAGTAAGTGCAGTTTCTGTATTGGAAGATAACTTGGAGATTATTTGGTCCACACTTTTATGTTGCAGGTGACTTGCCCAAGGTCAAACAATAACTCACTGGCAGAACTGGGACTTGATCTGGTATTTATGAACCACACACTTGTGCCCTCTCCTTGTTGCTACTTCTGTTGGGGCTGGTCTGTTGGTGTGTAGGGTGTTGGAATACATGATTTGTTCTTGTTGGACGCCCCATGTAAAGGCGCCTTTTGCCTGGGACAGTGGTTGGCAATCTCATTAGTCAGCAGAGCCAAATATCAACAGTACAACGATTGAAATTTCTTTTGAGAGCCAGCTTTTTAAAACTTAAACTATATAGGTAGGTACATTCAACTTTAAATTC
>NW_005353460.1:5941953-5950085 GCF_000412655.1 Myotis brandtii
CCACCAACACAAAAGAATTACAATTCTTAAATTGATGACAAAAATACCTGTAGGATTTGCAGCTGGTTGGAAAAATACAGGTAACTTTATGCTTCGAGGAGGTACTTTTGTCACCCGCGTGTGATTTGCGGACGCGACTAGCACTAACCACTGCACAATGAGACTGCGGACTGACTGGCTCACTCAACTCGTGCATGAATCGGGCGCCTCCCCCGCGCTGCGTATCCCGCGGCCCGCCTGCGCTGCATCTCCTGTCGCCCAACCCACCGACACCCCCCACTGCTTCTAATGCCACTTCTTCAAAATAGACTCGCCCAGACCGAAAACTGACTTCTGCGCATGGGCCACGAAGTTTCAATCGCACTGTTCGTGCGCGCCCACACGTGGTATTTTGTGGAAGAGCCACACTCAAGGGGCCAAAGAGCCACATGTGGCTCGCGAGCCGCGGTTTGCCGACCACTGGCCTGGGACATTGTATGCTTGATGAACTGCTCTTGAGATTATGTCTTCTTTGGGGGTGAGTTTACTTTGCTGAATGGAGAGTTGTGCATGCTTGATTCTGCTATGTGTCAGAAAGACCATGACAAGATGTAACACTTGTTTAATGGATAAACTCATGGTTTTGATTGTCAAATGATTCCTATCATCAAGTAGTCTGGTAAAATCTTTCTACTCAGAAAAGACATCATTTTAATTCTTATAAGAGCTTGTACTATTTTTAAGCTCCCCTTTCCAAGTCTTAACATCTAAGTCTAAATGCTGTAACATAGCCCATCTGTAACATATCTTCTCACACACAGGGATTCTCAGTGTGGGGGTGGGAAGACAACAAATAAAGATCATCTTCTTTTACTGAAATCACTGATTTAGTCCAACGCCTTTATTTTTCAGATCTGTAAGTGGAGACTCAGAAGTTATAGACTTGTCTAAAGTCTTATAGTAAAGCATTTAAGATGATGTCTTAGTCAGTTTGGGCTGCTATAACAAAACACCATAAACTGGGTAGCACAAATTTATTTCTCACAGTTCTGGAGACTGGAAATCCAAGATGATGGTGTGAGCATGGCCGGGTTCTGGTGAGAGCCCTCTTCTGGGTTGCAGATAGCTGACATGTCTTTGTATCCTCACATGGTGAAAAAAGAACTAGCTAGCCCTCTGGCCTCTTCTTCTAAGGACACTAATTCCAGTCATGGGGCCTCCACCCTCATGACAGAACTAGATCCCAAAGACCCTACCCTCCAAATACCATCACACTGGGTCTAGAATGTCAACATATGAGTTTGGAGGGGACACAGTCAGTCCACAACAGATGAACACCCAATATTTTGTTCTGCACAGGATTATCTGTAGCAAATCTCTCTGAAACACTGTTCATGCCTCATTAGCATCTGTGATGGTACCTAGCATGTGTCGAGCAGCTGCAATATCTAATAGGAGCAGGGCTGGCCAGAAGAATTTATTGGGAGAGGGTATCTCATAAACTGAACAATTGCATGTGAGTATAACTGTGACACTGCAGACTGTGTACTGGGAAACAGCTTTCTTTTATGGAGGTGCATCAATTGTCTGTCTGTATCTTAACGGATTTAGGAGAACAATTGGGTTATTGGTCTCACAACCAATGGCAAACAGAGCAATTTAGTTTCTCTTCAAGAGACTAGATATTGCTCTGTTCCTCTCCAATCCAAATCAGACTGTCTTTCTTTATGCTCTAACAGCATATAATTTGTATCTCTATTTAGCAGGTGAGTCATTTCCTCCTTCATCATGTTAGTGGTTCCCATGTTGATAATGTGGAGATGATTCAAAGAGGAAACTCACAGGAACACCCCCTCTCCCCCCGCATTGCCTAGCTTGGGAGGCACTGGATAAATCTTTGGAGTATAAGGGAAAATTATTTGATACCCTCAAAGGTAATAAACCCATACATTTTAAAAGAGACTTCATATAATTTAGTAGTAAGATAATTTTGTTCATAGTCTTGATAGTTCTGCTAATAGTATCTGAGATTATCCCCATTCACCAGAGTAAGAAATTGAAGGGAAGAAGTAATAGTTACCTGCACTGGAAGGATTAGGAATGAGAAACAGATATCTTCTCGTTTGGTCTGCTTCTGTTCACATGAGACCAGGACACAGAGATCCTGTTTTTCATTTCACAGAATAACAGAGAACAACATTTTTGGGGAAGAACGCATGGCTTTTAAAGTTAGTTGTGCCCTAAAACCTACTATTTTCAGTAACATTATTTAATGTGGAAGGAACGTGGTCAAGAATATAGTAACATGTGATTTGTAATGTGTAGCATCCGAGAGCACTTTCTTTTTGGGAAACATATTCTTGAGAAAGATAATTTTAGAAGTAGGCTACACAGTTCCTGACCCTAACCCTACTCTGTCTTCCAGTACCATAACAAAGAGGACGCCATTGATTTATACAAATAAAAAAAATTACCATCAAGATTTAAAAACACACATGTTATTATCTACATGTGCACAAAGAAAATCTCACGAGGCAGCTTCAGTTGGCAGACACATATCTAGTCTCTTAGTGCTTTTCATTTATTATTTGAGGCACACAAATCCCTCCTTATTTTTTACATTTCAGGAATCAATGTGTCTGACATATGGTTTAGATTAAATAAAGATTTAAAGATTTACATTTGTGAAGGTGAGGAAGCCTTGGAACTTACAAGACACCTGGATGGGTATTGTCGCACCATTGGGCCAATTGTGTTTTTGAAGTTCCTTGGAGATGAAAATGCTGGGAACCTTCCCTTATTAATTGTACATTGAGTAGAACCGGTTCCTAGACTGTTCAACTGTTCTTGATCTCAGTGTCCTCATTTTCAGCTGCTCTTTTCAATAGTTGACTTTTGCTAGTCCTCTTTTAGCATGATGACAGCTGACTTATTCATGGAGTACTGCTAATAGATGTATGACAAACTCTGTTACTGTGGGGTGGGTGCGGCAGACTTCCTGACCTTTAGAATCCCAACTGGGACTTTTCCAAAACCCAAGGATGTGATGTTTCCATGGACATTCTCCAAGTCACTCTCATGCGCATCTTGCTTTCTCTCGCTACTATAACTAAAACTCATGAAGCCACCACAGAAGCTCCTCTATCATCCTCACTCTCTGTGCCAGTCTCTCGAGAACACATTGGGCATCAGATGATGGGAGAGGGGACCTCAGACCTGGATACAAGTTTTTAGATTGAGGGAATGTTACTGAGAACTATTTTTTTTTTGAATTGGACAATGCAAGGTACTATATCTACTCTGTGTACCTTCAGTTGCTTTGCTGGATTTAATTTTCATTTTTAGCACATTCTTATTGTCTATTTCTTTGATACTCAGGAAGACTTGACCAAGAGTGTGCTTTTGTCACTGTGATTTCTTATGCAGAGTGAGGGATTCAGGAGATTGGGGAGGGCCTGTGTTCCCACGGCCTCAATGGCAGTCTGCCAGGTTACCACGTTAATGAAGCCAGCACCTACCTCTGTTAGGGAATCACACACGAGGACTAGCACCTGTAGATAAGACAGTGTTGCATAATAGAGAAAGTAGAGGCTTATTTTCCTTTTTCTTTTTAGAGTTTAGGCTTATTTATTTACTAGAGGCCTGGTGCATGGATTTGTGCACTGGTGGGGTCCCTCAGCCTGGCCTGTGCCCTTTCACAATCTGGAACCCCTCAGAGGATGTTAGACTGCCAGTTTTGGCCCGATCCCCAGAGGCCTGTGGGAATCAGCCAAAACCCACAGTCCAACATCCCCTGAGGGATGTAGTAGTGTGCCAAGCAGTAGGCAGCCAGGGAGGAGCCCAAGCCCTGGAACTGCACTGCTCCTGCTCATCCCGCCCCACTGCGCCTGCTGCCACCACTGCTTGCTGCCGCGGAGGTGGAAGAGGCTGGCACTGCCTCAGCTGCGCTCACTAGCCTTGAGCTAGGTGGTGCTCCCACTGTGGGAGCACACTGACCACCAGGGGGCAGCTCCTGCGTTGAGCGTCTGCGTTGGTGGTCAGTGCACATCATAGCGACTGGTCGTTCGGTTGCATAGGCTTTTATATAGATTTATTTATCTTCATTTGTTGAAATTATTACAGATATTCCCCTTTTGTCCCTCATTGACTCTCTCCACCCTATACTCCCCTTTCTCATGCCTTCACCACACTATTGTCTGTGTCTGTGAGCTATGCATATATGCATATAAATTCCCCAGTTAATCTCTCCCCACCTACACCCCACCACCCCCCGCCTTCCCTCTGAGATTCGTCAGTCTGTTCCATGCGTCTGTATCTCTGGATCTATTATGTTCATGAGCTTACGTTAGATTCCACATACGAGTGAAATCATGTGATACTTTTCTTTCTATGACTAGTTTATTTAGCTTAGCATAATGCCCTCCAGGTCCCTCCATGCTGTCTCAAAGGATAAGAGATCCTTCTTTTTTATGGCTGCATAGTATTTCATGGTATAAATGTACCACAGCTTTGTTATCCACTCATCTATTGATGGGAGTTTAGGTTTTGAAGTCAGAAAAATCCCAGTTTTACCATATACTAGTTGGGAAGGTTTCCTAACACCTTTGAGCCTCACGTTCCCCATTTGTAAAATGGGAATATTGTGCATGTATCCATAGCATTGTTGTGGGGGTCAAATAAGTTCATATGTAACGCAGCTAGCACAGTGTACGGAACATGATAGGTGTGCAGTTGAGGTTTCTTCCCTTTCTTCTAATGGGGGATGTGTCCAGTTGAATACACCCACCTGTCCTTAGCATGTGGTTCACCTTCAGGAATCCTCCCACAGTGATCTCTAGGGGAGTCCTGTCAGTGGTTCTGCCTTCCTGTCTCTTTCCTTTTCCATTTCTAGCTTGAGATGACGACCTTCTTGGGGAACATGATGTGTGTAACTGCTAAGGAGACAATGTACTTCCCAGAGCCAAGGATCAAACTTTTAATAAGTTCTTTAGTAGGAAAAGAGGGAGGAGCTGAGCCATCCTGTGGCTCTTCACCTGCAGTTCTGCATTCCTAGGACCAGACTCTTGGAGGCTGGATGAATGTAAACGACAGTGTGTAAATGAAAAACTAAACCTTTCTCTTCAAGTTTTTGGTGTGAGAAGAACAAATTAGATTATTAATAATCATGTGGAGGTATGAGCTGAATGTCTACTTAGTTTCATTATTAAAACAAGAGTGGTTTGGACAAGCAGCTTTTTGGCTTCTAGAATTTCTGTCTGGTTCAGCCTTCTCGCCTCCACTCCAGCCTCCACCAGGTCCACAAGGGCGACCCAGAAGACCTACAAGGTGTCCACCTCTGGACCCCGGGCCTTCAGCAGCCGCTCATACTCCAGTGCACCGGGCAATCGCATCAGCTCCCCGTCCGTCCTTTTCCCTTGTGGGCAGCAGCTACCGAATTAGATGATTAATAATCATGTGGAGGTATGAGCTGAAAGTCTACTTAGTTTCATTATTAAAACAAGAGTGGCTTGGACAAGCAGCTTTTTGGCTTCTTCTCGAATCTCTGTCTGGTTCAGCCTTCTCGCCTCCACTCCAGCCTCCACCATGTCCACAAGGGTGACCCAGAAGACCTACAAGGTGTCCACCTCTGGACCCCGGGCCTTCAGCAGCCGCTCATACTCCAGTGCACCGGGCAATCGCATCAGCTCCCCGTCCGTCCTTTTCCCTTGTGGGCAGCAGCTACCGAGGTGGCCTGGGCACCAGCATGAGTCTGGACACGTGGGTCAGGAGAAACTGAGGCTGGAAGCAGAGTTTGGCAACATGCAGGGACTGGTGGAGGACTTGGAGAATAAGTACGAGGAGGAGATCAACAAGCGCACAGAGATGGAGAATGAATTTGTCCTCATCAAGAAGGATGTGGATGAAGCTTACATGAACAAGGTAGAGCTGGAGTCCCGCCTGGAAGGGCTGACCGATGAGATCAACTTCTACAGGCAGCTGTATGGAGAGGAGATTCGTGAACTGCAGTCCCAGATCTCCGACACATCTGTGGTTCTGTCCATGGACAACAACCACTCTCTGGACCTCAATGGCATCATCGCTGAGGTCAAGGACCAGTACGAGGACATCGTCAACCGCAGCCAGGCTGAGGCTGAGACCATGTACCAGATCAAGTATGAGGAGCTGCAGACGTTGGCTGGGAAGCACGGGGATGACCTGCATCGCACGAAGACTGAGATTTCTGAGATGAACTGGAGCATCAGCCGACTCCAGGCTGAGATCGAGGGCCTCAAAGGCCAGAGGGCTTCCCTGGAGGCTGCCATCGCTGATGCCAAGCAGCGTGGGGAGCTGGCCATCAAGGATGCTCAGTCCAAGGTGGCTGAGCTGGAGGCCGCTCTGAGAAACGCCAAGCGGGACATGGCCCGGCAGCTGCGTGAGTACCAGGAGCTCGTGAACGTCAAGCTGGCCCTGGACGTGGAGATCGCCACCTACCGCAAGCTGCTGGAGGGCGAGGAGAACCCGCTGGAATCTGGGATGCAGAACATGAGCACCCATACCAAGACCACCAGCGGCTACTCGGGTGGGCCGAGGACCCCATCTATGGGAACCTCACCTATGGCCTGGGATTCCAGGCCAACTTGGACTCTGGCAGGAGCTCTGGCTGCTTCAGCCACACCAGCTCCTCCAAGACGGTGGTTGTGAAGAAGATTGAGACCCGCGATGGGAAGCTGGTGTCTGAGTCATCTGATGTCCATCCCAAGTGAATGATGACTGCGGGCCCTCCTGTCCTCCAAGCCTTGGGAAAGGAGCTGTGCCCGGAAGCTGCGGGCCCAGGAAGCCCCGCCTGAGGCTCATCCCTAGTCCTCAGCTCACCCTTGGGGTGGGGGAATTTACTGCCTGGGGGGCTGCCTCTTTCCCGTGCCCCCAACTAAGAGCCAAATCAAGTGTTGTTTTTTTTCCTCCCCAAAATAAAGTCTCAAATGGCTCTGCCAACCCTAAAAAGAAGGAAAGAAAGAAAGAAAGAAAGAAAGAAAGAAAGAAAGAAAGAAAGAAAGAAAGAAAACAAAAAACAAGAGTGGTTTGGAATAATGGGGATTTCACCCTGCTTTTATTTAGATGGCAAAGAAAATTTATTAAGGATATCAGGAAAGACCATGCTGGCGACTTAGCCTCCAAAGCTGCCCCCTGCATGCTAAAAGACGGAGAAGAAAATTTAAGTGGCTGAGAATAAGACGAGGAGATGGAAAGCCAAGTTATAAACTCATTTCAACTCTTGGCCTGCAGGCTCTGGGGTAACATTTGTTGTCAAGGATGGAAAACAACTCAGATGCGGGTCCATGTGATTATTCCACTTTGGCATTGCTGCCTTTCTGCCAACTACAATTCCATTTAGACATAGATTAATTAGCCAGGCGGGAGGGAAGTGCGCTCTGGGAGATCAAAGCCAGAAGAGGCAGGGCTGCAGCTGCAGCCTGTAGAGGGCGCTGCCAGGGGGCCGGAGAGAACCCACGGGGCCGACCCACTGGAACAGGAGACCCACAGGATACTGGGGGCAGTGTGTGGATACCCGTGGACTCCAAACCTCTATAGCGATGCGCCTCATTCTCCTGCTGACCTTGTTAATGGCAGTGCCTCAGAGAAAACCTTCAAACTGAGGTGAAGGAAGACACAAAAATGTGACAGGTCAGCTTCAGCCTCCAGGAGGTTGTCCCCATGAAGAAAGGGCTAGTGGCTGCAGGCCTGAGTGGCTTCAGTCTCTCCCTTTGGCCGTGTCAACATGCTGCACCTTTTTTAATTCTTGCAGTAAAACGGGCACAATAGTTCTTTTTTTCGCTATTACTTGAAGTAGAAAGACAGGTGAGATAAAATCTGAAAACTCTTGGGAAAGACGGGCTCTGCGGTAATGAATTGAAGATAGCATGATTAACACATTGACCAGGAGGGCGCAATCCCTTTTCCAGGGTATTGCCCTTGCTGTTGCTTCCAGAGTGCCTCGCTTGTTATCTCTTTTCCATCTGTTTTTTATCTTCCTTGACACATCTATGTCCTCCAGTGGAATTCCTTCGAGGCCGGGCTGGTGTGGGGGCACGTGGTGTGGCCGAATCTCTCCTGCCTCATTCTGCTGGGAAGACAGGAGGGCGTTTGGCCGGGGCGGGCAGGGTTGGTGCTGCTGC
>NW_005353460.1:5950185-5953816 GCF_000412655.1 Myotis brandtii
TCCTGGGCCTCTGGCTCTCCTGCCCGCCTCCGGATTCTTTCGGGCGTGCGCTCCCTTTCCTTCCCCCGTGGAAAACTTCCAGGAGGGTTTGCTGTTTTTTTAAATCATTGCATAGAACCATCAGACAAAAACCTGGTGCGCCGAGCGCGGTCCTTTCAGAGGGGGCAGCACTTCAGCTCCTGCCCCACCTGGCAGTCCGGGGGGCCCCAGTGCCGCGAGCGGCCGGAGTTGGGTAGGACGCAGCGCGCGGGCGGGGGGCACGATTCTTTCTTGCGAGGTTTGCTCTTTCCCTCTCCTCTCTATTTTTTTATGTTCTTTATCAAGTAAATATGAGTCCTCCGCTTTGCTTTTACACACACTTCTTCATGGCTTTCACTATTTATTAAACCTTGATTCTGTGAGTTTTTTTTTTTTTTTAAGCAAATGCTTCTTATTTTACCCGTTAAGATAGGGAAGGGAGAAATACCATTCTAATTTTGGGGGCAATACTTTAGATGCATTGTTTTTTTATGTTCTTTATCAAGTAAATATGAGTCCTCCGCTTTGCTTTTACACACACTTCTTCATGGCTTTCACTATTTATTAAACCTTGATTCTGTGAGTTTTTTTTTTTTTTTAAGCAAATGCTTCTTATTTTACCCGTTAAGATAGGGAAGGGAGAAATACCATTCTAATTTTGGGGGCAATACTTTAGATGCATTGTATTTTAAATCCTAAGTGATTTAAAATGTTACCACCTCTATTTAAGACATGGAAATTCACAGGGGCTACCTCCCATTTCTTTTCTTTATTTTATTTTGTATTTTTTTTGTATTTTAGAGTCCTTTCCATTTCAAGCAGAGAAGCCGAAGTATTTTTACCCAGTAGAGGAATGATGTAGTTCCACCCATCACCTTCTTTTCTTATATGCTTCCAGGTAAGTGAGTCTGTTAATCATAAATTACTTAAGAAATGAGCTTTGCATGGTTTGATTGAACTCAGTATTCTGGCTGTGTTTGAAATATGTTAATTTCATTTCTCTCTCAATAGTTTGATGAATAGCAAATTATTTTAAGATATGAATACTTTTTCAAAGTAATGAAATTACTTGGCTGCTTTGAATCCTTTTATTCATTTTGTAAAGCCATGTAATCTACATTTGACTTTACCAACTTCTTCAGAATTTCTCTCTTCCCAAAGTGGCAAATGACTTAAACCAATCATGTACTTAGAAGAACGACATGATTCTTTAAAAAATCTGTTCACTTGAATAGGAACATTTGTTCTCCTTTTGGAAGTTGTGACAGAATATTAAGTTTTCTCAAATATTTAGCCCATCATTTTTGACCATGCCACACAATAATAATTTAAATAAAATGGCTTAGGAAATTGAAGAATGATCATCCTTTCTAACTTTTAACATCAGAGGGGTATACTTTCTAGAACTCTGGGAGACTCGTCCCCTAATGGATTACATGGTTGGTTTTAGTGTGGGACCAGTGTAAATCTCTGGAACGTTGCTTTAGTTCTGCTCTTGTAACCAGTAATTTTGTGTTTCTCTGCAATAAGATATTTTATTACATTTGGCAAAACTAAACTTTTAAAAAAAGGAACCTTGGGGACATCATAGACGTTGAAATGCAGCAGCATGAATTGGGAAGTTATAAATATGGTTCTTATTTTCAGCAGAGCAAACCTTTCTTGGTTTTCTTTAGAAATTAGTCAATAGACATCATAATGAAAATAGGTAAGTTGTGCTCAGCATATACTTATCACCAAGAAAACTCCCTTCGCTCTTCCTCTTCATTTAACAAGCTTCTATGGAGGTTTTGTTCATGATTTTGTATTTTTTGTTTTCACTTGTTACACTGGTTATGATTAAAACGTGGAAGTCAAAACATTTGATTTTGTATTAATGAAGTGCTTTGTACTAAAACAAGAGTATGAGGAGTTTAGAAGGGCTTGCGTCTGAGTTGCTAATAATATAAAAATAAAAACAACCTTGGCCAGAGGTTAATAATACACACAAAAATAACCAAAGAATAATTTTTCACAAATTCTTTTCTGAGTAGAAGGTCAGGAGGTTAAGAAGACTGAGTGATTCAGGGCCAACCTGTGGGGCATATGGAATTGTTCTAATTTTAGGTTTTGTGACCTTTAATGTTTTTATAAACGACTTGGATGATGTAGAAGAGAACAATGTCATTAGAATACAATGTAGACTATAATTATTAAAACCTTGAGATAACTGTATGAAAGAACCAAAGTAAACTATTGAGGTCTACTTCGGCCAATGCAAAGTTAAAGGATGTTTGTGCTCTAATATGAAGCTATTAGAGTAGCAAGACAGGAAACGCTTGTGGGGGGCGGGTGGGAAGTAAAAGGGCAGGGCTGGACATCACAAGGTGGGTTTTAGTGATGGTCACAGTGCTGTGGGTCCCCCGGCAGAGACACAGGATGTTACAGACAGAGAGCCGAGTCTCCACCAGGGCAGTGTTAGCTTGGGAGAGTCAGTTTTCCAGGAGTTGCTCCTATCGACTGAGTCTTTTATAGACTCAGAGTGTGGACCTTCAGCAGACCTGCAAGAAATAAACGATAAATTGGGAAAAGTGTCAGGGTTGTTTCTCCCTCTGGTGGGCAGAAAATCCATACCAATGTATGGTGGTCATGGAATGCAATCAAGGACAGGTTTGATTGTGAAATGGAATTTTTGGACTGGAACCTGGTTTCTGTGTCTGCCGGAATCGAAGAATGAATCCACGGACAGAAAGTGGTATACAAAGGTGGAGATTTATTGAAGGACAAGTACAGACTCCCACATGGGGAGAGGGAAAGAGTCCCACAGAACGGACTCCCACGTGGGGAGGGGAGGAAGGGTCTCACTGAGTTCCTTTTTCCCATGGCTTATAAAGGCTGCAGATCGTGGTCCCTGGATATTCCCTCTGATTGGTCACTGTTCCCTTAGACTGGTTACTATAGTAACTCCTGGGCTCAAAGGTCAAACCTCACATGTCCCATGTGAGGTTCTCTCTGCCTCCTTCCTTATAGTTTTCCTGTTCCCTTTGGGCTTTCTTCTCCTTCTGGATGAAGGGCTTCCTTCTCTTTATTTTGTAAATATAGACCTTTTGCTGTTCCCAGCTCCCTCATTCTATGGAAATGTACTTGTTGCAGCTTTTCAGCTTTCCTATTCTATGGAAATATACCTTCTGCTGCTCTGCAGCTCTGTGCTTCCTCCATGGTCCCCTTAATTTCCAAAATTTCTAAAACTGCTCCATTTTACCCCTAAAATTCCTGTTTCAATTGTTTGATCCAAATATTTAATAACAGGCCATAAAAGGTTTGCAATACGTACATCAAGCATGTCAAACTTGCGGCCCAAAACGAATATTTTTGTGGCCCAACCAATATAACAGTATGTAAGAAACTTTTTAATAAAAATTTCAGCCGAAACCGGTTTGGCTCAGTGGATAGAGCGTCGGTCTGTGGACTGAAAGGTCCCTGGTTTGATTCTGGTCAAGGGCATGTACCTGGGTTGCGGGCACATCCCCAGTAGATGTGCAGGAGGCAGCTTATCGATGTTTCTCTCTCATCGATGTTTCTAGCTCTCTATCTCTCTCCCTTCCTCTCTGTAAAAAATCAATAAAATATATTT
>NW_005353460.1:5953878-5968306 GCF_000412655.1 Myotis brandtii
CCACTGATACTAGCAGCGAATATTTTAGCAGCCAATTGCCACGTCATTAGTTTTGGACTGACTTGTTTGGTGTGGACAACAGGAAACAGTTCACTTTTGGAGAACAAGAAAAATAGGTTTATTTGTGTTAACGTTTATTAATTTGCGCAGTTATTCAGTGTCTGGTAAGTTAATGTTCAAGAAAAAATACTAATTTTTATTAAAATGTCCTATTTTATGTTAACGATTATTCATTTATCTCAGCCCTTTGTATTCAGCATGTCTCTATCAAAATAAACCCACGCTTCTATGAAAATTGAAGCTTTTGTTTTTTTGCGGCCCACTAAACTTAAACCTTGTTTATTTGGCCCGTGTTAGCCTTTGAGTTTGACATGCTTGACGTACATCCTTGTGTCCTACACACGTCCTTCACAGAGCCTGTTCAACCATGGTTCCTTCTCAGTGAATTGCTACTCATCATGTTTTTACCCCATCTTGTTGGTGTATTTCTTTTTTTTTTTTTAAGTATATTTTTATTGATTTTAGAGAGGAAGAGAAAGAGACAGAGAGATAGAAACATCAATGGTGAGAGAGAATCATTAATTGGCTGCCTCCTGCACACCCCCTACCAGAGATCGAGCACGCAACCTGGGCATGGAACCGTGACCTCCTTGTTTATAGATCGATGCTCACCATTGAGCCACACCAGTGGGGCATGTTGGTGTTTTGTCTCTCCCTATCCTGAAATGCATCCACATTTCCACACATCCTTAATCCTGGTCCTCCTGTCAAGGGAAAGGTGTACTGTTGTGTTGCAACCTGTGCTCCTGGTCACACCCTTTCAGGTCTCCCACCTTCCATCTCTCTCTCTTGCCTGTCCCTCTCCCACTCATTGTGACTGCTAGAAGCTGTGTTGGTCGCCAAACTCTTTTTTTCTACCCGGAATACTTTCTTCCTTCCCATCCTCCCACCCCCAACCCTCATCCTTCAGCAGCCATCTGTGGAGCATTCCTGTACAGGTATCTCAACACTTAGAACAGCGGTCGCCAACCGGTGGTCCGCAGACCACTGGTGGTCCGTGAGGTCCAAAAGGTTGGCGACCACTGACTTAGAAAAAGCTCCTGGCGCCCATGAGACACTGAAGAAAGGAATGAATGGGTGACAGGGTGAGTGAGTGAGTGGAAAAGTGAACAAAGGGATGTCCTGGACCTGAAGATGCCTCTTTTTATTCCCTTAACCCCTTCCACACTCTTCTATACTGGCACCTGTCATTGCATTATCATTACTGTTTGCAGGATGGTCTCTCGGACTCAGACCTGAGCAGGGCGCAGATCTCGGTCTTCTCATTTTCATGGTCTGGTTAGTTCCTGTGTAGTTCCTGGGGAGTAGAAGCTCTGTAGACAGTAACCTTATAGGTCTTTGCAGTTCTGTGAGCCCCTGTGATATGACTACCAGATAAAATAAAACAGTAGTAGATTCAATATTTTTTGGAACGAAGCAGGTATTGTAAGTAAATACTAATCCAAAACTATAATGTAGTAACTTGGCAAGTTGCTCATGTTTGAAAAAGCAGAGACTTGAGTAGATCACTGTGTTTGATAAATGGCCTTCTTTTGGACGTGCCGTAGGCTTTGAAAGTATTTCCATATAATGGAATGAGGTGTGACATCAGGTCTGTGGGCTTTTAATGAGTTTCAGCGTTTGCTGCTGGGCTTTTAGTGCGTACCTCTGAGCCATCATTTGTTTTTAGCTACCCCGGCCAAGGGCCAGGAGATTCATATTGGCACCAGAATGGGTATCCAGCGATGCCTGACTTCCGGTGGGTTTTCATTTCTTCCTTTTGATTGACACTTACTTAGGCCTTGTGTTATTTTCTTTTCTGTTCCTCTGAGGCTCTGCATATTGAGATTCCCTCTTCATCGAGTTGGTGTCTCGCCTCTGAGGCTGTGCTTCACCCTCTCATGTGCACGTCTCGTTCTGCTGTCCCCTCTTGGCAGTGCCTCTCCTTCCTCTGTGTCCTGACTGTTCCTTCTCTAGGACTCAGCTCTGGGAAGCCTTTCTAGAACCTTGGCCTCGGGTGGAGCTGGGCCATTGTGTCCCTCTCGCGCCTTATTGTCCCTGTTACTTACAGTTGTTTACCTGTTAGATAGCTGTCCTTTGGCCACCGTCACCCTCAGAGGAGGCACTGACTCTGCATGGTCAGCATGTAGCATACGTTTGTTCATATTCATACTGGAAAACAAATGTTTGAATGAACTTCCGGTCTCTGAAAACCCTCATCAGAGCCTCGCAGTGTCAGTGTTTTAACTTGCTGAGTGGTTCACAGTGTACCCATCTTTCCTCTACCTTCTTTCTTTTTAACATTTGTATTTTCTGTGCTACCATGGAGGGGAGGGAGTTGCACCCAGGTGGTCTGGCTCCAGCCCCAGTGCCTGCTTAGTTAAATAAATTGTTTAAAAAGTAAGTCAAAGAAGGTTGGAAGCAAACCAAATTTTCATGGATAAATGAGTGGATAAAGAAATGTGGAGTGTGTGTGCAATGAAATAGTATTCCACCTTAAACAGAAAGGGTATCTGACACATGCTACAACGGAGATGAATCTTGAGGACATTATGCCAAGTGAAAGAAGCTGGTCACAAAAGGACTTGATTCCACTTATATGAGGTGGTAGTCAGATTCTTAAAGGCAGAGTAGAATGGTGGTTGCCAGAGGCTGAGGGGAGGATGGAGTGTTGTTTAGTTGGCAAAGAGTTTCAGTTTTGCAAGATGAAAACTTCTGGAGATTGGTGGCACAACAGTGTGAATGTACTTAACACTATTGAACTGTATATTTAAAAATTGTTGAGATGGTAAATCTTATGTTGTGTGTCTTTTACCATAGTTAAAAATAACAAAAAGTAAGTTAAAGACATTACTTTAAAAAATATAATGAATCTTTTTGTCAACTAATGATTATTGGAGCCAATTCACCGCCAGCAGGTATCCCCAATTGGGGGTGCAGTGAAGAAGGAAACTTTATTCCGTGCAAACAGCTCAATTGTGATACAGCTCGGCTGTGAGGCAGCCCTGGGGCTAGGCGGCCAGGGCCAGGCCCCTCTCTGGTTAGATTGCTCTTCTCTGCTCTGCTCTGCTGAGACAGTCCCCGTTTTTTTCAGCTCAGCCAGGGAGACAAAGTCTTCAGTCTTAGGTGGGAAGGGAAAGTGTGCTCTCAGAGCCAGCAGGGAACTGGCTTATATGGATAGAAGTCCTTATCCCTGGTCCCTTATTGGTCTGTCCTCATGCAAACAAGGACTCCAAATCCCCACAACTTGATTGGTCCAAAAGGCACTGTCCTGATTGTTCATAATAGATTTGTTCTGGTTGGTCGAGCTGAGCAGTTCTGATTGGATGGGAAAAGTGTCAATCCTATTGGTTGACATAGGATCCCAGGAACTCCTTTATGTTTGAAATAGGATCCTAGGAACAGTGTGGGCAGGCAGTTCAGTGCGGAGGCAGGTAGGTCAGTGCGGCCTTCTCCATGAAGTGCCGTCTGCATGAGAGGCCCCTGTGTAGAAACGGCTAGGAGGCTCTTTAAAAAAAAAAAAAATTGAGCCTAAGTAGCCACCAGGAGCCCTTCTATGTAGGTGTCTTTTTCCCCAAGGTTCACACTTAAAAAAAATAAAAATTAAAAATATAAATCTAAAGGGATTTATTTTCTTTGGAGACTTTTCTTTCTCTGAGCTTTATTTTTCATTTGCTCAAATTTTTAAATCACTTTTTTATTTTAAAGTATATTATGTAATAAAACAAACTGTATTTACATTGATAAGATCTTTGAAATTTAATTTTAGACCTTGTTATTTCTTTTCTTAATTTGCTTATATTTGCAGTTAAAATCAGTTTCAAAATTACCCACTTCCTCACTTGTTTTTCTTCAACAAATAGGATCTTATTGCTCATCCAGAAATGCTTGTAGGACACTTAAAAATTTATTTTTATGATTAAGAGCAGAAATGTTTGGTCTGACACAGCAAGAGGGCATGACAAACTCCAGGCTTTGATTTGACTGTTCTAAAGAACCAGCTACTTGTCTTTTTTTTTTTTTTTTTCCATCACACTAATGGACCTTTCATGTGGAAAATCATGACTCTAAAACTGTAAATTACACTCGGGTGCTTGAAAGAGCACCATTTCAAAATGTTTAGCTGACACTTAGGAAGCAGTTCTCTCTTCACTCAAAGGCCCTGACCCGCTATGTAATAGCTTTCCTGAAGAATTGAGAGCGAACCTTGAATCCGGTCAGCCTAGGTTTATGGAGAAGGGAAGGCAAGGAGCTGATGGGGCTGTGTGTGAGGGTTGGGGGGCACGTGGGATGAAAATCAGAGATGGAGGGTGGACAAATGAAATAATTTTAACCCTCTGGAAACTTGCAACTCAATTGTGACTTAGATTTTTATAGCATTACAAACATGATCATATGGTCAAGGGCACCAGAAAAAATAAAGTTCAATCCAAGTTGATGTTTTAATTTTTTCCTGAAGTTCGTTAAAAATATATGGTAATTAGAAATATTAATGTTTACATGTAAGTATTTTAATAAAGAGCTGCATATTTTCGCCCGGCTGGAGTGGCTCTGTTGGCTGTGTATTGTCAGGTGCACCAAAAGGTTGCAGGTTTGATTCCAGTCAGGGCACATACCTAGGTTACGGGTGCGAATGGAAGGCAACCAATTGATATTTCTCTCTCACATCTCTCCCTCTTCTCTCTTTTCCTCTCTCTAAGCATGAGGATTTAAAATGAAAAAAGAGTTGTATATTTTCAGTTCAAGAAACATACATTGAGACTTACTACGCGTTAGGGTTTGAATGCACTTTGTGATTACCGCGTGCATTGGAATTGGATTGGAATCCAGTCTCTGGTGAGGGTGTCAGTCATCTGCAGAGAAAGAAGAAAAATACAGTGAAGTTTTCAAGGAGGTAATATTCACTTTAAAGGAATAACCTTTACTTTGAAGTTCTGGTCTTTTTTCTTATGTATTAAAATTTGAAATATCTATTTTTTAAAGAATATAATGGTAGTTAATATTTAAATTTCTATTTGTTGGAAAGTTAAAGTGTTGGATATAATTTAATAGGATTCTTGGTTCTAAGAAACAGAAATCAACTAGACTAACTTAAACAGGAAGGCAATCTATTGGGAGAATTTTCCAGAGAATTGATAGGAGAACCAGAATCTCAAATACAGTATAAGAAACACTGGCAGCCAGGGCTGCTTGTACCTTTAAATATGTTTTCTAAGTTTATAGTATGTGCCAAAACCCCCCTTGTCCCAAGCCTGTGAGAAATATGCCAAGAAATGGAGGTCTTGATAAGGGGAGAAAAGGGATTAAATGAAAATTAGATTAAGGACCATCACACAATTTATGACATGTGACTTTTATGATAATTTATTGCAACAAAGCGAAATAAAACACTTACCTATAGCCTTGTCCTAATTTGGGTTTTAACCTAAAGTTGGAGTGAGAACTGTACTTGGGTGTAGATTAGCTGATTACATATGGGCTGGTTGAATGGAACCTCCTGATGTTTTGATAAGGAAGGTGATAAAATGGCAAAGGATTTAAGTCTTCAGTTCATTTCAAACACTATTTTTCTTCTAACCTCTTTTCTTAGTCTATACCTTCCCCCTCAAGGAAGGTCTCTAAATTTTCCCTGAGTAAAATCAGGGAGAAAGTTGAGACAAAAAAGTAGATGAATGAAAGAAGATAACTAAATTTTAAAAAAAATATGTTTCTATTGATTTCAGAGAGGAAGGGAGAGTGATAGAGAGATAGAAACAGTGATGAGAGAGAATCATTGATTGGCTGCCTCCTGCATGCCCCCTACTTGTGGGGGGGGGGCGGAGGGGGGCGGGGATGGGGGGAGGATCGAGCCCACAACACAGGCATGTGCCTTTGGCCGGAATCAAACCTGGGGCCCTTTAGTCCACAGGCCAATGCTCTGTCCACTGAGCCAAACCGGCTAGGGGCAAGAAGATAACTAAATTTGAGGAAGAGTCAAAAGTGCACCAGAGAAGTAGCTTCTTGGTTACCCTATTTGCTACACTTCTAATTTCCAGTTATCCATTGACTCATTTCGGTTTGGGGAACAAAAACAAAAGTGCATAGCCACCAACGTGATACTTGTATTCAACGTGGTAGGTGTATTCAGGTAGTCTTCGTCCCTTTGAAGCAGAATGAAGGTGGTATCTAGACATTCCCTTTCTACTGAATTTCTTCTTTAAGTTAGGGGTGCACATGGCTATTGAGCGGCTTGGTGTTGGGGTCATTCTTGAGTGTTTCTGGGGGACAGGCAGTGTAGCATCACAGGGCTCCAGACGCAGGATTGGAACCTCAGTGCTCCTCCTCATTAGCAGTGTGAGTCAGTACAAATTACTTGTCCCCTCTGACCTTCACTTTCTGCATCTGGAAAATGGAATGAATGGTATTTTTTAGAGTTGTTTTACGGATTGAGATTAATGTTTGTGAAGTACTTGGCACATAGTAGGTATGAAATAAATTCTTATCAACATTAACATTCTATACATTTTTACATTCTGAAAGGGAAAAAAATCTCTGTTCATTGGTCCCTCCCTTTTCCTTTCCCTTCTTACATAATTGAGATAATTCAATTGTTTGTTGGTTCATTGATTAGTTAATTGGATATCAACCATGAGTCAGCCATTGCAAGTTGGTGCGGGAGATCCCGGGAGGAGCGTGACATCCTTGCCCTCACAGAGCCCATAGTGTGGTCCATGAGCCGCTGCAGCTGAGTGTTCTGGGATGCAGATCCCTCCGTATTTGAACCCTCCAGAAAGGTGGCAGCGACCAACATGATGTGGGGAGCTGGGACCTGGTGGTCCTGGCCCTTCCACAGGGCCACGGTGGCTGCTGCCACCACTGTGACTGCTCAGAGAGGTGGCCCAGGAGCTGATCTCTTTTTCCAAGTAGCTGCTCTTTGAAAAAGAAACTTCCCTATTTCCACCGTATTTTGGAGCTTGACCAAAATGTTTAGGTCAGAGGTTTAACTTTCTCAGTTCATGATGCCATTAGTGTCTCATTAATTTTTCCAACGCCCTTGACTAAAAGAAATGGCTAACCGTGTTTTTTTAATTTACTTTTTATTTTTTTTTATTAGTTAGGTCCACTAGTTTATGAGTGTGTCCTAACAACTTAGTAGCTGTTTGGAAAAAAAAATACAATAAATTGAAAGAAAAATAGTTTGATCTCATTCCTAAGCCCAATTACTTAATAATGGGATGTGTGCATCTCTTGGGCACTGCACAGCTTCTAAAACGTTGGAATCAGATTACAAACTGCCACTTCATTTTGTGCAGCAGTTGCTTTTTATCACAGTAACTGCTGAAATGTAGTTTCGCAAAGCGGTGATATCATCAGAAGGAATGTAGCTCAATCTAATGTTGAAATGTGAACTACCTTGAGCTAGGAGTTTGCATGATGTCCAACAGGTGTCTAGTAACACATGCTTTGCTTGGAAACTTAAAACATTCTGAAGCACACTGTGAACTCTCTTTGGTGCCCTGGGGTGCCTCAGTGCACAGTTTGAGAACCGTCAATTTAGGGATAAGAATCTGGGGATGTTTTGTAATCCTTCTGTAGCCATCAGCCTCCCAAATAGATGCCTTAAGGGCAGGTTAGAGGTTAAATAACTGTAAGGAGCCAGATTGTAATTTCACCACACACGGACAGGAGGCAGAGATGACATTTCAACCTAATTGGCAAAAGATGAAAATTCCTCCTTTCATTTATGATACGTAGCAGGGAAAGGTCTGGTTTTCACCTCGCAGCCAGCCAGCATTGCACCCTCTTACCAGAGAATCAAAGGATTAGCTGTTTAATACATTGCTTATTTGATAAGATGTTTTTACTTAAGTTTTTTGCTTGGCTCACTTACTATTCTCCCCACAGCGGCTTATATTCCATGGAGTGAGAATTTGCTTGTAAATTATTTTAGCATTATCCCTTCAGGCTTTGGGAGAAAACCAGGGTTATAATAAGGTTTATATCTTTGTGTAACAAGATACAATAGCCGTGCAAATTAGCTAGATCCTAGTAGAAATTAGATCTAGGTGATACAATAATTTTAATTTTTATGAGCTTCAGCTATGAAAAGACTTTCCTGATAGGAATTAGGAGATGTTTTAAAAATTGAGGTAGTTTTGGAACAATAACTAGAGGTGACCTGCTCTACCCAGTCTGAGGATTTCAGAGTAGAGGATCTTGGCAGACAGCTTTCCCATCAAAGGCACCTTCACTGTCTTACCCGGCCTATTTTCAAATGAATGGAAATCAGGGAGCAAGTCACTCTAGATCAGCGGTTCTCAACCTGTGGGTCGTGACCCCTTTGGCGGTCGAACGACCCTTTCACAGGGGTTGCCTAAGACCATCCTGCATATCAGATATTTACATTACGGTTCATAACAGTAGCAACATTACAGTTATGAAGTAGCAACGAAAATAATTTTATGGTTTGGTCACAACATGAGGAACTGTATTTAAAGGGACAGAAGGGCCCTAACCGGTTTGGCTCAGTGGATAGAGCGTCGGCCTGCGGCCTTGATTCCAGTCAAGGGCATGTACATTGGTTGCGGCACATCCCCAGTAGGGAGTGTGCAGGAGGCAGCTGATCGATGTTTCTCTCTCATCGATGTTTCTGACTCTCTATCCCTCTCCCTTCCCCTCTGTAAAAAATCAATAAAATATATATTTAAAAAATAAATAAATAAAGGGCCAGGAGGTTGAGAACCACTGCTCTAGATAATCCTTAAAAGAATGGACTGACATGGTGTCCTGAAAAGGGCCCCAAACTGGGTGTAGCAGATCGTGGTCCTGCTCCCAGCTCAGCTCTCACAAGCCCGGTGACCTGGGCCAGGCTTGTCCTGTACGTGCAGGATGCTCAGCATTCCTGGGCCTACTCAGCCATCACGTCAGCCAGAATGTTGCACCCCCCGCCCCCAATATATTTCCAAACACCCTAGACTACTGTGCTTGAGTTAGACTTGATTCCAGTCCTCATTTAACAGATGAGGAAAGTAAGGCTCAGATTAGCAAAGGGCCCATCTACGGTCAGACATACAAGCACAGCTAGGATCCAGGTCCCCTGCCTGCCTGCCTGGAACTCATGCCGTGCACAGAGCTGCCAAAGACATTTCTTTCAGCTCTAACAATTCAGAATTTGGGGGAATCAAAGGGAGATTGGAGTTACAATCATGAATAAACTTTGAAAGAAAATGGAAATGACAAAAATCCAGTTAACTTGCTAAAAATTTAGATTACTAGATCTAGAATAAAAGCTGCATGATGGCAGCTTTTTAATCTCTTGTTCACTGCTGTCTCCAACTCCTAGAATACTGCCAGGTGCAGAGGAGACACTCAGCAAATTTGTTGATTGCCCGGGTGCACTCTAATTTATGGGTAATATTTACACTTAGGTGATCAGTATTCTGGAAGGATATAAGTTACTGGATTCTTCTGAAGTTTGCTTAGCTGAACTTCATTTCATGTTACTCAGAACCAAATAATGGTCTACAGAAAAAATAGTGTCTGTGATGAATTCTCACTGGCTAGAATATGATATTGGGGGTGGTAGTATGATATTAAATATCTTTGTCATCACCCTGCATGTGGCTTTTTTGTTGTTGTTATGCATTTGAAATGCCGATCACAAAAGAGAGCATGTAATTGAGCATAGCCGGATGTCTGTTGCTTGTGTTGAGAGTGTACATTTCTGATTCCCAAGGTGGGGAAATCAGAAGAAAGCTATGCCTTTGATAACTGCGGCCTTCCCTGACCCAAAGTTGGAAGGCATCTCTCTCTTAAGGATCCCTCAGGCAATGCAGAGGCATGTGTGCCCTCAGCACCAGCTCCTGGGATCACAGCATATGGGGCTTCTATTGCATCATCTTTACAGAAGGAGGTTTACTGAAAGGTGAATGCACTTGGCAACTTTATTCCAAGAAATTGGGTGATGTGTACACAGTCTCCTTTTCACTCACAACTTTGTAGATTTTATTTTTCCTGGTGTTCAGACCAAGCTAGAGAAGGACTGAGTTGTTCAGAGTAGCATCCCAGGTGGGGAGAAGTGGAAAAAAGGAACCTCACCACCCGGAAAAAGGAACCTCACCACCCGGAGTCAGTTTTCAACCATTGCACCTCCTTGCACTCCAGCCCTGAGGGTGGGAAGGCAAGCGTGGTTTGAAATGAATGTTTTCAATACATTGTCCTTTCAGGAAACCTCTAGAGACGGTTAATGGTGAACAAGTGCATCCGACTAGTGGTCCCCAAAGTGTTTTCCAGAGATGATGAGTGCTATGGATGCTTTTCAAAGGGAGGTTTTGGCGATCAGACACATTTGTAGGGTCCAAGGCACCTTGGCCTTAGTAAAGGTCTGGAAGTTCTAAAGTAAAGACACATTCTGGTTTAACCTCCCAGCTCCCAGCTTTCTTCCTCGAAGGCTCCTTTTCCAGCATGCCATGTCTTAGCCCCTTTAAGAGCAGTGTGCCACCAACCGGCCTTTGAAAATACTGCCCAGAATCCAAAACCTGATTCTGAGTTTGCTTTGCACCTGCTCGTGGTCCTAGGCTAAGCCAGCGTTCCTCAACCCTTGATTTGGAGCTTTCAGAAAGTGCACATTCCCCAGCCCAGCCCCAGAGTTTCTGATGCTGTGTCTGGGCTGGTGCCAAGTTGTCTACGTTTTTGAGAAGCCCTGTGAGTGGTCTTTCTGTTTCTAGAGGTTGAAAACCACTCTCCTTGGAAAAGGTTTCTAAGTTCCACTTCTTTTCTCTGAGGCTGCAGGAGGTGTGTCCGCTTCATAATTCTTTTTGACGTTGAGTATGCTTCCTCAAGGGACTTGGTTTCACGATGAAGGAACACTGATGTGATGTGATGGCTCAGCCTCTGGGCCTCTCCCGCGGGGCATGCCTGGGCCTGGCACCGCTCCTTGGCAGGTGTGTCCAGGCACCGCTCCTTGGCAGGTGTGGTCCCGGACGTTGCTGGAAGGGCATAAATGGTAAAGAGGAGGACCGCTGTCAGGGTCCTGTTCCTGAGCGCCCCACGTGGGTGCTGCTGACCGGGAACCCCGCTCTGTCAGTAAGTGAGGATTTGGTAATGTGGCGTTGACCTGATGTTCCCTTGGAGAAATGCTCACTGTTACGGTTCTTCCCGTCTTATATCTCATGGCCTAACGTCTTCTAGAATCTCTGCTCCTCCCCATCATACCGTGAGAAACCAGGCAGGAAATAGCTGAGTAAGATTAGTGGTTTTAGAGTAACCACTCCGGGAATTAACACGGGGCTAGAGAAGCGGCGTGGTGCAGCCACAGGCGCTCGGCTGGATTTCTCCAAGAAAGGGCCCAGGCGAGAACGGAGGGCACTGAAAGTAAGTCAGAATCCACCCGATCTACCTACGCCGCCAAGGCTGTGTGACAGCTGGTGGGAAAGGCCCCAGTAGCTGCATGTTTCATCAGAAGCAGGAAAATCAAGCTTGTCTGCATGTGGTTGATGAGGTGCCTTGATGAGGATCATTTTTGCTTTTCCTTCTTCATTTATGTGTGGTCATTAGTCTTGCCGCAAAAATTGCACCACTAGTTACTCTAAAGGAAGGCAGCCCCCCTTCCTGTTCATTTAGGGTTGGAGGAGCGACCAGTGACTGGCCTGCGTTCTCTCTGGGGTGCTCTGAGTGATTCGCCTAAGTGTGGGCCACAGGAAAACAACTGGGAACCAATTTCTGCAGAGTGTTCCAAGCACAGTGTAATTTATTTTACATAAATAATTCCCTTATTTATTCCCTAGAACAGCTTCTGGAACTATTCATTATTAGTTTTTTAATTTATTTTTAAAAATACATTTTATTGATTTTTTACAGAGAGGAAGGGAGAGGGATAGAGTTAGAAACATCGATGAGAGAGAAACATTGATCAGCTGCCTCCTGCACACCTCCGACTGGGGATGTGCCCGCAACCAAGGTACATGCCCTTGGCCGGAATTGAACCTGGGACCTTTCAGTCCGCAGACCGACGCTCTATCCACTGAGCCAAACCAGTTAGGGCTCATTATTAGTTTTTTAAATAAAGATGAGACATGGCGGCTCGGAGAGAGAAGCTGTACACAGACAAAGAGTGATGGGGCCGGAATTCAAATTTAAATCCATTCAAGTCTGAAGTCCACTCTGATGTTCCCCCAGTCCATCGTGCTGTCTGTTGCTGGTACACATGGCAGTGGTGCCATCACTCTTGCATCTGAGTATCATCTTTGCAGTTGAGCAGGATAACAAGCTCTTAATAAAAAATAAAGAGATGGGCTTATAATGCTTTATTGCTTACTCTCTAGTGCTACAGTCATGAACCGAAAATGCTTTCTGTTACCAGTCATTCTGGGACAGACTCTGAAAGAAAAGAATATGGTTGCAGAGGATCGATTCATTTTTCTCTGTTGAGTCTAGTTAGGTTACATGTCGTTGGATTTTATAAATAAGCATTTGGTTTTTGAATAAGCAATTAATCGTGTTCACTAGCAGTGGGTCTCACGTCTAGAATTTAGTGGCATTAGCTAGAACTTTATAATGGCATAAACATTTTCCTGGAGGAAATAGAATATCACCATGTGATATAAAGCTAACATTAGCAAAATAAACATTAATCCGAGGTTGACTGTTAGCTTAAGCTTTCTCTTAATTCAAAATCCAAGCTAAGCCTTACTCTGTAAAAAAAAAAAAAAAAAAAAAAAAAAAAACACCCAAAAACTTTATTACCACTCAGTTTGAAATTCTAATGGGAAAATCACCATAGACTTGCAAAAATGCAGTATGAGTAATATTAACTGTCTCCATAATTTAATTACAGAATTCCAAATACTATTGCCTGGGAGGCACATGACTGTAAGCTTCCAGGTTGAAGGGCCACAGATTTCTCAAATATTAGCTCTGGCTGGTGATCATTTAGTTTGACTCTTATGTTCTACAGGTGATTCAAGTATAGAGGTCGAGTGACCTTTCCAAAGCCCCAAGGCCGGTCTCGCCATAGATAGTGTTGCCTTTAACTGGAGTATTTTGAAGAAACGCTTCAGCCAAGGCTATTAATGTAGCAGACTATTAGGCTTGGCCCACTTTGCGCTTCTAATGTGTCATTTAATCATAACCGAGCAACATGAACACATCCCAAAGCTGCAGACTGCATAGAGTGACAGTTGTCAGTGTTCAGCCTCATTGAGTTGTGTTCTGTCAAACCCACAGTAAAAGCAGGTGGCCAACAGAATTTGTAAACCTTTGGAATTTTATTCCAGTTGCTCAGTTACTACAGAGCAATCACTGGGTTTTTGTTGGCAGTTTCCACCTAAATATGGAGGCTGTGTGGCTTGTCTAGTGCAAGGTAGCGGGAAGGGGACCGGATAATGTAAATAAGCTGAAACCGAAAGCCTGCAAGTGAGCGTAATCCAAAGCAAGACCTATAATTGAAGTAATTGGATTTGTAATGGTTGACAATTTTAACACATTGTATGCGGGCCGTTTTTGCTAATTTTTTGCGCAAATGGCAACGTTCAGTAAAATTACGATAACTTTAGTTTTACATATTTTTTTTTCAATGAAACTTTTTGTGATTTACTATAAAATGTATACTGAATTATTTTTCTTAAATTTTAAACAGACAAATACTGGAAAACTCACTGGAAATTGTGTTTACCAGTCAACGTAAAACGTATAAATACGTTTCCCGTATACAATGTGTTAATGGAAATTGAATGTAGTTCTCTGCTGTTATGTTGTTCTGAATACTTGCTTCTTATTAACAGAATGGACTGAGACATTCGTAGCCTGGTAAGTTTTGAGAAAAGGTCACTTAGCATGAGATCAAATGACCTTACTTTTATTGTAATGTTAGAGGCTGGTTTGATATTATATATACTTCATAGGTTTGCACTGGGGTCAGTGCAGCTTAGAATGTTTTTTTCTCTCCAAAGTATGTGTGTCCTTGTCAGTGTCTGCCCTCTGTGGTCTAATTTGGCTATTGGGCCACTCCATTCACCAAGACTTCCAGCTGAAAATCTTTGGAGGCATCTCACAACGGTACCTGTTAAAATGTCTCTTTCTTCAGAGTTAGCATGTTAGTAAAAACTCTTTCTGCTACAAGATATAAACAACCCAGTTCATAATGGCTCAAGCAAAAAAGGGAATATATTGGTTTATATAAACATCCAGGGGTGCAACTGGATTCTGGGATTCCTTGGTTCAGGGACTCAGAGCTTTTGGCTCTACTCTTTATGTTGGCTTCATTTTAGGTAATAGCAAAAGTTACACCATCTCTAGATCTAAGTATTGCTGAAGGGTGAGCATGCTTCTTAACGTTTGAGCAAATCCCAAGAATGACTCTCATTGGCTTTGATTGGGTTATGTTTCCATCTCTAAACCAATCACTAGGCCT
>NW_005353460.1:5968334-6043180 GCF_000412655.1 Myotis brandtii
TACTCAGTTGGCCAGGTCTTGGTCAGGTATATCACTCTTGAATCTGGATGATTTCCTTCAACGTGAGCTAGAGAAAATGTTGGTTTTAGTAGATGCTCTCAGGATCTTTAAATTAAAATATTTAAGGGGAAATGCATAACAGGGGTTCTTTTCCTCAGCCTGCACACTACAGTGTCATTAATGTGCATTACAGGTTTTGAATGGTCTAACTCTAAGGAGTCATATTCTTCTATTTTGCTCTCATTTACCAGGACAATCTCTAAAAATCTCAGTCATTGGGGACACATAGTCAGCTGTAGTGCCTAGTAGCAGTGATGGGCTTCTTGAGGAAGGGCTAAGTGACAGGACACTTGTGTTTTCAAACCTCATTATTTTGTCCCAGCATTTCCAGGACTCATTTGGGTAAGTTACATCACTCATACAGAATCTGGGCTGGTAGATTATTATCATAAAAGTGTCTTTAAGCTTTTGCATCTGATTTTTTCCTGTTAACTAAGATGAATAATTTTCCAAGTTGTTGGAAAATCAGAATAAATTTCTGAATCTTCTGAAATTATGATGAGCTCGCCACTCTTAAATATCGACAATAGCAGCTCTCTGTCTACATGTTAAAAGATCAATCTCACCACACCAGAATAATAACTCATTTTTATTCTCTACTTAATGGGCCTTGATTTCCTAGAAAGTCAAATTATGAGAATATATTGGTATACTGATGATACTCAGTAGTTGATGTATTTTATATTCACTTTAGGACTTAGAGAAGCATCAGACTTCAAATCTTTTTATCTTTATAAAGTATACTAGAGGGCCAGTGCATGAAATTCATGCATGGGTAGGGTCCCTAGGCCTGGCCGGCAATTAGGGCCGATCTGTAGGGTGACTGGCGGGGCGATCAGGGGGCCCCTGCTGGCACCCGCCTTGGCTGGCCTGGGGCCTGAGGGCTGGGGATAGCTCCTGTGTTGAGTGTCTGCCCCCTGGTGGTCAGTGCGCATCATAGCGACCGGTCGTTCCACTGGTCATTCTGTCGTTTGGTCGATTTGCATATTAGGCTTTTATTATATAGGATGACAGGTTTTAAAACTAAAAAACAGCTTGCCAGTGTGGTTTAGTTGGCTAGGCATCATCCCATGCACCAAAAGGTTGCTGGTTCCATTCCCTGTCAGGGCACTTGCTCAGGTTGCGGGCTTGGTCCCAATGGGGAATGGGGGGGCGGGGGATAGGGCTGCAAGAGGCAGCTAATCAATGTTCCGCTCACATCAATGTTTCTCTCTCTTTCTCCCTCTCTCCTTCCCTTTCTCTTGCTCTAAAAAATCAATTTAAAAAATCTTTTAAAAAAACTAAAAAGACAGAAAGAAAATAATTTATATGCTTTAGTTGATATCTTACAGAATTTTGCCCCAAACTAATAAAAAAAGTTAACATTGAGATTTTAAGAGGGCATGATCTGACCTTTTATCCTTAGTTTCACTTAAGGGGAAGTGAGTGAAAGAGGTTATCAACAGTTCATAATTGAGCATGAAACTATGAGCAGGCCTAAATATGCTTCTTTTGGTCTGCTATTCCTACCTCTCCACACTCCCCCCAATCCTGGATGCTTCTACGACTTTCTGTTTGTAGTTGGTTTTTAGAAGTTTTGCTGTGATGGGCTTTCGGTGTGTTTTCTTTACATTTCCCTTAATTATGGTTCATGGAACTTTTTGTACCTGTGGCTCAATATCTTTAATCAGTTTTGGAAAACTCTTGGTGATTGTTTCTACAGCTATTCTTTTTTCTCCTTTCTCTTTTTGAGATTCCACTTATATGTATGTTAGTTCTTTTATCCATATCTCATGTGCCACTTGAACCATTCTCTGTATTTTGAATTTTTTTCTTTCTGTGCTTCTATTTAGATGTTTTCTGCTGATACCTTTTCCACTTTAGAAAACCCCTCTGGACTATTTCTAATCTGCTGTTAAACTCAAATATTGGATTTTTATTTCAATTATTATATTTCTGTTTGATTCTTTCTCATAGATTCCAGATATCTAATAAAATTCTCCATCTATAATCTATTTTCTTAAACATATTTCTATTAAAATGTATTTTGTAATTGCAATGTCTAGATTACCTAGATATTACATCTGGAGTCTGTATATTATCCATTTTTTTCTCCTCTTAGTTTTTGACATTGTTTTTCTTTCTTGTCATGCTTTGTAATTTTTTATTAAGTACTTGACATTGTATAGAAAAATTTGCAGTATCTCTGAATGCTGTTATCTTTCTCTATAGAAAATTTAATGTTTCTGGTGGGTAGCAGAATACAGCTATTTGTTTAGATATGGTCAACACATAGAGATTCAAGTGGAGTTTCAAGCTGGTGTATTTTTGTTAACCTGACTGCTAAGGCATTGGACAATCAAGGCTTTGGAAATGAAATTGGCGGTGACTTCAGGAAGAATAGCTTGAGTGGAGTGGTGGAGGTGGAAGCCAGACTGAGGAACTGAGAGATGAGAAAATGGAGACAACTAGGGCTGACACTGTTTTGAGAACTTGGCTGTGCAGGGCTAGAGGGGGATGTGTAACACAGTTTTTTTTTGTTTGTTTGTTTTTGTTTTTTTTAAATATATTTTATTGATTTTTTACAGAGAGGAAGGGAGAGAGATAGAGAGTTAGAAACATCGATGAGAGAGAAACATCGATCAGCTGCATCCTGCACATCTCCTACTGGGGATGTGCCCGCAACCCAGGTACATGCCCTTGACCGGAATCGAACCTGGGACCCCTCAGTCCGCAGGCCGACGCTCTATCCACTGAGCCAAACCGGTTTCAGCGTAACACAGTTTTAAGCAATATCTCTCGCTGTCTAAAGCGCTCTCTCTTCCTCTCTCTCTCTCTCTCTCTCTCTCTCTCTCTCTCATGTAAGTTTATAAGTAATACAGAGGTAATATGGTCTGCAGTTCTGTAGAACTGAAAGTCTTCATTTTGCTTATGTCTTAGAGTATGGGCTAAGCTACCCCCAAATACAGTGACTTAAATAAAAGCTAATTTGTTTTTACTTAAGGTCAGAGGTAATGTTTCACCCTAAATGCAAGAGAGGCTGAGAAAATAAATGCCTTCTTCCTCGGTGCAAGAGGTTCATAGGCAATTGGTTCCTAAGTACAGGAAGGGTGTACACAAAGTCTCAGAGCACGACAAATGCCCACTGCAATAGCTTATCCCAAAGTCCTTTCAGCTGGTTGTGTGCTGGCCTAGCGCACATAAACGGCTTGGCTTTTGAGAGAGATAATGTTAGAAATTATGATAAATAATTATTCTAAATACCATGGCGGAGTGACTAGCTGGAGGAATAGAATTTAAGGACAGTATCTGCAGTCTGCATGCTGCCTTATGCCTCAGGGATGGCCAGTGCACACCACCTGCTCCTGAACCAGGAGGGCTGTGGCTGATGTGGACCTGCACCAGCTGGTCATGGAATAATTTTGTCTACTGCTCCATTCAGTGCACAGCAGGATCCACTTGTCTTGCATGGCAACTAGCTTTTTGTTTCACTTTCAAATGAACCGTGGTAGAAGTTGGGACTCATGTTGTCAGTAGTTTTGTTCATCGTTAGTTGAGAGTACTCCAGGATCTGGGAGTCATCTCAGCCACCTCTCATTTTCTGGTTACAGATACAAAGTCTTATTCTAACAGCAGCTCCAGTTTCTTAAGTCAGACATCTGAGAAGTGGCAGATCCTGTATCCAAATTAATTCCTTGAGATTTCAAGGCCAGTGGAAATGCATCTTATTTGCCTTCTTATTTTCACTGCCTGGCGTAGTAACCTGATACCTAATAGATGCAGCAGAGGAGTGGAAGGTGCTAATTGAGATCTTTTATGCCACTTCCCCCAGCCCCAACAGTAGAGCTAGTATCCTGTTGAGAACAAAATTATAAGTTCTTCAAGGCCCGATACGACCCCCAATCCAATTATAAGTGCAAGGGGCACTAACTTGTAGAACTTATACTGTACAGTGATAAGCGGAGATGTAGGATAGAGAGGGAGGGGTGTTTCTGAGTACAACCTTTGTGAATAACAGTCACCCCTCTCTCATTCCCAAAGGAGGGCAGAGAGGCTAAGGGGGTTTGGAGGTTACCATGCTTCTGAGCTGAGGTGGAGGAGGGGGCAAGAGGATTGCTCAAAAAATTCTTGGGGTCTCCAAGAAGTGAAGACTATGTGTTCTCTTATTGGTTCTCATAGGACTTGCAGACCTGCCCCAGTGCTAATAGAATGTGGTGAGTGTTGGTGAGAGAAGGTGTGATGGTATAACCCAGCCGTGGGCAAACTACGGCCCGCGGGCCGGATACGGCCTGTTTGAAATGATGCAGACCTGCCCCAGTGCTAATAGAATGTGGTGAGTGTGGAGAGAAGGTGTGATGGTATAACCAGTTGCAGAAGAAGCAAGACAACCTCCTCAAATGTATGGTCTCTGAGAGATATGCAAGTAGGATTCCACTCATGAGCAGGCCCAAGTATTTGCCGTAGCCTACAGAGGGAAGACTACCTTGAGCTATCACCCGGTGGCATAAAAAGGCTCTCATATCAATGCAAGGTGGCATGAGGCTGCCAGCTGGGGGTCAGCTGGAGGATGCAATCAGATTCGACAAGGGACCATCAATGCCCAGAGTTGCTGTTAAGAATTGAAATCCCTGCCAGCAGGGTTTTTTGGGTCCTCCATCTGTCCATCTCTATCAAGCTACAATAGGTGTCAGTCATGTAAAAGAGTAGGGTTCCAACAAAGGAAATGACAACTGATTGCTGAGAGAGAGGTCTCCCCCCAGTGTTGGTGAGAGAAGGTGTGATGGTATAACCAGTTTCTCTGTTTTGTTGTCAGATGAGTGAGCACAGGGAAGAGAGAGGTGCAGAGCAGACAGCACCCCTACCTTTGCCTCTACCCACCTACCTCTTCTCTTCTGAGCCAGTAGAACCACCAGCGTGGCCTGCTCTGCAGAGAGGAGGGGATCTTAGCATTGAACATGAGTTTGAAATGTTGCATGAACTTAAATATATTTTTAATTATTAAAATCTTCAGATATACACAAAAGTAGACTGTAATGAATTCCCATGCACTCATCACCCAGCCTCAACAATGGTCAATAATTTGCCAATCTTATTTCATGTATCCTTCTCCAACTTTTATTTTATTAAACTTTTTATGGGAACATTTTAAAGCAAATCCTAACCATTATGCCATTTTACATGTAAAATGACAGATAAGGACTTCCATTTATTTTTTGTAAAAGCCAGTATGCCATTATTGTTTTTGACAAAATTCATATTAATTAATATCATATAGCACCTATTTCACATTCAAATTTCCCTGATTGTTTCAAAGGTGTCTTTTTACAGTTTCTTTTCAAATTTGTATGTAATCCAAGCACACGTTGTGCATTTGGTTACTATGTTCTGTCTCTTTTATTATGTAGTAGTTGCCCTATTTCACTCTCTTTATTTCTTCATGACATTGATTTGTTGGAGAAGCATCCATTTGTCCTAAACAAAGTTTCACCCCTTACTGGTTGCTTCCTACTGGTGACATTTAACTTGTTTCACTGTTCCTGGTCTTATCTGTAAGGTAGATTTAGAAACTTGATTAGGTTCAGATTCAATTATTTTTAGACAAGAATACTTCATAGTTAGTGCTGTATATACTAGACTATTTTAATAACCAAAAGGGACTAAAACGTTATGGGATGGACTGAGAGTAAAAACCACTCAACTTTCCACAGGGAAAGGCAACACACAGTATGCAGCTAACGGTAGCAGTTATTGGAAAAAATAAAACCACTGGCTTTATTACTCAATACGTTGAGCCTCTTTGGCCACTCTGATTATAATGGAGACGTGTAATGGAATTTTAAAATTGCATTTTTCACTAGGGATCCAAATTCAATAGTCGCGTGAGTTGGCAGGCAAGGCAGTTTTGAAAACCAGCCTCACAGCTGTAGACAGTCAGACTGTGGAGAGGAGAGGATTTTAGCCACAGCCTGGCCTTTTACTCCCACCTCGTGGGAGGGGGCAGGGCTCCTTGGAGCAGCAGTTCTGTGGCCTGACAGCTGGCGAGTACTATGCCCTGGGGCTCCTGAACCTCAGGTGCCAGGAATGGGCTGGCTGTGACTTTGGCCTTTGGCATTTCGACCGCCTGCCCCAGCAGCCCAGCAGCATTACTGGAGCCAAGAGAAGCTAATTGATTGTTGTCTGTGCACCAGAGGTAAGAGAGACAGACAGACAGACACACACACACACACACACACACACACACACACACACGAGCGGTGTGACTGCTTGGGTTCTCTCTGATGAGGTGGGTCATGAAGAGGGCCCCCAGGAGCAAGAGGCTGGAAATACATGCTATATTCCAAGGCTTGCGGAGGTTGACAGCCCTGAGACGTGCTTGTCCGGGGGGACCTGGAGGAGAGAGGTTTCTGGCAATGACATACCTTAAGGACCCACTCAAACAGCCACAGGGAAGGATGCGCTTTGGGGATTTGACAGGCCCAGAGAACGGGATGCCAGCTTATGATGGAATCAGGCTCGTGAGAACTTTCTTATTTCTTTGCCCTTCTCCGTCCTTTTGTCCCCAGTCCTGAGGGGGTCAGCAGCTGTAAGGAGGAAAGCCTGACCCACCCCCTCCCCCAGACTATGGGTCTGAAACCAGCCTGGTCCTGGAAGGGAGGCTGGAACTCAAAAACAGATCTGAAGTATTGATTATGAAAAGGGACTGGGAAGTTATCTCCAAATTAAGATTGTTTGATGACTTTAAGTGACTCTCGGCTTCCTAAGAGTGAACGGAAAGGACCTGGCACCTGCCCACGTTTTCATCTGGAGCCAGGGAAGGCCGCCTCCCACTGACAGATTTGTGAAAGGGCAGAGGGAGATTGTGTTTTGATCATATTCTCTAGTTGTGTTTGTTCAACATGCTGATTGCTCAGTCAGTGTTTTAGTGAAGGAATGGTGGGTACGGGGCAATTTGCTGGGTTTGACTAGGTGAGGAGAGGATGAACCAAACTGACTTCATTTTTTTTTAATGTTCTGAAATAAAAGTTAAACCTCGGATTGCTACAGCTGTGGGGGTGTATCCTTTTAAATGATTTGTTGGTGGGAGATGCAAACCCACTCTTTATTCATTCCATCCTTTGTCCTCTATGTATTTCTCATTTAGTGTCATTTCCACGGGTTGTAACAAGTACAGTTTTGAAACTAAATCCTTTGTATTGCCTTCTTGCTTTCTAAATATGATTTTTCGGATCATGGTAGTTTTCTAGAGAAAGTACCCAGCAACTGTATCTCATTCGAGGTTATTTATCTTAACTGGGACAGAATGAAAAATAATATATTTTGTCTTTTATGGACTACCATGAAAAACTTGAGTGTGGATTGTCATAAGTGGCCCCAAATAATAAAACATTAAGTTTTATAAACATTTAATAATCCTTATAAAATGCCATTTTTAGAATTGCTATTCAGTTTCTTCCCTTTTGCACAGGATGTATGCCTTGCAACATTATCCACCAAAGGGTAAAATTATCTGTAGTTGATAAATAGAATTAGCTTGAACTGCAGGAATGTTTTATTATATTGCTGAATTAAAACTTTTTCTTTGTGAGTGATATATACTCATAAAGTGTTTATTTTGCTGCCAAAGAGGACTTTGTCCATGTATTGGTATTTGTGCCTTTATATCAGTAAGGCTAGCTTCCCAGAAGGGACTCTTTTTTTCTTTTCCAATATTATGTTAGTTTCAGGTGTATAGCACAGTGGTTAGACAATTATATAATTTACAAAGTGATTCTCCCCACCCTAGAAGGGACTCTTGAATCGTGTTGCTTTTTGCTCTCTTGACTGTGTTAAAAGTGTTTCTTTTGCTGCCAAAGAGGACTTTGTCCATTTATTGGTGTTTGGGCCTTTATATCAGTAAGGCTAGCTTCCCTGAAAGGACTCTTTTTTCTTTTCCAATATTATTTTATATTAGTTTCAGGTGTATAGCACAGTGGTTAGACAATTACATAATTTACAAAGTGATTCTCCCCACCCTAGAAGGGACTGTTGAATCCTGTTGCTTTTTGCTCTCTTGACTGTGTTAACCTGTTCTAAAAATTACTGTGATTTTTTCTCATAGAGTTAGTGTTAACCCTGAGATACTACTATTCTTTTGCTGCATCATAGCCATAAAGAATGACCAGGAAGGGGGAAAATTAATGGCATGAATTTGAAAGTTTTCATCCCCTTTATCAGAGGAGATGAATTTTATTTTTTATTTTTATTTATTTTTTAATATATTTTTATTGGTTTCAGAGAGGAAGGAAAAGGGAGAAAGAGATAGAAACATCAATGATGAGAAAAAAATTATTGATTGGCTGCCTCCTGCACACCCCCCCACTGGGGATTGAGCCCGAAACCTGGGCATGTGCCCTGACCGAGAATTGAGCTCTGACAGCCTGGTTCGACCATTGAGCCACACCATCTGAGCCAGAGGAGATGAATTTTATAGATAAACTAGAGGCCCGTTGCAGGAAGATTCCTGCAAGAGTAGGGCTTGCTGAGGCGGGATCGAAGTAGTGGAGAAGGAAGCGAAGCCCGTCAAGGCGGGCTTCCCTCCCTTCTCCACCGCTTCCTTCTCGGCTGCCTTGCTCCCTCCCGTCTCCGCTGCCTGGCTTCCTCCTATCTCTGCTGCTGTCCTGCCCGGCCGCCCTGGGGTGCACATGGGAGGGCCGGATGGTGGCCGGGCGGGCGGCAGATCACTGCTGTCCCTCCCAGCTGCCCCAGGTCGCACCCGGGAGGCACGGATGGCGGTGGGGCAGGCGGCGGATGGCACTGTCCCGCCCTGCCTGCAGTATGCAAATTCTCCCACCCCCTGGGGTTCGAGCCCGAAACCTGGGCGTGTGCCCTGACCGAGAATTGAGCCTTGACCTCCTGGTTCGACCATTGAGCCACACCATCTGAGCCAGAGGAGATGAATTTTATAGATAAACATTTAGGTCTTCTGGGGAAGTGGCTCCTTGATGCTATGGGGATGGGGAGATGGAGCTCTAAAATTAAAAGAACATGGAAACAATTGTTATTTTAAGGGGAAATGTTCACATTTCTTTGTTGTTGTTGCTGAGGTTTTTCTAGTTGACTGGCAGATATTACTATATTTTTTTGTTTTTTGTTAAACTGGAGATCCAGCCTGCAACTGAGGTATCGAACCCTGGATCCTTCAGTCTGAGGGCCAATGCTCTATCCACTGAGCCAAACTGGCTAGAGCACAGTTTTCAACTTGAGAACAACACTTGTTGGTGGATGGTTTTATCTAGTCATTTAAAATACAAAACTGTTATGTGACCTATGATGAGTTTCATGTGGGAAGTCAGCTACAGGGGAAAATAATATAATCACTTGTTTGTTGGTGAAAATGAGACACACAGTTTGAATTGAAAGGTTTTCAGCTGAATCTAACTTACCTATCTAAGCCCACAGAAAATGTACAGTACTTTCTTCTAAGAATTTCACTGTCTGGTAGCAAAAGGGCAAAAGGTTTCTGTTCCCATCTTGCTGATGGGTTTATTTCACTGTCTGGTAGCAAAAAGGGCAAAAGGTTTCTGTTCCCATCTTGCTGATGGACTGTAGGTCGCTTTAAAGTTCTCTGAAAAGCCAGTGGCTGAAATGGCTGATGCTGTTTTCCATGAGCTTTGGCTGTGAGAGCTGAAGTTAATGCCCTGCTCTGTGGCTTTTCAATAGAATTGTTTCAAATATTGGTAATTTTCATCTGGAGTTAATTTCAAAAATTTCTTCTCTGTCCTAAGCATTAAGTTAAAATACGGTTAGCGTGTTTTTAGTGCAAATGCCATATTGGCCATATTAGTCAGCAGAGAAAGAGGTGGCAACTCTTTCCCTGGCTGTGTTTTCTGTCTGCTTCCAGTTGCCTTTTGTACTTCCAGACTATGTCAGTAATAATTTGCGGGTGCCTCCCACTCTAGGTTTCTATGACTTCCTGACTGACAGGTCTCTAGCTAGGGAAGGGCTCATATAGGAGAGAGGGTTTAGCGGATGTGTGTTTCATGCGTGTCAGATGGAGAGCTTCCAGAACCAGAGACATCTCTGGACCCGTCTTACTAAGTTAGTAGGACCCTCAGGGACAGCATGAGCTGCTTCCTGCCTTTAGCCCTGTGGGGGCCCTTCGATCATGAAGCTGAGGGTGCTGCTCGTTTCTGTGCCGTCCTCATTACCTCTTACTCTCTGTTTATGTCTGGATTTTGATTAGGGCTGTTTTTACATGTTCGTGAAGAGCAAACTATTGAGACTGAACAGCTTATATATCTGCGTAGGCAAGAAAGTACTATTCTTTATTTCATTGGCTAAAAGGTCCTTTCCAGTGTTCAGATACTCAAATTATAGCCTATAGCAAAAATAGATTTTAAAAAATTGGCTTCTCAGAATTAAGGTGATTAAAACATATGTTACACATTGGAAAACAGCAAACATTTTTTCTTATTTACCTTTTTAATGAGGTGTAATTTATGTAAAGCACACAAATCTTAAATGTACAGCTCAGTGAAGCTTTACAGATGAATATACCTGTGTGATCTCCACAGACATCAAGTTCTACAACATATCTAGCCACAAAAAAGGCTCTCGGGTCCATGCTTTCGCTGTCAGTCTGTGTAAGTCCTTTGTTCTGAGGTGGGTCTCTTGTAGACAGCATATATATCTGGGCCATGTTTTCTTATCCATTCAGCTACCCTATGTCTTTTGATTGGAGCATTTAATCCATTTACATTTAAGGTTATTATTGATAGGGACTTGTTTTATGCCTGTGTTCCTTCTTCCCTTTCTATTTCTTCTTTTTACAGCAGTCCCTTTAGCATTTCTTGCATTGCTTGGTGGTAATATATTCCCTTAGCCTAGGAATATATCCCTGGAAATCAGAAACACCAATCAGAGAGAATACATGCACCCCTATGTTCATAGCAGCACAATTTGCAGTAGCTAAGATATGAAACAGCCTAAGTGCCCATGAGCAGATGAGTGGATTAAAAAACTGTGGTACATCTACACAATGGAATACTATGCTGCTAGAAAAAAGAAAGGATGCTTATCGTCCGCAACAGCGTGGATGGACCTAGAGAGCATTATGCTAAGCGAAATAAGCCAGTTGGAGAAAGAGAAGTATCACATGATCTCACTCATTTGTGGAATATAATGAGCAACATAAACTGATGAACAAAAATAGATCCAGAGACATAGAAGCACCGGACAGACCATTAAACCTCAGAGGAAAGGCAGGGGAGAGTGTGTGTGGGGGGGAGGTAAGAGAGCAACCAAAAGACTTGTATGCATGCTTATAAGCATAACCAATGGACACAGACAGTCGGGGGGTGAGCGCCTGTGCTGAGAGGTAGGAGCAGCCTGGGAGAGGTCAATGGGGGAAAAGGAGACATTTGTAATATTTTCAACAATAAAGAATTTTTAAAAAGGCTCTCTATTCACCCCCCTCTCACACTTAACATTCCCTCTCCCAAAGGTAACCATTATTCTGACCTCTAATTTAACACATCTCAGATTGGTTTTGCCTATTTTTGAACTTCATGTAAATGGCATCATATGATATGTATTCCTTGGTGTCTGGCTTCTTTCGCTGTGTGTGAGGGATTGATCGATGTTCCTGAATATAGCAGTAGTTTGTTCTTTTTGTTGCTGTGTAATATTCCATTGTGTGAATATTCTAAATGTATATATCCTATTCTATTGCTGATGGACAATTCGTGTTTTCTGGTTTTTGGCTATTACACATAAAGCTGCTCTGAATATCCTTGTACATGTTTTCTGGTGGACATATGTGTTCTTGATTTTCTGGGTCACAGAGTAGATCTATGTTTATCTTTAGAACACACTAATAAACAATTTACAAATTGATTGTGTCAATTTAGACTTCTACCAGCAATGGTTGAAGGTTCCAGTTGTTCCACCTCTTTGTCAACACTTGGTGTTGTCAACAACCAGCCTTTTAATGTTAAAGAAAAATGCTAGCTCTAATTTAAAAATACACATTTTATATCACCAGAACTTATTTTTAAATGAATTTTTAATCCATCAAGTGGAATTATTGAGTACCTACTGGGTTCAAAGTGCTTTATTGTGCTGTGGCATCTATAAAAGAATAAAACAACCCTTGCTTCATGGTTTTACCATGTTCCACTAGGGTGCTATAGAGAATAGGCCATCAGCAGTGCCAGTCAGGGTATGATAAAGTGCCATAGTCAAAAATTTCTCAAACACATCTTGACAGCAGGACTGCTTCCTCAGCTGAACTGTCAAGTGCATTGTGCTTGTCTCTAGCCTCTTTCCACTTTTCCGTTAGCACTGTAATGTCATTAACTTGGTGCTTTCCAGGATACCTCCCTGTGCCAGCCCATCTGCCTAAGGCTAGCACCAGGTACTCCAGACCTGACCCTAAAAGTGCTCTGCTTTTATTTTTCCTACACTGTCAGAGTTGATTCCCCAGAATTTTGCTTCTGAGTTGGGTAAATTAAATTTGGTATTAAAATTGGATAGTGACTCATTGATGTAACCTCCTCCAAGCAGTATTTTTCTTTTAAAAACGGATTTCAGGAGCCATAGCATCTTAGCTCAAAGGAATTAGCCATTGATGCTTGGATGTTTGATGTTTTTAGGCTAATGGATAATTTTGAGAAGGTTACTTTATAAATATCACATTAAGGGAAGCTGTTCATCCCACCTATATTTGAAGGTGGCCTCAACAGGGGAATGACTAAAACATAAGGCAGAAATTTCAAATATTTCCCATGCAAGGATGAATTGACCCAAGTGTATATCCATTGTTTAAGGCAACTTATTCTAAATAGATTCACTGAGTAGAATCTCAGATGTGTTAAAGTTTAATATATATCCACAAAATTCCCCTTTAGATATTCTATTACAACAAACTTAAAAAAACACATTATAAAATTAAAGGACTTAAAGTCTTTTTGTTTTTTTACAATTAATATACCTAATGTGGAAACTCAAATACTTTTTCAATGTTTAATTAAAATATAGAATAATAATAATAATGCTGGTCTACCATAAGGACATACATTGCACCTGTCTGATCAGAATTCTTACAAAGCACATCAAGAGACATCTAGGTTTCAAAAACCAATGTTTGAATGAGAAGATATGATGATAGTTACATTAAATTTATTTTTCTTTCATTTGTTGTCACTAAAACCTATGCACACACCTGAGTTGCTATAATAATACTCAGTAAAATTGTATAATTTTCCTAGTATAGGTTTTGCAAATCTTTTGTTAAATCCGTTTGTAGGTACTTTATATTTTTAATGATATAGTTGGTGGTATCTTTTAAAAATACTTTATTTTCTAACTCTCTGTGCTGATATATTGAAATACAGTTGATATCATATGGCATTTGTCTATTTCTGTCTGGCTTATTTCACTCAGCACAACATCCTCTAGGCCCATCCATGTTGTTGCAGATTTTATTCTTTTTCATGGCTGAGTTATATTCCATTGTATATATGCAGTTTATTTATTCATTCACCTTATTTATTCATTCACCTATTGAAGGACACTTAGGTTGCGTCCGTATCTTGGCTATTGTAAATAATGCTGCAATAAACATATGGATGCATATGTCTTTCGAAGGGAAAACTTTTAACATTTCATCAGTAAGTATGATGCCTCTTGTGGGGTTTGTGTAAATATTCTTCATCAGATTAAGAAAGTTGCCTCCTAGTCCCAGTTATTAAGAATTTTTACCCTGATTAGATGATAAACTTTATCACACGCTTTGCCTTTATGTATCACACTGGCTCTTTAATGGGAAGATGGCAATATTGACCCTTATTCCCTAAGATGTGGTCTTTTAGATTGTTTGTTATTACCTGGGATGGGTTCCACACAGATCAGTTCACTCATTCTTGGCTGATTGATGCTGGAAGAATTGATGTTTACAGTTACCTAAGGCTTCCTTTTTGGGCTGCTGGAATTTGGTTCTGAGCAAGGACTGGCTCATTATCATCGCAGTACATTTTAGGTTTGGTTTTGTCATTTTTTTCTTCCATCAAGCCTAGGCTTGAGTCTTTTCAGTTGAAACAATCTGTACCCCAACCCCACATTTTGCCATTATCCCTAAAGGTGACCAGGTATTTGCGTGGAATCGGAGAAAACTCACCCCTGTTACTGGAGGAAGAAAGCAGAGTGTGGTTGAGTTGGGAATATCATCCTCATGCTTCCAGAGGCAGCACATTGCTGTGCAAAGGGCTCTGAGTCAGAATCCAGATACCTGGCGTCTCGCTGACTCTCTCATGGCAAAGACCTCACCCTCGTGAGCCTTTGTGTTCCTTTCCCTAGAATGAGGATTATCGTTCAATACTCTTCCAGGGATATTTTAGCTCTAAGACTCCGTGATTCTTTGAGGGGTAGCCGTTGTCATCCTTTTTCACATTATCCCTACAACCCTGAGGGAGTCAAGGATTTTAATCTTATGTTTTCAGAAGGGACATTACCTTACAGAGACTCCAAGTGTGTGGCTTCAAATCATAGAGCGAACAGAGCACTAGATTCTAGATCTGTCCTTCGAAATGGAAATTGAATATGTTCAATTTGTACTTATTTAAAATGTAAAAGTTAAAGAAATGTATTTACTTTGGAACAAAACCTTTCTTGATACCTGTCTGAATTCTTGTTTCATGCTTTCCATAATGTCTAGTACATATTAACGATCAAGTAAGTATGTACTAGTTTCCTGTGGTGGTAGAAACACATGACCACAAACTGGGAGACTTAAAACAAAATAAATGTATTCTCTCCCCGTCCTGGAGGCTAGAGTCTAAAATCAAGGTGTTGGCAGGGCTGTGTTCCCTCAAGGCTCCAGGGGAGGATCCCTTTGTTGCATGTTGTAGCATCAGGAAATTCCAGGCATTTGTTGGCTCTGAGCCACATCGCTTCGGTCTCTGCTTCCATGATCACATTGCCTTCTCTGTGTCAGAATCCTCTCTGCCCCTCTCTTCTAAGGATACATGGGGTTGCTTTTGGGCCCCCTCGGATAATCCTCCTCTCAAGAATATTAAGTAATCACATTTTTTGCCATATAATGTAACAATCACTCTTTTGCCCTATGAAAGAATATCCACAGGTTTTAGGGATTAGGATGTAGATGGATCTTTTTAGAGACCACCATTCAGCCCACTAAAAAGTAGAAGCTATTTTTTGATTGGAAACTCAAAATGATGATGATTTTCTCAATATATCTAGAAATGGGCACTTAAAAACTAGATCAGCCTTGAATTTTTTTACTTATGAACAGAGGTGCCTCTGCTTTTGGTACCCAGCTAGAGAATGTAATATTTGAATCTCTCTCTCATTTAACCATGAACTTCCTGTTTTATTTTCACTAAAATTGATTATTAGAGGACCTTGAGTTTGAAAGGTCCTAACAGTCTGATTACATATATATGAATGAATGTTGTAAATAATAGGTTGAAAGATTTAATTGAAAAGATTTACATGATGCTGAAGAATGTAGTACAGCCTGGTGAGTAAGCAGCCGTGCTCACTGCCGAGAGAGGTGACAGTTATGCCAGGGGAAGTGGGAGAGGTACTTTACATTTGATCACTCTGGGAGTCAGATAGACTGGTAATTTTTTGTATGAAGTTTATTAATTTTAGAACTTTTCTGAAAGTTGAATTTTAGTCTTTATTTTTATGTTTTTTAATATTTTTTCAATTACAGTTTATAGTCAATATTATTTTGTATTAGTTTCAAGTGTAAGCATAATGGTTAGGCAATCATATGCTTGGATTTTAGTGTTTAAAGTAACACTGAATTATATTCTCTATACAGGATAGGAAAAGGATATTTTTCAGCAAGGATGACTAGAACCTTTAACATTTGGTCAAATTTATAACATAATGGTTATTTTCAGTTCCTGAAATGGGATGCACTCTGAGGCCCTTCTATGTGCAAGGCATGTTGTGGCAATAGAGGTGACCTGGATTGTTCACTTGCTTATCACTCATTTATCCAACTAATGTTTACGAGATCCCTGCTGTGTTCCAGGCACTGTTCTAGCAGCTGGGGAAGCTATGACAAACAACACAGATACGGGCTTTGCTTTCATGGAGTTTGTGTTCTAGTGGGGAGAATAGACAATAAGCAAAGAAGAAAAATATTAGGGAATAAGTGCTATGTAGGATATTAAAATAAGGTAAGCTGCAGAGTCACTGCGGCTTCTTTTGATTGGTAATCCACGAAGGCCCCTTGAAGTGCATGATGGGCAGGTAGATAAAGTACAGAACATATAAGGCAAGGAGAGCAACTCTTGCAAAAGCCCTGAAGCCAGAATGAGCTCGACCTTTTTGAGGAACCAAACAACAAAGGATAGTGGGTGAGGGGTCCGTGGGGGTTAATGAGGTTGGAGAGGGTGTTAGGGCCAGTCACCTGGTTCTGTGGTTCTCAGCCCAGGGTTCACATTAGAAACATCTGCAGGAACTTAAAAAACTTACCTGGATCTCACCACAGACAAATTACATCTGAATCTCTGTGGGTAGAACCTCGCGTCCATTTTTGATACTGCTGTTTACATATTTTATTGATTTATTTTTCTATATCTTTGAGTGTATTATAGATGCCCCTCCATTTGCCTCACCCCACATTGCCCTCCTTCACCTGCATTGGCTCTACCCTAGGCCTTCACCACACTATTGTCTGTGTCTATGGGTTCTGCACATATGCATATAAATTCTTCGGTTAAGCTCTTCCTGCTCCCCTCCCACCTTCCCTCTGAGATTCGTGAGTCTGATATTTTCTACCTCTGTGATATATCACATATCATTATGAGTCTAAGTCTCTTTCTGAGCATTCAGGTTGTTCTATTGGTCTATTCTATGCCTAGACCACACTGGTTTAATTAAAAAATAAGTCGATATCTGAGAAGGCATTTTTAAAAAGTATATATATGTATATGTTTGATTCCCTGTCAGGGTGTGTGTGTGTGTGTGTGTGTGTGTGTGTGTATAATTGATTTCAGAGAGAAGAGAGGGATAGAGAGATAGAAACATCAATGAGAGAGAAACATCATCGATTGGTTGCTTCCTGAACACTCCCTACTGGGGATTGAGCCCACAACCTGGGCATGTGTCCTGACAGGGAATCAAACTGTAACCTCCTTGTTCATAGGTTGACACTCAACCGTTGAGCCACACCAGCTGGGCTGAGAAGGCATTCTTGCTCTTAAAGAGAGTCTTGACTTGTCTTGGCCCTTAACATTTCCATATACAATTTCAGAATCAAATTGTTTAAGTTCTACACCCCTCATAAAGTTTTGGGATTTAGAGTAGGATTGCATTGCATCAATGAATTAATTTGAGAAAAACTGATATCTTTACAATATTGAGTCTTCCTCTATTTGTCTTTCGAAATGGTTTAATATATTCTTCTCTCAGAAGTCTTACATATCTTTTGTTAGATTTATTGTTAGGCACTTCATATTTTTTAGGATTTAATTTTCTGTTTGCTGTTATATAGAAATTGAGTGGGCTTTTCTACATTGCTAATTGATTTTCTACATTGCTAACCTCTCTTATTCTATCAGCTTATCTGTAAGAACCTTTGGATATTCTACAAATATAATCATATCATTTGTGAATAATGATAGCTTTGTTTCTTCTTTTCTAGTCTTTACACCATGTACTTATGCCTACTAAACTGGTTCGGCCCCCGGTTCACTGTTGTCTATAAGATCTGTTGGTGGGCTTCCTTTTCCTCCTCCTAATTATAAGGAGAAATTTTCTGCATTTAAGCATTAAGTATCTGTTTGCTATAGCTTTTTTTTTTTGAGAGAGAGAGAGAGAGTAGACAATTTAATAAAGAAGAAAGATGTGACCTTCTATTCCTACCTTTCTAAGGGGTTTTAAATAATCAATTTTGCATTTTATTAGATATATTTTCTGCATTTATTGAGATTATATAATTTTTCTGCTTTAGATTGTTAATGTGAGAAATTACATTCATGATTTCAACACATTAAACGAACTTAGTACCTGGGATAAAATCAGCTTGATATTTTATATATTACCGGATTCAGTTTGCTAAAATTTTGAGTGGGGTGTTTTGGATCTATGTTCATGAGAGATATTAGTTTTCCTTTCTTGTACCATCTTTATTGTTAAAATAAGACATTGAAATATTTCATTTCACTCTGAAGTTCCCTGAGGAATAAGAGTTAAGTTTTTTGATGTGAAAGGCACAGTTGCATTGAAATAGAACTATTTATCCAAGCATGTAGTTCAGGGAATATCAAATATTTGGAAACCGGTCTCCTTTCACATCGTGCTCAGAATGTTTCACTTTGGCTGATGATGAGAAAATTCCTTTATATACATTGTTTCATGGATTTATCCTTTGAGAAAACATTTTTAAAAAGACAATTAGATTTAAAATTTGTTCATTATTCCATTTCAGTTTCTAAATTAAGTGTCAGTATTTAAGCATTAAGTATCTGTTTGCTATAGCTTTTTTTTGAGAGAGAGAGAGAGAGTAGACAATTTAATAAAGAAGAAAGATGTGACCTTCTATTCCTACCTTTCTAAGGGGTTTTAAATAATCAATTTTGCATTTTATTAGATATATTTTCTGCATTTATTGAGATTATATAATTTTTCTGCTTTAGATTGTTAATGTGAGAAATTACATTCATGATTTCAACACATTAAACGAACTTAGTACCTGGGATAAAATCAGCTTGATATTTTATATATTACCGGATTCAGTTTGCTAAAATTTTGAGTGGGGTGTTTTGGATCTATGTTCATGAGAGATATTAGTTTTCCTTTCTTGTACCATCTTTATTGTTAAAATAAGACATTGAAATATTTCATTTCACTCTGAAGTTCCCTGAGGAATAAGAGTTAAGTTTTTTGATGTGAAAGGCACAGTTGCATTGAAATAGAACTATTTATCCAAGCATGTAGTTCAGGGAATATCAAATATTTGGAAACCGGTCTCCTTTCACATCGTGCTCAGAATGTTTCACTTTGGCTGATGATGAGAAAATTCCTTTATATACATTGTTTCATGGATTTATCCTTTGAGAAAACATTTTTAAAAAGACAATTAGATTTAAAATTTGTTCATTATTCCATTTCAGTTTCTAAATTAAGTGTCAGTGTGGAAAGAATTTTTTTTATTTTGGATAACTTGTGACACTAATGATTTGAGTATTGAGTCAACACTTGAGTAGTGTATATTCTAAAACTAGTTTTCATTTCTGGAAGCAAAAGACAAGTGTTGTAAGTTTAAAACGTAAAATCTAGACAAAAGCAATATGATGTAAAATATATGACATAGTTTTGATTGATGTTAATTAACTTTCCAGATCATCTATATTTATTTTTCTGTATTAACATATTATTTTTCAAGCATATTCAGAAACTACCTGAAAATCCTGATGGTATAATGTGGTCAGCTATACGGACCCTGGGATTCCCAATTATTAAAAAAATAATAATTCTGAGATTGTGTTGGGAAGAACAAAGAGCCAAGTTGCCAGTCTGAGGAAAGGGTCCCTATCTCATAGGAGTGGCTCTGGAGTTGAGTGTGTGTGTGTGTGTGTGTGTGTGCGTGTGTGCGCGCGCGTGCGAGATATCTCTCTCTCTCTCTCTCTCTCTCTCTCTCTCTCCTCTCTCTCCCTCTCCCTTCCTCTCTCTCTCTAAAAAAACCCACCATGATACTACTGACAATAGAAACAAATTGGATCTGTTAAAGAACCATGAAACCATAAAAAAGTTAAGTGTGCTAAGAGGTAGTTTTAATGAACACTTGAGCTATTAATATTTACAGCAGCCCTAGTTGGTTTGGCTCAATGGATGGAATGTCAGCCTGTGGACTCAGGGGTCCTAGGTTTGATTCCAGTCAAGAGCACATGCCCAGGTTTCAGGCTCAATCCCCAGTAGGGGGTGTGCAGGAGGCAGCCGATCAATGATTCTCTTTCATTGATGTTTCTATCTCTCTCTTCTTCCTTCCTCTCTCTGAAAACAATGAAAATATTTAAAAAAATATTTACAGCAAACCTGATATATAATTATCAAATGGTAACTTCCACTGTTTTGTGGGGGTGATAAACTGATTAAGGAAATTTGGGAGTTTTAGAACACACATTAGACATTAGCACCCATGCAGTCTAATTTCCTTATCCCAGAGATAAGACCAGTGATTTGCCTAAAATCAGAAAGGTATTTCTTATTGTAGTTGGGACTAAATTTGTTTCTTTCTTCATTCCTCTATTCAGCACAAATTTATCGAGAACCTATTATTGTGAGAAATTATTCTACATACCGAGGATATATGGTGAGCAAGCAAAGTTTTATTTCCCTCATGGGGTTTATATTCCAAAATAGGAGACTGATGGTAAACAAAGAGCTAGGTAATAAAACGATGGGCATTGAGAAGCGGCCAGAGGGGAACAAAGCCAGGGAGGGAAACAGGTGGCAGGGAATACTGTTTTGGGTGGGATGTTCTTTCAGAAAGTCTCACTGAGGAGATGACCTTCGAGGAAAACCTGGATGACAATCTTGGGGAAGAATGTTCTAGGCCAGTGGTCGGCAAACTCATTAGTCAACAGAGCCAAATATCAACAGTACAACGATTGAAAATTCTTTTGATAGCCAAATTTTTTAAACTTAAACTATATAGGTAGGTACATTGTTATTAACTTAATTTGGGTACTCCTAAGGCTTAGGAAGAGCCACACTCAAGGGTCCAAAGAGCCGCATGTGGCTCTCGAGCCGCAGTTTGCCTACCATGGTTCTAGGCAAAGAGAACAGAAAGTGCAAATGCTTAGTGTGTTTCTAGAACAGCCGTGGGCACACTACGGCCCACGGGCCAGATGTTTGAAATGAATAAAACTAAAAAAAAAAAAAAAAAAAACCGTAATGATGTTTACTTTGAATTTATATTAGTTCACACAAACACACTCCATCCACTTTTGTTCCGGCCCTCTGGTCCAGTTTAAGAACCCATTGTGGCCCTCGAGTCAAAAAGTTTGCCCACCCCTGTTCTAGAACATCAAGGAGATCAGTGTGTGTTGGGGAGCACACAAGACTTGGTGGGAAAGTTGTAAGGAGGACATTCTGAGAAAAGGGAAGTGTGTGGAAGGCCGCCTGCCCTGTTTATTGGAATTCTGACTTAGGGGAGACAGGGGAGTGCCTAAGGCGGTGCCCCTAATTATTCCTTGACCTTTCAAACAAGTCTGTGCATGTGCAGACCCCAGTGTTTACTGGAATCCTTTATCTTAATCTTTGGGTGTCCTTGCTTAAATGACATTACAAACACATGTGTTCTCCCAAGATTACTTCCCTTATTTAATTGTATCTTGAAGATAAACTTTATCAAACTGCTATCACAATAAAAGGCTAAGGAGGCAGACAATTGAGGCTACCTGGTCCCTTTGGCCAGGCCGTCCCTTAGCCTTTCTTTCACAGCAAACGTTGTGTCAGAGTAATCCATTCATCTGTCACTCAGGGACTGCTGGTCAGTGGGCTCAAGCAGGTCAGCAAGTGGGGTGCGAGTGGTGGGCCATGCCCTGGGAGATGAGGCTTGGTGGTCATGGTAAGTACAGTCAACCTTTAACAACACAGTTTGAACTGAGTGGATCCAGTCATATGTAGATCTTTTCAATAAATACATATAGTATTGTAAATGTATTTTCTCTTTTTTAAGGTTTTTAAATAATATTTTCCTTTCATTTAAATAATATTCTTACTTTATTATTAGAATACAGGACATAATACATATGTTAATGTAAAAACATTCAAACCTATAAAGAATTTTTGTGTGTTTATTTGATCCAAACTGTCGACAATTGCCAGGAAGCAGAATCTCAACAGATTGGGATAATGTTCCAGACAATGGCAGTTTTTCACCTATTTTTATACATTAGAATCAAAGGAGGAGATGTTGGTTGGTTACATGAAATCCATTGGTGATAGATTAGAGAGGTGGGAGAAAGCAAAGGGGTGGGGGACCTCTAGGATTGCATAAAGAGTAAAATGACAGACACATACTTCTTTTACTTAGGTGGGTGCAGAACAGTCAGCAATTAACATGATGGTAATAGCAATGAAGGAATGTGTGGTATCTGTCCTGGCGCCTAGGGCATTCGGTTGTGCCCTGAGGGGTCCGGAAAAAAGGGAAGTTACAAGTTACTGTGACATTTCCATGATATGTTATCATAGATGCAAAAAGACAATAAGCTCAGTTAAGGTAAAGGTTGACCTTGTCAGGGAAGATACCAGCCTAGGAGGTGACTACCCACCATAACTGCTTTTAGTTAAAGTTTAATTTCAGATCATCCTTTGTGGTTACTTTAGGTCTTTGCGTTGGCAAGACCGCCACGCAGGCCTCCCCTGAGCTTGTCAGGTTAGCATGTGGCCCCTTTCGTTCACACATAGAGCAAACAAAATATGTGTTATTTGACTTTTATGTCATTGGTAAGACTTCCGGTCAACAGTAAGCTATTAGTAGTTTGGGGGAGTCAAAAGTTATACGCTATTTTTCAACTGCTTGGCGGCGGCTCCCCAACCCCCATGCTGTTTAAGAGCCAAGTTATTGTAAGTGTGCAGGGCAGACATTGGAGAGTTTGGGTGGGGAAATCACACAGTCTGACTTCAGTTTTGAAAGGGACACTCTGGCTTCTGTAGAACAGTCTGCAGAGAGACAAGGAGGGAAGCGACATGGAGGTGAGCAGGCTCCTGCAGCTTTATGGTGAGAGGCCAAGAAGACAGGAATTGGGAGCAGGGAGTGAGATAGTGACAGCTTGGTGACTTCTTGATATATTTTAAAGGTAGAGCAACAAGCTGTGCAGAAGAATTGAATGTGGGATAGAAGGGATATCCAGGCTCCTCAACTGTTTTGCCTGTTCCCTTCCACCTGACTAGGCCTTATTACAATGCTTTTCCAGGATTTAATTTTGCTCTTCTTCTCTGAAGGATGTTCAGGTCAAGGCTTAAGACTGTTTGCTGGGTGGATGACCCTTCACATCTGCAGGGGTATAAGATTTGTTTGAGGCACATCTGCCTACAGGTGCCAGTGACTTTGTATCTGATTTACATGGTTGTCTGCACCTGGTTCAATTTTTAGTTTACATTTGGAAACCCCATAATATTCTACTTTAATTTCTGCACTGACCTAAAAATTGCTAAGACTTGTGGTGAGATTTGCTTCAAGATAGATAGAGCATTAATATGATTACTGTAGCTCTGCGTATTGGCACTAAAGAAATTATCCTGGGGGAAAAAAGAGAATCTATTAGTTTGTGCCTGTTTGCAGCAGCTACAAGCTTGCATACAGAACAGCCCCGAAATGCAGAGTTCCGATGGTGCCAGCTCATTAGCTGGACGAGAGAACAGCACTGCTGGGGAGCAGTCTCCTTTGCTGCGGTGCAGGGACAGGACCTTGACGCTGAATTGATGCCAGAGGCAGATCATTGGATTCGTGAATACTGATCGCCGTCTGTATTTTCTCCCTTGCAGAACAAAAGGAACAGGTTACATCAGGATTTCATCCGCTAATAAAATACTTTTCATGTAGTTTGTTAATGCAGGATGTTGCACGTGCTTGTCATCACAACTTTCGGGGTTATTGTTCTTTTCTTGGAGGGAAAAATACACACACTCCAGATGGATTTCATATGCTTTACAATGGGGCTCCGGAGGCAAAATCAAGATGAGCATTTTACTTCTTCCGTGTCTGTGACTCTCCCCCATGGCTGAGTTACCAAGGGGAGGAGTGTGTGCAGTGGGTGTGTTTCCCCAAAGTTGCATTGTCAGTAGTTTACACATCAGGTTGAATATTTCCCACAAAGCAGATACACCATAATTTTAGGCAGAGGCTATAAGGGTGACAATAAATTCCATTTCTTAAGGAGATATGAGTGGAAATGGGTCTCTTTATTCCCCTGGAACCTAACCATCTGGAACACGCCAAGTGAAGTCGACAGGTGTGTAGTTTGGGGCACCAAACAGCGCCTTAACTACGGAGATGCATTTGAACGCTTGCAGATGTTTCCACTTGAGCCAGTGTCTTGCTTTAGTTCCTTATTAGTTGTGTGGGAATTCTGCTTCAGTCGATTGGACAGACTTCAAATACTTTGGTCAGAGAGGACTTATGGGAAGCATATGAAATCTTGAAAAGTTTGGGAGTTATGGCTCTCTAAAGTGGACCTCTCTATTGCATCTGATAGTTCGTTACTTTTCTTCTTCCAACTCCAGCCCTTTGGCTTCAATATACCAAACATTCCTGGTTCTCTTTTGCAGGCTTCTCCCTCCATGTGACATTGATGTTCTCTAGGCTTTCACCCTTGGCCCACTCCATGAGTCCCACCACATGTTCTTCCTGGATAGTCTCACTCACACTCTTGGCTTTCACTAGCCTGTAGACAGGCTACTGTCAAACTGTCATCTCCAGCTCAAACCTCTCCCTGAGCCTTTGATCTGCACATCCAAGTCTAGTTAGTCATTTCTTTCTGGGTGTGCCAGAGGCACCTCAACTACAGCTTCTCAACCAGACTCTTCATTTTGCCCCATAGTCTCGCCTTCTGTCCGAGCGCTGTCTTTGTTGGTGGCCCCACCATCTATTCCTTAGTCACTCACAGCTTCCCTTGCAACAACAGATCAATAACTGAGTTATAAATATGTCTTCTACTAATGCTTCATTTCAATTTTTTATCAAAGTAACTCATGCCCATGGTTAAAAAGTCAAATAGTGCAGAATGGCTTAGAATAAAAAAAAAATGGTTTCTTTGCCTCACTTCCTTCCCACCCCTATTTCTTCTTGCCAAAAGGGACCAACCACTTTTAACTCCTGTGACTGCTTTTTATGATAGTTGTTGTTATATATCTAAGTACTGCACTTACACGGTTATTTCCTCATTTGTCGTTTTAGACAGTGTCTACTGGTTTCCTGCCACACTTTTCTATCTCACCTCCCTCCTTTACCCAGCATAGTGGTATCACAGTTTTTAGTTCCTCTTTTTAAGTAATTTCAGTAATGTTTTCTATCTTGCTCATCACCTTTAGAGGGGATCACTTGGCCCCTGACTTATCTGGTGAGCATCTTGTACCTCCACCCTTCCCTTTAGCTCCTCTTTCCTATTTCCCATCCCCTCCTGTCATGGGCACTAACTTTCCAGTTATCAAAATTGATACTATGTATTTGATAAATTAATAAATGGATTTTCTGAGAGCTTTGAGATATTGCTCCCTTTTGATATCCAATGTTGCTGGTAAGTCTTATACCAGTGATGGCGAACCTTTTGAGCTCGGCGTGTCAGCATTTTGAAAAACCCTAACTTAACTCTGTTGCCGTGCCACATATAGAAATGTTTTGATATTTGCAACCATAGTAAAACAAAGATTTATATTTTTGATATTTATTTTATATATTTAAATGCCATTTAACAAAGAAAAATCAACCAAAAAAATGAGTTCGCGTGTCACCTCTGACACACGTCATAGGTTCGCCATCACTGTCTTATACCAATCTGATTGCAAGTGATCTATGCTTTCTCTTTGGAAAACTTTAGGACATTTTCTTTTACTTTGGGTTTCTGAAATTTATCCATTTGTGTTCCATTCATTTTCTAATTTTTTCTTAATAGTTTTCTCCCGCTTTTTCTGTTCACTTTTTCTAGGATTCCTTTTAGATGATGCACAATTGGACAAACTGGAAATTATTTTTTAGATGCCTATACTTCCTTCTTTTACTGTATTCTGAAAAGTTCTCTCTGATTTTCCATATCATCTTGCACTTATTTTATGAATGCAATATTTTATCAGCTCTTTGAGAATAATAATTACACTTTTAAAACTTCTTTTAAAGGTATAGACATTTCCCAAATACCGTCTGTTCCCACACATGCATAGCCTCCTCCATTATCAACATTCCCTATGAAAGTATATGGTATAATTGATGAACCTACATTGACACATCATAATCACCCAAAGTCCATAGTTTATATGGACTTTGGGTGATTATGGACTTTGTGCTGTACAGTCTATGGGTTTGGGCATATGCATAATGACATGTGTCCATTTTTATAGTATCGTCTATTCTAGAGTATTTTCCCATGGAACATTTCTCCATTTAATTTATTTAGTTCTATGATTTTGTTAATTTGAGTTTTGTAACTTTCCTCATATAGATATTTTACATATTTTGTTAAGTTTATACCCAAGAATGTCATGTTTTGTGGCACTAAAGTAAATGGTATTGTGTTTTTAATTTCAAGTTCTATTTATTTTTAGGAAAGTGATTGACTTTTGTATATTAACTTCCTCTCCTGAGACCTTGCTATAATTGTTTATAAGTTCTAAGAGTCTCAGTGAAATTTTGATTGCCTCTTATGAGAAGGAGGTATAGTGACATCTCCCTGTAAACCTCCTGCAGTGAAATAGGTGTTGCATTATTCCATTTTGGATTTCTTCTCAGTAGTTTTTTTAAGTTATAAAAAAAGCATGCAGGCACATCTGGAAGGATACACACCAAATGGTTAACAGTAGTTACTTTGTTAGTATGAGGTAAGGAGCCAGAGTACAGTAGGTCCTCAGGTTACATCGGAGATCTGTTCCTACAGCGCAATTTTCACCATAAGTTGGAACCCACCTACATAAGCACCTACGTCACTCACGTGGAGCACACACATAGCAGTAATGAAGTGAAACAGTAAAAAAATTTATTAAAAGAAAAACAATTCCTGACCTTTACTTGTGGCAAATAAATAATAAAAAAAATAAATTGAAATGACGGAACTTTTTTTATATATAAATAAATGGGAGATGGCTGCGTAACCACGAAACGACATGCGTCGCCTAAGACCATCGGAAAACACATATATAATTACATATTGTTTTTGTGATTAATCACTATGCTTTATGTTCAATTTGTAACAATGAAAATACATCCTGCATATCAGATATTTACATGACGATTCATAACAGTAGCAAAATGACAGTTATGAAGTAGCAACAAAAATAATTTTATGGTTGGGGGTCACCACAACATGAGGAACTGTATTAAAGGGTTGCGGCGTTAGGAAGGTTGAGAACCACTGCTTTAGGGTATCTGTTAATAAACAGTTTTTAAATTTTATTGTGGTCCAATTGATCAGTATTTGTGGTTAGCACTTTTTGTCTCTTACTTCAGAAATCTTTTCCTAATCAGAGGTCACAAAGGCAGTAATTTGAATATTTTTTCCCCTAAAAGCTTTGTTTGTCTCTCACATTTAGGTCTTCAGTCTACCTGGAATAGATTTTTGAGTGGCATCATGAGGTCAGGCCCAGATTTCTGTACTCAAAACAAATAGACACAAACCTATGTTTCTTTAACAGCAACATAAACATCAAGCATGTGATAGAGGCTGGGCTTCATGTGGTTGAGCCTTTGCGTGTCCTCAAGATATGCCTTCCATCTATCCTAAGTACATCTTCTGCTGCCCCTGTGCCTCCTAGTGACCCCTTATTAGCCATTGTCCTGCTCTTGGTCAGTGCATTCTTAAAGGCGAATGGGAAGGAGAAATACTTTACCTTCTGATCTTATAAACATTCTATTTAACTGTACTTTGAGTTTATTTTCATTACTCGTTTTACACAGGAAACTAATATTTTTTAAAAGTGCAACTTATTGCAAAGCAAAATCTAAAACTTGAATGATAATGCTCAGCCGGTGTGGCCCAGTGATTGAGCGTCTACCTATGAACCAAGAGGTCAGGGTTCGACTCCTTGGTCAGGGCACATGCCTGGGTTGTGGACTCGATCCCCAGTGTGGGGAGTGTAGGAGGCAGCCCATCAATGATTCTCTCTCATCATTGATGTTTCTATCTCTCTCTCCCTCTCCCTTCCTCTCTGAAATTGTATATATATATATCAAGTATATATGTATATATACTTGAGCGATGCAAATTTTTGTTTCAATATTGAAATGCTACCCACATTTTGAGTGTAGTCATGCTTTTAACATGTAGATCTGTAATTTTGCTAAAAATTATTGGAACTTGGCAGTGTGAATCTTAAAATTGAACTGAACTTGCTTTAGAAATAATCTTTCTTATTCTCATAAAGGAGTGTTTCTATTAGAAAAAAAAGAAGCTTGGACTAGCAGTGATTATTTTTTGCACACAGGTCTATTGGAAAGAAAGGAAACATACAGCTGGAAGGAATTTAAATGTCATCTAGTGCAGGGTTTTACCTTGAAGGAGTGGACTCTTCTCACTTTTAATATAATCCAGAAAAGAAAATTCCACTCTCTCTCCTGCTAATATTTAATATACTTTCACTGTCAGATAATTTTCCTTACACTATGTCTTAAGTCTGTTTTCTTATTCTGTTTTAAATGGAAACAGAGAAATGGGGCCAACCATCTGTGTCTATAATAATTCTTCATCTTCTTGATGGTCATTACTAAATCCATCAGCCTCCTCTATATAGTATAATCTAATGTTTGTTTAGCTCTTTCTTTTAAGCCAGTTTCGGAATCATCTATTTAATGTTTTTGTTCCATCCGAATTCTTCCCATGTCATCTATAAATCATGATTTATAGAATCAAAAATTGAACATAGTACCTTTGCCAACGTATGGCCAAATGCTAGTAAACCAATAGGGATGATATTCTATTTTAGAGAGTCTTCTAAGACTTCTAACCTGAATTTTCTTTTTATGATAAAAAGATTTTTGGACTTATGGCTGTTCATGGCCGTTTGAACATACTTATTTATCTCTGCTTCCTGAGACTGCCCAAAATGATAGGTAACAAATAAAAAAGGCATAAATCCACATGGACAAAGAAAATGGGAGGTGAGGCTCGGTGGATAAGGGATGCCAACACATTTTTGGCAGAGAGAAAGCAAATGGGTGAATGGGAACTGAATTAGCAGAGGGTAGAAAATTAAAAGCCAGTTGTCACCAAGAGGGAAGTCAGTCTGAAGGGATGGGTGTGTGGTAAGGACACGAAAGTCTCCGCACTTGGAACCACGGCTGTGCTAGAAACAGGTTTGAAGGGTGAAGTTGAAAACTGGTGATGTTAGTTAGACCCGTTCCTATTCCAGATGGCGGACAGATACCCCTGGTAGGTATATTTTCTAGAGAAATTAGGCTTTGGACTTAGAAACAAGATACAGATGAGACACCTTTTGGGCACCCAAAACTCTGACAACCAGGCTTATATTTCTCTATCCCTGGATTAGAGAATGAGAAGATCCTTGTCTGGGAAACTGACCAATTGAGTAAAAAAGATATTTGGAGGTCTCCCATAAAATGGCTGGGCCCCCACCCAATCACACCACAGAAGTTCAACTTTTTAGGTCTCACAGTGGACTGCCAAAGATCATCACATATTTAAGGATCATGAAAGAATGTGATCAAAACAATCAGGAAAGGAGGCTCAGAGGAAACAGGGCAAAGCAGGGAGGAAAAACCTCCAAAAATTGTAATTGCTATTCTTTGAGAGATTAGAGAAGATACTGCACTCATGAAACAGGGTTTGGAAATTAAAATGTAATAACAGAAATTAAAAATTCACCAAAGAGTGGGAATGTGGGTGGCACTGTCCAGAAATTGAATGAAAAGGCAGAGAGGCAAACATGAGAGAAAAGAGGAAATAAGAAGCTCCATTTAGGGAGTGCAAAATCTGATTAATAATAGAGTTTTAGAAAGGAAATAAAGAAAACGCAGGGGAGAAAGTGATAGACGAATTATATAGAATACTTTTCCAAAATCGAAGGACATTAATTTTCATATGGAAAGGGTACATTGTGTTCCAAGCACAACACATTTTTTTTTTAAAAAGCCAATTCCAAGACACATCTGATAAAGTCTGTGAATAAGATAAATTTTTCCTAAAAGTTTTAACAGAGAAAAAAAGTAGGTTACATACAAAGACTCAGGAAGCAGGCTGGTGTCTGACTTCTCAACTGCAATGGTGAAATCTAGAAGAAATAGAGCTATGCCTTCCAAATCAGAGGGAAAATAATTTCCAACTTGGGATCTTGTATCTGGCCAAACTGTCAACCAAATGCAAGGGCAGAGTAAGGCTATTTCCAGACAGACATGAAAGGTTTCAAAAATTAGCCTCCCATGCACTCTTTCTTGGGTAGTTCTTGGAGGAAGTGCTCTACCAACATGAGAGAATAAGTCAAAAATTTTGCAGCAAGTAGGGCAAAGTGAAGGAAGATCACTGATGGGAAGTGAAGGGAAGGTCCAGGTGACACCTGGGTATCTATCACCTGTGTCAGGGCTGGAGAACAGCCTTTCCAGATCAGATCAGAGGCTAGAGAGGCCAGGGAATAAGGAAACAAACAAATCAGAAAGGTCACCTAATATGTTTATCTTTGGTGAGATGAATCTTCTAGTTCTGTGCTAGAGTATGTGGAAAATTAACATTCAATACATAAGAAAATAAAGCAAATGGAAAATTGAGGTAACTGTTCACATTAGGCAAAACAAAAGATTGTACAAGAAAAATATAATCATAGTATACTATAGGGCTCAGTTATGAACAGTATTTAAACAGACATAATAATGTAATGCAAGTACCAAATATTACTGTAACCAAAATTATGATATAGTTAAATTGAGAAGATTTTGGTGGGGTGCAGGGAAGTATGTGTAGAAGATAAGAGAGCTAAATTTTCATCTGCCACAGCAGGAAGCCAATAAACATTAAAAATGAATAAGAAATAACAGTTGAAGGAGATTTGTTAAAATATGCATGTACATTCTAAAAGAAACAGCTAAAAGAGTTGAAAGTGATTGTCTTTGGTCCCTGGGTCTCAAGAATATACAAATTGGGTGAAAATACTAGTTACCTTACTGAATTTATGTACATACATCTATTTGTGTAATTGAATTAAATATGTAAAACATATTGAACCTTTCCTTGTTTCCTTGTAAAAATTATTTTTCCCTGGTGATAAAAAATGAAAAGTACTATAGTCATTTGATTCAATACTATGGCAACCACACATGTCCTGAATTTTTCTGGGTTATTTGGATTTCAAACTTGATCATACCTAACACTACAGTTGCAATTTGCAAACTATGTGCTTTGCTTATTTGTTTATTTTGGTGTTATGTTTGGTAGTTTTAGAAAAACGGGCTTGCCATAGCGGTTCATCGTGAGCTCCCCTCAGAATCTTCCATCTTTGGCTGCCTGGAGACTTTGGGAGGAAAAGCATATTGTGGTTTTGTCTGATACTTTAACTCATTTATTTCTTCAAAGTTTTTTCTTTCCTGTTTTTTTTAACTACCTATGTCTTTAATATACTAATTCCATTCATCCAGAAACATTTATTGACTGCCTGTTATGTTTGAAGCCCTGCTCGAGGCATCAGGAAGGAGTAACACAAGGCAGAGTCCTTGCTGTCAGCAAACTTGCCATCCACTAATTCATCTGACAAAATCAATGATGGCATTTCATACTTTCTCAGCATTAGTTATTAATTAAAAAAAAAAGTCAGAGGCAAAAGGTTGCTTTTCCAGGATAAGTCTGTGAGAAAACTCTCAAAATCTTGTTCTATATGGAAGTCTTATGTATGAATTCAAACCTTCAATTAAATGTTACTTGTTCTGAAGAAAAATCTTTTTTCTTCTAAATATATTTTTTATTGATTTCAAAGAGGAAGGGAGAAGGAGAGAGAGATAGAAACATCAGTGATGAGAGAGAATCATTGATTGGCTGCCTCCTGCCTCCTGCCTCTTGTCCCTGCTGGGGATCAAGTCCACAACCTGGGCATGTGCCCTGACCAGGAATTAAACTGTCATCTCCTAGTTCATGGGTTGATGCTCAACCACTGAACCACACTGGCCGGGCTATAGAAATATCTTTATTGGGGAATTTAATTTGTTTCACCTCTGCTCAACCAAGAGGCTATCCTACAACCTGTGACACAGAGGAAATGCCAAACATGGCAGCTGTTTCACTGCTGTGAACGGGCCTTCCTCACAGGTGAGATTTGACTTCAGTAGGTTCATTGGAGAGCAATGTATTTCTAGCCTCGGGAATGAGATGGGCATGGCCTTGCTGTGTTCCAGTCCTATCCCTGGGAATCTCTGGGCACCTGTGGTTTCACCCTAGTCCTAGGAGCTAAATTTTTGAAAATGGAAAGTGTCTGAAAGAATGGGCTGGTTTCTTTCACGGTTTTCACTCTTTGTCTCTTAAAAGCTCCTCTTTTTAAAAGGAACGAGGCCTAACGTCTTTTCTGTAAACTATAGTTTGTTTATTGTCTCCTCAGAGGCCTTTTCTTGTTTCTTAGATGAGAGTACAAGGTTATGTGTCCATAGTTTTCCAGCAGGACGGCTGAAGATCAACCCTACTCTATAGTCAAAACTCCGTGCAAGAATTGTTTCAGCTTTTAGCCGACAGAGTTTGTTAATCTACCCCTGGCTCTCTCCCTGCATAGCTATGGGGCCATATTCCATATTTCTCTGGAAATATAATGAGATAGTTGGGTAAACCAGTTTTAGAACCTCTCTAGGATTTTTAACATCAGAGTATTTTAAAAAAACAGATCATTCAAACAGATGCATATTTATTTGCGGTCAGCTTTGGTTCACTTTTGTGTATTTCTAAAGGAGTAAAAACCAGAGTTTCTTCTTTCAGAGTGATCAGGAAGCTCTCTACATAGGTTCTTTCTTCACCACTGCAGAAAAAATGTAAAGTTGTGCGTTCTTATTTTAAACATCCACGTCTTCATGTTTATCATGTTCACTATTTCAGTAATAAGAATTACTCAGAGATCATTTGTAACCAATATCTCTTTAACTGTATATTTAAAGGGTAGTGGAGAGGAGTCCTATTAAAATATAATTTTCGTAAGATTGAATTAGAGGAATAAAGCCCGAGTCTGCGTGGTGGTAGCACATATTCCAGCCATCTGCCCTGCTTTACATGTTGCCTCTGGCAAGGAGCAGGTTTATTATTGGGGCTCTGGCTAACTCTATAGTTTGACAGGCATGCATGTCCTTGCGGTCACTAAACTGCTCTTTTCCTGTCAACTAAATAGCAGCAAACAACCTGTGAAAAGTTAAGTCCTGTCTCCATAGTAGAAACCTGTTACATTAGCAGCATGAGGTTGTAACGTAGGCTGGATTTAATGATGGCATCGTTTTCCCCATTAGAAAAATTAACAAACACAAAGTATTTACACAGGAAAAGCTAATGTTTTGTTTTAAGCCATGTTTTTGAGGGTCCTCCAAACCATCAACACATTTGGTGATTTGCTAGAAGGACTCACAAGGTCAGCATGGAGCCAGACTGTGGTTCGGATGGATTACAATGACACAGCAAGGATGCACAGCCAGGTGTAAGGGGAAAGACACAGGTGGCGTCTGGAGGAATCCACGTGCAGTCTTCCCCTGCGTGCTGTGTGAAAGGTCCCACAGAGTGCACGCTCCCCAAGAGTGAAAATGCAGCTCACTGTTTCTGCTCAGAGAAGCCCATTTGAGACTGAGTTTAGTGCTGTGATTGGGGTCATGTAGGCATTTTCTTCCTAGCAACCCTGACTAGAATTCCATGCTCTCAGGATGAAAGCAGGTGTTGACCATAAATTACTTTGTTTATACCAACAGCCGAGGCACAGCAAACAACCTTATCAGTTAGGGAACTCTTTGTATTGGCATAGGGAACTTTCTACAAGCAGAGTTCTCTGACTCCAGTCAGGGGCCAACCTTGTAGGCAGGCCTTTCCAGGGACAGCGGCCGCGGGCCTGCGGTGTTTACAAAAATACTCTGAATTAGGTGACAGTGATGGCGAAAGGCAATGTGTTTGTTTCTCTGAACTGTCATCAGGATCAGACTTTGCCTTTGATAAGGGTATCTGGAGCCAAAGATGAGAAAATGTGAGGATTCTTTGTATAATATACTTCTATTTTTAGAATTCTTATGAGCCTAATATTTTATTTCTTGTTGGTTTTAGAGAGAAAGGCAGAGAGAGAGAGAGAGAGACATCAATTTGTTGTTCCACTTATTTATGTATTTATTAGTTGATTCTTGTATGTGCCCTGACCAGACATGAAACCCACAACCTTGGAGTATTGGGATGATGCTCTAACCAAGTGAGCTACCTAGCCAGGCCAAGCCTAATATTTTAAAATTACAATTCAGTCATAATCTGGGTTATAATTTGCATGTGCAGGTGATGGCTTCTCAAACTCTTGGACTTGGACGTCAGTTTAAATTGTATTTAGTGCCAGTAGCTTTGTTTGGGCCACGCTCTCTGCCACTGAACAATTACACCAGTGGGTGAATAGTCTAGGAAGAGCTCTCACCTCTTTGATATTTTCATTATTGATGTATGAAAACTAAATTGCATTTGTCAGGAAACAGAATTGGAATCTAGGGAAGGGCTTCATAAGGTCTTATAATGTTATTTTTATAAAATGCACCCAATAGTTTTAGTAACATTTAGGCAATTAAAACAACTAAGAAATTATATTGTCTTCTTTCTTGATTTTGTTTTGAATAGCAACTATCCTAAAGAAATAAAATGATTGGAGAGGCTTTAAGGTAGGCAAATAAATATAGATGATGGGATGGCGAAGAAACGGCTAGCAGCAGAGGCTGCCTGTGTGTCTTTATGCTAAAGCCGGGAAGGTGTTTTGCTCCTCCACCCACACAGATTCTTAAAACTCCCCCATACAAATTAATCATCATCTCTTGTCTCTGTAACTCCATTAGGATTTCACCAGGTGTCATTCAGAACCTGAGGAGGTTGATAAGTGGGAGGGCAGAAAGCACTTGTGGAGGAAAGGAGAAAAATAAGTTGAGAGATCTGGGACTTGGGAGACTGTCATAAGGAACCATACCATTGAACCTGCTGTTTAAAATATTTAACGATCCCTTTGCCACTAACACAGTTTCAATCTTTTGTGAAATGAGCATTCTTCCCTTCTTGTTATGGCTTACATGACACAGCTCTGGTTTGACTGACAGTGTTTTCTTTACGGGGAATTGAAATGGCTTTCCTTTGGGCTTGCCTAATAGACTTCAGTGAGTAATGAGAGAGAGAGAGAAAGAGAGGGGGGGAGGGGGGGAAGAAAGACTCCCTGCTCTTTCACTGTTCTTTCTTGGGTACATTTAGAGAATGATTCCTTTTCATTTAAATACTTTTATTTCCAGAAAACACTAGACAATCTCCTTGGGCTGGAAATATTTTTCATAATAAAATCTACCCATGCCTAAGTTTCCTCTTCTTTTTTATAAACATGTCTTGTCTCCACTCCAGTATTTGTTGATAACCAAAGACCTTTTCTGTCAAACGCTATGAGATTCAAATGAGAACTGCCAAGAGCAATGTTTGACATGAGCCGAGAGGGACTTCATTTAAAAGTGGCCCTTCGTTCTGCCATTTCAGACACTCATTTCAAGGAATGGGAAAATGGAAACATTCAAGAATTATATTTATTTTCTACCTACAAAACACATTTTTATGAAAATAAATATTGAAAACCTATAAGGACGAAACTAACAACAGTAAAAATTCTTTATTGCCCTACTACCCAGAGAAAACATGTATGATTGCTTCATAGATACTGATATAAGCATGACTTACAGTGGAAGCACCAGTGAAGAAGACACGGGGGTGGGTGGGTGGAGAGGGCTGAGTGAACAGGCAACTACAGCACAATGTGAGGTGTGCTGTTTTAGGTGAGCGCATGGGGTCATGGGAGGCTTTCTGGAAGCTGAAGGATGCGTGGGGATCATTCAGGCAAAGGTGGTGGAGGGAGAGGAAGACTTCCCAGGTAAAGGGAACAAGGAGAAACAAAGCTCTACAAGTGAGGAGAAAGTGTGGCACCTTGAGCAATCTGTGGCATCAGTCTGTATGGCTGAAGCATGGAGTCTATGAAGTGAGGGCTGAGAGTTGAGACTGGATCACAAAGAACCTGGCTCACCGTGTGTAAGAAGTTTGGAAATGATCATTTTGGAGTTTTTCCTTCCAGTTTCTTATGCATAACAGTGTTTCTCTAGTTATAATCACAATGCAAACATTTACTCATTTACAGAGATTTCTTAGCATTTACTATGTGCCAGAAACTTGAACTCAAATTTAGTTATTTTTGTATCTGCAAGTGAGCCACTGTGGTGCGAACCCAGGGATCAAGGGGACAGGGGTGAGAGGAAGACCTATTTTATATTCCTGACACAGGTAACATGATAGCATGCCTGTTTTCTCTCAGCCCTTTTAACAATCATTTTAAGCATCCATATAATAATCCAACAGATGGGAGGACCATAATTAATTGGATAGGACCTGATTTTTTGGCTGCATATGTAGGTTGTTAAACTATATTGGTAGCAAGGAACAAACTCCTAAATAATGCATGAAGCTAAGAAATTGTCAAGAAACACACGAGGGAGATAGGAATCTCATGGAAACCAGGGATGTTCATTTTTCAGAACCTGGGACCATTGTAGAGATGTTGCTTACTGTTTAGTATCAGGAATTTATGACCTTTAATCTAGTATTTTGCAGCTCTGCTACTCTCCCTGTGACTCTAACTTCCACCAACCAGTTGACCAATTCTGTCCATATTTCTTCATTTCAGAGGAAGGGGTCTAATGGGCCCAGCTACTCACCACCACTTTGAGTCAGACCTTTCTACCAGTCGACCTCATACCCACTTCTCTCCCTCCTCCTGAGGTCATCTCACTGGCCACCTGGGTTCAGTAGCCTAAGACCGTCCTCAGTAGGGGTGCAGGGGGTGCATCATGTTTATAGAATGGGTCAGGGAGAAGCACAGTCACCATGACTAATATTTCCAGTAGCAGTCATGTTGATTTTCTTTTCTCAAAGGCAAATATTGCTGTGTTGTCCCTCACTATGCATATTCCCCATATGGTCTGGTTAGTTCAGTATTTAGTGGGACAACTACCTCCTTTGATCTGGAAAGCATGATAGTCTTGTTTGCAGTATATTGCTTGGCACTTTTTAAGAGACGATTTTTCTACTTAACAGTCCTTCTGATATATAAGATTTATAGAAAACTCGGTCTAAATTCCCTCCCTTCCTCACTTTCAGTCAAAAAGTGCTTATTCGGTGCCTTCTATATGCCACTTCCTGTTGTAGACACTAAGATTATGGCAGAGAATAAGACACCAAAGATCCCTAGTCTAAGGGCTTAAATTTCTTGGGGGGAAGGCAAACAATAAGTCAGAAAATTAATAATGATATAATTTCTGCCCTGGACAGTTAGCTCAGTTGGTTAGAGCATCGTCCCGATACGCCAAGATTTTGGGTTTGATCCCTGGTCAGGGCAGGTCATATACAAGAATCAACCAATGAATGCCTAAATAAATGGAACAAGAAATTGATGTCTCTCTCTCTCTCTCTCTCTCTCTCTCTCTCTCTCTCAAATTAATAAATAAAAAAATGATAATGACAATTTCTGATAGCTGCTTCTGTGAAGAAAATTAAACAAAATGTGATAGAGTGATTGGAAGTCAAGTACTACTTTCTGGTATATGATCAGCATGGGGCCTTCAGGAGAAAATCTCTCAGCTGAGACCTGGGAGACCAGAAGGAGCCCTTAGGCAAAGGTCTCCGGAAGAATGTTCCAGGCAGAGAGGAGATGTTTACGAGCACAGGGGCAAGTGTGAGCTTGGTGGGCTCAGAGAAGAGACAGCAAATCATTGTGGGGCATTGTAGGAGCAGTTGGACAGGGTGGAAGACCTACTTTATAACCTAGACCCAGAGTACAGAGAGAACGATATACAACCTGCCATTTCCACTCTTCTCATAGTCATCTTCAACTTGCCTTGCTCAAAGCACAGCTGGTTGTTTTTTTTTCTCCTAGCCTGAACCTTTTCTAGTCTCCTTTACTTCAGGAAATGAAACCCTCCAAAGGCTCATGTTATCCATAACACCTCCCTTTTCTCATTTTCAAAATTTGCCAGTCCTTCCATTCTACATCCAATAGAGAGCTCAAGTCCTTTCACTTCTGCTCATGTCCATTGCTCTTATCCTCATTCAAACCATTGTTATCTTTTGCTTGGATCATTGCCTTAGCCCCCTGGCTTATTTCCACCACTGTCTTTTCATTTTAACAAAGCTTTTTTGCAGAGCAAAAGTTTTTAATTTTGATGAAGTCCAATTGACCAGTTTTTCCTTTTATTCATTACTAGAGGCCCGATGCACGAAATTCGTGCAAGGGTAGGCCTTTGCAGCCCCAGCCGCCTCGGCAGCTGCCTTGCAGCCCTGGCCACCTCGGCTGCCTCTTAGCCCTCACAGCCCTGGCTTCATCCAGAAGGTCGTACAGAAGGTTGTCCGGATGGTCATTCTGCTGTTCAGCCGTTTGGTCGATTTACATATTACGCTTTTATTATTATAGATACTTTTGGTGCTAAATCAAAGAACATCTTTATCTAGCTTTAAGTCCCAAAGATTTTGTCCCATGTGGCTTTTTTTTCTTCTCTGAAAGCTCTATAGTTTAACATCTTATGTTTGAATCTGTGATCCATTTTGAGTTAATTTTTGTGTAAGGTGTGATATTTAGGTTCAGGTTGTTTTGGTGAGATAGGGGGCTATAGATGTTTAATTTGATTTGTTGAAAAGGCTATTCGTCCTCCATTGAATTACTTTTGCACTTGTACAAAAAATTCGTTGGGCATATCACTTGGGTCTATTGCAGTTTTTCTGTTTCCTTTCATTGGTCTGTGTGTCTGTCCCTCTGACAGTATCACATACTTAATCACTGTAGCTATATAATCATTCTTGAAATGGGTAGACTAATTATTCTAATTTTCTTCTCCTTTTTAAAATTGCTTTAGCTATTCTAGTTCCTTTATCTTCTCGTATAAATTTTAGAATAATCTTGTCTATGTGTATACTAGTAAATCAATTTTGCTGAGCTTTTTATCAGGGTTGCATTAAATTTGTATGCCAATTTGGGGAGAATTTGTATCTTTCCTACATTGAGTCTTCCAATCGATGAATATGTTTTTTGATCCCTGAATTCATTTATTTAGACCTTTGAATTCTTATCACTGTTTTGTAGTTTTCGGGACTTAGATCATGTACGTTTTCTTAGATTTATACCTAAGTATTCTAATATTTTGAGTGATTGTAAACATTATTTTTTAATTCTAGTGTCTGCATGTTCATTGATAGTATGTGGAAATACAATTGACTTTTGTATTTACTGCATAGATAATCATGTCATCTGCAAATAAGGGCATTTTACTTTTCCACATCCAATCTATATGCCTTTTATTTTCTTGACTCTTGCACTAGCTAGAACTCTCAGTACTATATCTAATAAAAGTTGTGAGAGGACTTCCTTGCTTTGTTCCAAAATCAGTATTTTACCAGTAAGTATAATTTTAATTATAGGGGTTTTTGTTGTTGTTGTTTTTTGGTAGATACATTTGATCAAGTTAAGGAAGTTCCCTCTAGTCTTAGTTGTCTGAGAGTTTTTATTATGAATAGATGTTGAATTTTGTCAAGTGCTTTTTGTACCAATTTGATAAGATCATGTGATTTTTCTCCTACACTATGTTAATATTGTGTATTACATTAGCTTAAGTGCATGGTTCAAGCCACCATCTTGCAATTGGAATCATGTTTGGTTTTTAAATTTTCAGAAATTGAATTGGAGCATGATGTTTAGCTCAGTTATAAGAAACAAAATCTTAATTTTCAGTTGTTAATCTGGGGCTATTAATCATTGTTTAATGATTGTACATGTTTAAAATGTTATTGCTGTTATTATTAATGGACATTTAATTGAACTGGTGGTGATTTTGAGATTGAGTATATTTTTTCCCCTAAACCTTTTAACCAGGAGAGTTCAGTTGATGAATCACCCATTACAAGGGGATCTATTTTACATAGCAATCAATCTTTATCTCTCTCTCTCTCTCTCTCTCTCTCTCTCTTTTTTTTTTACTATCATTGGAACAGAAGTTGTAAATTACGAAGTTATCTTAGACCATCAGTTTAGAGAGCAGATGAATTCTTTAAGGGATGATGAACTCCCTTAAAATTTTTAACTGGCCTATAGAGAGCTGTAAAGCTTCACTAATTATTCCATAAAATTAAACGTGAGAGACTGTTTCTTATTTATCGTGTGATGTCAGCTATTTTCGGATAAGAGTCACGGGGTTTATAATTTGGAAATAGGTTTAACATTTTAAAATCTATTAGAAACCCGTCTCTTGGTACAGTCTTTCCCTTGTCATGGATGGTTTTAAGACTTCACTGTTCTTTGCAAACACTCTTCTGGTCCCCACGGCTACCTCTGTGCCCTTACCCACTTTTACCAGCAGCAACGTTGGCTGTGTCAGTCACCACGGCTACGTGGGCAGCTTTCTGGGGTTTGAAGCTTCTCCTGGAAGGAACTATGGTGAAGTGCAATGGATATACACAAAGTATCCTCTATAGCAAAGAGCTAATATACAAATGGTCCTCATGCCCTCATGCCCTTGCACTGGGGCCTGGCAACTGGAGGCCAGGCCGGGGGACCTGAGGCCGTGCCCCCCGCTTTGCGGGGCTTGACGGGGGTGGGCCCTGCCCGGTCTGGGTCTCTCAAGATTTTGAGGTGTGTGTGGGTGGGTGGGGACTTGACTCTGGGTCCCACGTTGCACCCCAGACTCTGACAGGAGGGAGATTTTCACATACATTTCACTAATTTTCTTTCATCTCTGACACTTCTATTATAGAGAAAGGGCAAATAGCAATATTAAAATATTTCCTCCAATTAATTCCCTTTTAATGTGCACGAATTTCGTGCACCGGGCTACTAGTAGTGTTATAATCAGCACAACAGTGTGGATTACAATCACCACTTGACTTGAAAAGGAAAAAAATCTTGTCACATGCAAGATTAGTTCTAATAAAATGTCTGTTAGTATTATTTGATTTCTTCCAGGCACTTTTTATGCCTCTTTAAACTGTCATTCCCTGTGCATTTTAAGTACACCGGAGTGAGTTTGGGTCACTTGGGGCTTTTCCACTTCTGATTCAATTTTCTAGTCCTTTTGCCTTTAGTTCTGCCAAGAAATAGTTCTTGGTGGATTTCATTTCATCTTTTCTGGCCCCTGGCTTAATGGCTTCTGCAGGGTGGTGAGCGGTGTTCTGTCCTGTTTACACACCACCATCCCCAGCAGAGCGAGGGATGGGCATTTGATTTCCCTGCAGTGTGCTTCTTTATTATATAACCACTCTTATGCAGCTGAATATTATATCCAGATATGAGATTTCTAGTATCAAGTGGGTTTTTTTCCTAACTTTATTCTATTTTTCACATATCACTGGACAGGATATCATTTCCTTATTATACTTATTTTAAATTTGGACCTTTAGGAAAGAAGACCAAATGTTGGATCTTAGTACCCCAAAACAATTGATCTGGTGTTGGAAGAGGGCGAGGGAGACTTGCCAGAAAGATTTACCTAATACTAAAAATTCATTTTTGCCTGCCCTGGTGTTTTTAGGCATCTTATTATGCTGGCATCTTTAAGAAGTTCTATATAAGCTTGTTTTTCATATCTCTAATTTTTTGCTCCTCAGTTAGACTGCACATTCTTGAAGAAAGGAATCTTTACAAATTTATCCTATATTCCCACAGCAAGAGGCATTAAAATTATATATGTTCCACGAATTGAAATAGTATGTTATTCTATGCTCTCTATACTGTTGGTTTATAAAATGGGTTTAGTCTTTGTTTTCAGAGAGCTTAAATCTGTTAGGAGGATGTGAAATATAAAAATACATTATCAGAGACAGATTATGATATGAGCCACAAGAAATATGCAATCAAAATGTTTGAAACAAGCCGGATAGACTATATAACAGTTGTCAACTGGTGGTCGTTGGCACCAATTTGGAGTGCGGTGAAGAAGGAAACTTTATTCACTGCAAAACAGCTCAATTGTGGTACAGCACTTCTGTGAAACAGCCCTGGGGCAGGTGGCCCTGGGGCGAGGCGCCTCTCTGGCTAGACAGCTCTGCTCCTCAGTGCTCTGTGCTGGTCTGCTTTGTGCTGCCCTCATGTGCTCTGCTCTGCTCTGCTGAGACATCCGTGTGTCAGCTCAGCTAGGGAGACATAGTCTTCAGTCTTTGGTGGAAAGAGAAAGTGCGCTCTCAGAGTCAGAGGGGAGCTGGTTTATATGGACAAAGTCCCTGTTCCCTTATCCCTGATTTGTCTGTCCCCATGCAGATGAGGACTCCAAGTCCTCACAGTTTGGTCCAAAAGCTATTGTTCTGATTGGTCAGAATAGAGCTTCTCTGGTTGGTTGGTGCTGCATAACTCTGATTGGATGGGGAAAGCCTCAGTCCTATTGGTTGAAATAGGACTCCAGAAACTCCTTTATAAGGCCTGGCTCAGATGGCAGAATCACAGTGCAGGCAGGCAGTTCAGTGCAGAGGCAGGTGGCTCAGTACAGCCTTCCCTGTGAAGTGCAGTTTGCATGAGAGGCCCCTGTGTAGAAATGGCTGCTTAGGCTCTGTTTATTGAGAGAGAGAGAGAGAGAGAGAGAGAGAGAGAGAGAACACGCCTTGGCTTATTGGAACGATGCTCCAACCAACTGAGCTTTCCAGCCAGGACTAGGGTCTATTTTTCCTCAGGGTTTACGCAGTAAAGAAAAGCTTCATGAACAATTAGGCTTTTAAGGATATACTCAAAGAAAGAGTATGATTTGGAAAGGGGTAAATTAAAAGTAGGAAATGAAAAAGAGAAGACTGTTACAAAGATGAAAATGTGAACGAAGGTATAACAGTGGGAAAGAACTGAGTACGATTGACAAGCAGCTTGTTTTCTGGTTGAACTGTAGTACAGAGAGATGGGGGGTATGTGCAAACTTTGTCCTCAGGGCTAGACGGTTCCCAAACTAGGCATGTCAGCCGATACCCAGCTCTCTATGCCATCTCTGCCAAGGGGATGATCAGCCTGAACACGCACTTCCATGGAGCTGGGGAGCTCACTACCTCTTCAAGCACCATCGGTCATCTGAGCACTCCTACCGTTAGATTATGGTAGAAGGCAGGGCTGGAAATTGGGGGGCAGTTCAAATGAGAGGGACTTGGAAGATCAGTTATTTATTTTTTAAAATCATGATTGAAGTTGTGAGTTTAGGAAAACTCTAATGGCAGCTGTGGAGGATGTGCAGTGGGAAGATGGTTAGGGAGCTCCTTTGTAGTGTTCAGGACCTAACGTAAAGAGAGGTTTCAGGGAATCAAAAAGAGAAGACATATACAAAAGGCTTTGTAACATGGGTAATGGTTTTGAAAACACCCAGCCCATGTGCTCTTGTTCCCAGGAATCCCTAATTATTCCTCATTGCCCTGCAGCTTTCCTTCCGTTGAAACTAGGGTCTTCATTGTTTCTGGAGGAGGTGGATGCCGCCTGGATAAAGGAGCCATGGCTGGGCTTCCAGGATCCAAAGGAGGGTTTGTTCTAAGGTCCATGGTGAGACAATCTGAAAGCAAGCAGTTTCTGTTCCCAAAAGCTAGGCTTTGTTGGGAGAGAGAAAGAAGGAAACAATGCAACAACCAAAAGGATCTGTGCTTTCTACAAGTCAAAGCTGACAGTCTAAGCATAGAATTTAGAGTAACCATAGATTGATGCAGGATATGACATCAAGACTGTTTTTCTTGAGAAGGGAAAAGAAAAACTCAGAAGATGGTGCTTTTCGGATTTAAGTTTTTCCATGCTGGCAGGAGGTCGAGAGAGTCCAAGGGGACAGGCTCTCCCACTCCCTCCCAGGAGCCTGTGCATCCAGGGACAAGGCAGCAGAAGCCTTGGGCTCTATCTCCTGGAAAGGGATTGAGCTCCGGACTGATGCGGTAACACTCGAATCCAACAGGAAGGACTCCCTGCATTGCAGTGAGTGCACCAAAACGGGGTAGCAGAGGCAGTCTGCTCAGTGCCGTGTAGGAGGTGAAGCAAAGTCGAATTCAGTTGTAGAAAATAAAGTTCTTTTCTTCCACAGAAGTCATAGTTGACATAAAATTTTACCCTGGCTACCCTCTGAGGAACTGAGACATTCAGATCTGCTGCTTAGAGGTGGGTAAATTTCTACCTCCCTTTTACACTTGAGAAGCTTGGACCCAGAGAAGGTATGGATTGACCCAGAGAAGGTCAGTGATTGGCCAAGGTTATTTAGTTGGTAAGAGGTGTAGAGAAGCCATTGAATCATACTTTGATTGAGAGCCAAAGGGACATCAGAACTGATCTAGTCCAACTCTAGAATGTTTCTCAAATAAGGGAACTTCAGTAAATGAAGTGATTCACTCAAAGTCGTATATTGAGTTAGGGCTGAGTTGGGCATTCTGGAGTTTCTTCACCAGTCCAGTATGCGTCTGATTGACATGGCAAAATTAATATCTATTTTATTTGACCTCCATTTTCTTTCTTAATTATGTGTAGATATGAATGAACATTCTGGCAGGATGATTAATTATTTTACATTCATCTAGGAAGATGGTGCTTTTGGGATTTAAGTTTTTCCATGTCTTAAAAAAAGATAGATACTTGATCCCTCAGTAGCATGTCATGAGGATTTAGGACATCATCTTTTTATTTTTTTATTTTATTGATTTTTCACAGAGAGGAAGGGAGAGTGATAGAGAGTTAGAAACATCAATGAGAAACATCGATCAGCTGCCTTCTGCACACCCCCTACTGGGGATGTGCCTGCAACCAAGGTACATGCCCTTGACTGGAATCGAACCCCGGACCCTTCAATCCACAGGCTGACGCTGTATCCACTGAGCCAAACCGGTTAGGGCTAGGACATCATCTTATCTATGAAGAGGTTCCAGCCCCCTGGAATCAATGTGGAGTTTTTAATTTATCATTATCATGTTTGCATTTACTAGGAAATGGCAGCTTTACCAAGTAACCACTGACTCTCGGGTTCTTAGAACGCAGGGCACAGCTAAAGTTCCAGGCTTGAACTTGAGCCCAGCCAGCCTCAGTTGGGTGAAGCGAGCTGCTGTGGAGAGTGGCAGGGCTGTGGCTGCAGCCTCAGTCCAGCTGTGCTGGGAGGTGCCACATTGCAGTGACATGTTCGCGTTGAAAGTAACCGCGCCCATCGCTCATTTGTGTGACTTCTTCTCACCAATGCCTTTCTCATTAGAATATCTATGAGGTGAGATGGTGAGTCTCGAAAACTTTGTGGACAATCACCTTTTTCTGCTTCACTGGTTCCACAGTTTTTTGGAAGCCAGAGTATAGTAGCTGGATTATAGTAAAGTTTACATATTGCAATGATTATAATTTGTAAAAATAGAGACTAAACTCTAAATGCAAAGTCTATTACTTATGTGTGTTCATTAAGGAAAGAGTTGCAGATGTTATGAGTTTGGGTCTGGGTTTGTAGTACACAAATACCATTTTCCTTTACCATCTTTCCACTGGTTCCTGTTCTTGATACTTGGTAGTCAGTGATGGGGAAGGGTGTTTGCAGTGGTGATCAGTTAAATGTTATTCAGAGCCCAAATCCCAAGGTCAAATGCAACAGCAGGATACAGGGTCCTCTTCTTGATTTATCTCCCAGCCACTTGTCACCTGTCTAGAGCTGAAGCCCATACGTCTCACCACTTCTGAGGAGGTCATGGGCCTCTCTCCTATTGCGTACCTTTCCAACTAGTACTCTCTCACTCTTCTCCTTGCAACTAAACTTTTTTGGGGAAAAAATTTCTATTGTCTCAATTTTCTTCCCACACTTTAATTCACTCTAATCTGCCATTTACACCCATCAATCCACTAAGAGTTATTCTCTAAGTTACCAATGACCTCCATGTTCAACTCAGTGGTGTTTTCTCAGTTCTTAGCTAACTTGATTTCTCAGTGGCCTCTGCTGTTATTGTTTATTTTGCATCCTTCTTCTTAAAGGTATATTGTTAAAAAAATTTCAGACTTAACCATTTTATTAAAAATGTGACAACCCCATATGTTGGAGAAACAACATCTTAACAATGTTATCACCTATTTCCTTAGAGTTCCCCAAAACTCTGTACCCCTCCCATCACACTCAACTTCTCCCCTCTAACAAACAGGTAACTACCATCCTGACCTTGATGTTTGTGGGGCTGCAGGGGTTCAATATATTTATCTTCTACAGCTGAGTTCTGTCACTTCCCTCTAACCAGAAACCACCAGGAGCACAGTATTTGGACGTGCTGGGTTTATTCCTCATTGCTGCGAGGCAGAACACACACCGTGGCGAATCACAGGGTGTCTCAGTGAGGATGTTAGAGAGAACCTGTTGTTGGGATTTGGGTTTTAGTTGGATGATATGCAGGAGGGTCTTAGGAAGGGGAGATTTGCTCTAGATCGGATGCTGTCAGAAAGCAGGGTCAATTCTCTGACTAGGTTGTCAATATATCTTATGTATGGGGGAGGGCTAGAATGAGGATAAAGTTATAACTGGGAAAGAGGTAACAGTCATTCGTTTTGGCCAAGAAAGGAGGTGTTTGTTATTTTGGGGGTGACACACTGATGTTGTTTTTGTGTTGATTAGATAAAATTATGACATGCCCTTATTTTGTCCCTTTTTATCGTGGTCTCAGAATAACCTTGTTGGAGGGTGGTTTCAGATAGTTATGATGTCTAATAGAATGTATGTCTTTGCTGTGGATGTCACAGCAGCTTCTGAATGTCAGGGGTTGCCTTCTTTTTTTCTTTCTTTATAGTTCTGAACAAGATTGAGGAACTGTATTCAGGCAGAGGAGACCAAAATATCAGCTTTGTGACCAGATTAGTTTGGAGAATACGGTTTGGGTACCTACTCAGTCTTGGATAGCGCTGGGAGTGCTTACGTTGAAACCACTGAGGTTCTTTGTCTCCAAGTTCATAACAGTATAGTGAATTTGGAACTCTGAAAGTTCCTTCTCCGTCTCCTTTGCAGGCTCATCTCCATTTCCTGGCCATTCAGTGCTGGGAGTTCCTACAGACTCAGAACCAGAATTTCTTCTCTCTTTATACTCTCCCTCAGTTGTCTCATTCTATCCAGTGGTGTGATTACCATCGATAGGCTGATGACCTTGAATTTTTATTTCTAGGCTAGACTTCCTCTCTGACATGCTTGTTCACCGCCTCCACCTGAATGTTTCAGAGGCACTTCGTCTTGATGCATGTCCAAGGTCAGCATTCCTAACCTCCTCCCTAAATTCAACGTCCCAGGTTCTCCGCAGCCTGATACTCCAGCCACCACGTCTGCCTGCACGGTGCGGCTGCACGCTTCCAAGCCCTGCCATTTGGTGATTTCTTTCTCTTCCTTGTCAAACGCCTTCCAGACCTAACTCAGGTGTCACCTCCTCCTGAAACCCTTTTCTGAACCCTTGAGGTTGGGTTTAGAGCCCTCCCTCTATGTCAGCCTCTTGTTACCTTTCACTCCTCCGTCATAGCAATTGACTCATTGATTTCTCTATTTATGTGTCTGTCTCCTTCACGATACTTTAAACTCCTTGACGGCAGGAGTTCTAATGCATCTTTACATCTTGGGGTATATCTAGGTCTATATATCTATACTTAGCCTATACTTATATCTATATGTATATCTAAGTATGGTCATACAGATATAAATCTATATCTATACCCAGATAGATACAGATATCTAATATCTCGAGCCAGACTTGGCACTTCATGACTATTCAGTAGATGTCTGTTGAACTGCTTGTTGTCTAAAGCCTTTGCTAGCATTTTGTCCAGTCCTAGAGTGACCACTAAGCTTTGATCATTTTAATGTGGAAAAGAGTAATCCAAGTATTTTTAAAATCTGGTTATATTTTTCTTTACTCAAGATATACTTCAGACAAGTAGTATCTAGATGGAAGTTTATAAAGTACAGTCTTTTTTTCCCTATTAAATTCCAAGATATTTTCAGAAATGGTTTTTATTTCTGATTAACTGCCATTGAGTTTAAGTACTATCAGTCAAATAAGTATATTTTGTTTTTTCTATAATTTTCATCTATATATCTCAGATTATCTGCAAGCTTAAAGTTAAGAGTCCTTAAATAATGGCTGTCCTTTAACTCGTGACCCACAGGTTGAGAACCACTGTGCTAGAGAAAAAGAGTTAAGGGATACAAGACTCTGGGAGGAACCGGGCTCCTGCCTCCCAGGGCCCGGTTGGGAACCCATTGGATTTGGGGGGCAGAAAGGTGGGTGGGAGGTGGGATTGGACAGTGAGCAGCATTGGTGGGCCCTGATGGGAGCCCCTCCAGGGGCGAGGGAGAGGAGACGCTCTGGCCTTACCCGTCTGGCGCTGACAGGCGCTCAGGCTGTGGACCTGTGGCTCTGGGCCTTCCTGTGACTCAGCCGCTCCCAGGGCTGGCCCCGTTCCCACTTGGCATCTTCCCCCTGGGCCAGTTACTGCACCTTTGTGAGCGAGGCTTAGAGGGGTCTCTGCTCACCTCTGTGGGCTGGACCACACACTGAGCAGCCTCTGCCAGCTGCCCGCCCTGTCTCTGAGGGAAGGCTGAGTGCAGCTGCCTGGGCAGGGCTCTACAGGGAAGGCCTCAGAACACACCTGGCGTCAGGTAGGGATGGGCAGTGTGTGTGTGTGTGTGTGTGTGTGTGTGTGGAGGAGGCTCTGCCATTAGGGAGCCAGCAGGAGAAAGCTGGGAGGGAGAGGCAGGTGTCCATGGTCTGAGACCAGCTTCAGGCTTGAACTGCAATTCCTTTGTAAACAAGGATTTATTTTTCTTGATTTTCACTTCCTAATTTGGTTACCTCAAGTGATATCCCTTGGAAATGTCTGCAGGTTCTTTCATGCCAGTGGTAATGAAGATAAAAGCAGTGATAATACTGCCCCCTCCGGCGACCCCCTCCTCCTCCTCATTGTGAGTGTTGTAGTTTTTACTCTGCAAAGCATTTATTTTCACACTTGTTTAAAGAAAATTGACGTTGCGTTTTGGTCAGCTTTGCAGCTGAGACTGTGTGCCCTGGCAGGAGACCTTGGCCTGGCAAGGAAGTGAGGCAAACAGCATAAACGGAAGGGCCTTGCCTGCTTTTCTGACTTGCTAGAGCAGTGGTTCTCAACCTTCCTAATGCCGCGACCCTTCAATACAGTTCCTCATGTTGTGGTGACCCCCAACCATAAAATTATTTTCGTTGCTACTTCATAACTGTAATTTTGCTACTGTTATGAATCGTCATGTAAATATCTGATATGCAGGATGTATTTTCATTGTTACAAATTGAACATAATTAAAGCATAGTGATTAATCACAAAAACAATATGTAATTATATATTCAATATGTGTTTTCCGATGGTCTTAGGCGACCCCTGTGAAAGGGTCGTTCGACCCCCAAAGGGGTCGTGACCCACAGGTTGAGAACCACTGTGCTAGAGAAAAAGAGGCAGTGAGGCACTACATGACATGCGATGCTGAGGCCCGAAGGTGCGGTCCCTTTGTGTTTCCCACGGTTTCTAGGTTCCCTTGGTCGCTTCTCAGAGCCGGTGTGCTGGTTTATAAGTGACTGCGGTGGAAATGGCCTCCTTTTTTTCTTTTCAGCATCGTTGGTCTGATTCTTCAGCTGAGATTGTGGAATGTTTGACAAAGGTATTATCCTTTGCACTGTTTTGTTATGTTTTTGCTTATGTCAGTCCTATCACTGAGCCAGAAGGTTGGCAGTAAACATCTGCTAAGGGTTGGCAAGCAACAGTATCAGCCCTCTGTAGTGAAGGCAACTCCTTAAAAATCTTATCTCATTATAGGCTTTTAATAGAGATAAAGCAAAGCTCATTACAGGCTGAGCCCCCCTTAGATGCGCTGCTCCAAGGATAATTGCATTTACATCAATCTTGAGACCGTTAGCTTGATTTCAAGAAAAAAAAAAACCCCACACAAAACTCCAACTCTTCTTTCTAGTGTATAGAGGGAGCTAATATTAAAATAATTAATAAGGACTGTGACAAGGTCTGTTGCATCTTCACCCTGCCCTGGGGCATGAGTAAAAGGTTTGCATACTAACCGACACAGACCAGAAACATAGCTAGAGAAAGAAAATAGACACTGTCAATACAATGGTGAATTTTTAGAGTTCTCCATTTCCCCCTTTTTTAGTTAGACAATATGCATCCTTAGTAGTGGAATTGGAGTTGGAGTGGAAAACCTTAATGAAATCTGCTGCATATTTTATATCCATCATCATTTAAGGCTTTGCCCAAGTGTTTCCATCTCTACCTAATAAAGAAGACCCACCTTGAAAGGTTCACCTGAAACTCCTGGAGTCCTTCCAACCAGAACACTCATTTTCTCCTCTGAACTACAGTAGCGTTTTGTTTATATTCCTAACTAGAGTCCCATTGCACGAGATTCGTGCACTGGTGGGGGGCATGGCCTGCAGGGATTGGCCTGCTGTGGGAGTGCTGCCCGTCAGCCGAGCGGCTGTGGACCCGCCCTCTGAGCGGCTGCTCCCGCTGCGGGAGTGCACTGACCACCAGGGAGCAGCTCCTGTGTTGAGCGCCTGCCCCCTGGTAGTCAGTGGGCGTCATAGCAACTGGTCGACTGGTCATTCTGGTCGTTCCACCATTCGGTCACTGGGCTTTTATTATATAGGATGATTGATCACGTTCCCCTGGCATCATAGTTACTTTTATACCTGTCCCTTCCACTGCCCGCTACCTTTGTGAGGACAGGGACTTTGTCCCTTCTCTTTATCCCCTACTGAAACTGACAGGGTCCCTTTCACATAATAATCATTCAGTACGTATTTGGTGGCTGGGTGGATAAAAGTCATGTTCATTGTAATATCATTGCTGAATTTCAGAAAAGTTATTTCCTGTGTTCATGCTACTATGGAGTACGTGCTTCTCAGGGGAGTCCGCCCCATATGCCACCTTGGCCGTGGAACAGCGCGGGTGTGGAACAGAGTGGGTGGTGTCGAACCCCTGCTCCTCTCCCACAGGGGCTGCTGCAGTGGGGGCCCTCGTCCTTGTGGTGTGGGATGGAACCTGTGTTTGTTTTGTTCCTTGCAGACTGTTTAGTACAGTGGTTCTCAACCTTCTGGCCCTTTAAATACAGTTCCTCATGTTGTGACCCAGCCATAAAATTATTTTCGTTGCTACTTCATAACTGTAATGTTGCTACTGTTATGAATCATAATGTAAATATCTGATATGCAGGATGGTCTTAGGCGACCCCTGTGAAAGGGTTGTTCGACCCCCAAAGGGGTCGCGACCCACAGGTTGAGAACTGCTGGTCCTAGTACAATTGCAGTAACTTTAGCAATGATTGCAGATTCAATTTGGAGCACCCCAAAGGATGCTATTCCAATTTATCTTCCAGGAAGAGGCATCTTATGCCTGTCCCGGCAGCTTTGAACCGAGAGCTGTTCTGTATCAGGATAATGAGGTGCAGGCAGAAGAGGAGCTGAAGGAACGCCTCTTACCGGAGACATCTCGAAACCTTATTTTGGGAAGCAGCTTCTCTGGTTGTTTTAACTTTCTTTTGTGCCCCGGGAATATCTCTAGTGCTGGCAGCTGAAATGAGAACGCCGTGTTCTGGGAAATGCATTTCAAAAAGACCTTAGGAGGTTCTGAGATTTCTCCCTAATAGTATCTGCCGTGCTTTTCATGGTGACTTGGCAGGGCCTGAGGGGTCAGAGCTCTGGTCACAAAAGTTTGCTTACTGCTTGCAGTCTCACGTCTACAGCTGTGAAATACAGCATCCCGAGACCCAAATGGTGTCTAGAACACATACAGAAAGCCACCCCTGTACCCTTCCACTGTTTGGGGGGCACTAAGTGGAGCCTTTTACATGCAGTTGTCTTTTATTTATTTATTTACTTAAAAATATTTTTTTTATTGATTTCAGAGAGGAAGGGAGAGGGGAAAGAGAGATGGAAACATCAATGATAAGCGAGAATCATTGAATGGCTACCTCCTGCACGCCCCCTACTGGGGATCAAGCCTGAAACTTGGGCATGTGTCCTTGACCGGAATCGAACCTGGGACACTTCAGTGCGCAGGCCGGCGCTCTATCCACTGGCGAGGACCATGCAGTTGTCTTTTAAAGATCTCCCGGCAACCCCTGTGAGATCGGTCCCTCTTTGTTTAAAGGGCAGCGTGGGGAGAACTTTCCACTACACGACTGTTTTCTTTTCAGAAATAAAAGATGGGCTTTTATTTCTGGGCTTTGTGGGATGAAAAGGATATGTGAGAGTTACTTTGGTTTAAAATGAGAGGCAAGAGCCTGGGACTGTAGAGTTGCGGGTTCTGGTTCTGATTTCGCTCTGAACCAGCTTCGTAACTTCGTCTGCACACCAGCTATTTCTCCGTGGTTAATTTTTCTCATCAGTGAAACAACATGAATGCCAGGTGTGTCTCTCAGATATGGTTTTGGCTCACGTTGGTTGCATATCACCTTTGTGGCGGACGCTGTGCTGAGCACCTCATACACTGTCTCATTTACTGGTCACAGGGACCCTATGAGATAGGCCTCCGTGCTCCCTGTGTTCGGGACACAAAAGAAGTCACATAATTGCAGGATTCAAATGGGCTGCACCCCAGAACCTGTGCTCTCAGCCACTGAACTATGAATATCCCAGTAAGACAATAGGAGATACCAGTCCCGAAAGCCCTACAGAGTCAGAACAGATTGAATGTGAAGCCTTACCAGGTGCAGGCACTGCAGAGCCAGCGCTTGCTATGCAGATGTGAAGACGGCAGACAGAGCCTTCCTTCCCAAGTCCTCCCCCCACCGGCCATTCCCACAGTCAGCGCCAAGTTGGCGTGTCTGAAACCAAACTGGTCTTTCTGCTAAACCTTCTCCTGCGTCTGTTCCTTTTCAGTGGTAGCTCTTCCTCTGAGTCACACAAGCTAAACCCGGGGCCTCGTTCTCAATGGACGCTCTCTTTCTCCCCCTCATCTGAATGGTCTCCAAGTCCAGAAAGAGTTCCTGAATGCACCCCTCCACTTAGCACTGTGGCCTCCGCGTCCCTTATTTAGAGCACGGAGGTGGCGCAGTGGCCTCTTACCTGGCTCCCTGCTGCTGGTCTTTCCCTCCCCAGTCCATCTCAGCACTGCCCATTCATTAATTCCTGGCTGACATTCATTCTTGGTCCTGTGACTCTCTTGTTTCAAAACTGGATAACCATCACCTAGAGAATAAAAGTTAAATTCCCTGCCATGATGTAAGGGCCTGTTGTAGTCAGCGCAGGCTGCTAGTATAAAATGACATCGACTGGTGGCTTAAATAACAAACATTTATTTCTCATGGTTCTGGAAGCTGGAAGTCTGAGATCGGTGCCAGCATTGGTTGGGTTCTGGCGAGAGCTCTCCTCCCTACAGGGCCCTTTGCTCGAAAATCTGTCCCAGCTCCCCTCCTGCCCTGACACTCTGACCTGTGCATTCCCAGGTCAACCTTCCCTATCTCTGTGCTTTCCCTTTACAAGGAATACACCTCTGTCAAAGCTCGTAGAAAATGACAGAGAAACAGGGTGGCATAGTAATCAAGAGCACAGACAACAGAGACACTCCCTGGATTAGAAACCCAGTGTTGTTGATTCGTTGCTGGGTGACTTGGGCAGGTGACTAGTATCTGCCTAAATGTCCTTATCTGCAAATGGGTGTGATATTACTAGAACCTGCCTCATAGGAGACACCGGAGAAGTAGGAGGAAGATGCAGGTAGAGTAGGGTCGTAGACAGGAAGGTGAAAGTTTACAGAACATGGGATATTTTAAGAGTGATGCAGAGTGAACGTGTTAGTGGACTGTTAAATGGCATTAAACTATACAACAAACTTGGATGAAATAAGTACTCGGTGCCATCTATCTTGAGTAGAAATAGGACAATGTCTACTGCAGATACATTTTTTAAATCCTCACCCGAGGATATGTTTATTGATTTTTAGAAAGAGAGAGAGGTGGGAGGGGGGAGGAGAGAGAGAGAGAGAGAAACAGAGAAACATCAATCGGTTGCCTCCTGTGCATACTCCGACCAGGGATCTAAACTGCAACGTAGGTATGTGCCCTGACGGGGAATCGAACCCACAAGGTTTTGGTGTATGGGACGATGCGCCAATCAACTGGGCCACCTGGCCAGGGCTGCAGATAAATTTCTTTAGAGGACTAATATCTTAAAATGTTTTTAGTGAATCCTTTAATAATCAGTTAACTGCCTAGCAGGGATAGCTGACTACAGGCAGGCTTGGCCCAGGTGCTGGAAGTGCGGACCTGAGGAAAGGGTAGGGAACACTGGGGAGGGGCTGGAGGCATGGTGGGCCGGAACCAGAGCCCTTCACGATATGGCCTACAATCAGCTTTAGTTTTTTTGTGAAAAATAATAATTATGTAATTTTTATTTACATAACGGGGAGCATCTTGCATTTATGTAACAGTGGGCATCCCCCTGTTAATTTTTTTCTGTTACTGGTTCTGTTTCCACACTCAGAGAGAGAAGGCTTGGCCGCTCCAGCTTCGTGGGGTTTCTAAAATAACCTGCACGATCCGTGCTTTCCCTAGTCCTGTTGTCTAATGACCACTTTCTAAAGAAAGCCCCTGTTTGTGTGCTGATGTCTTCCTTGTAGGTGGAGAAGGAAAAGGGGAGTGAGAGCAGCTACGTCGTGTATTTTGTCTGGACCCAAAGGAGCAGTTTCCTTCTTAGCCCTTCTCACTTCAAACACGCCAGCAAAACACACCACAGCTCACGAGCGAGGGTGTCACCACCTCTCGCGTCCAGATGTTTCCAGGGATTGGTCCTTTGGCCTCGCGGCTGGGGCTGGAGACTCCGCTGTGCTCACGCTCTTCTTTCATGAAGTCTGGGGCGGGACAACTCATGCAGCGTGCTGACTGATGCCCAGGGTTGGGGTGAAGGGGCTAGTCCAGGGGTGGGCAAACTTTTTGACTCGAGGGCCACAATGAGTTCTTAAACTGGACCGGAGGGCCGGAACAAAAGCATGGATGGAGTGTTTGTGTGAACTAATATAAATTCAAAGTAAACATCATTACATAAAAGGGTACGGTCTTTTTTTTTTTTTTTTTTAGTTTTATTCATTTCAACCGGGCCAGATCCAGCCCACGGGCCGTAGTTTGCCCACGGCTGGGCTAGAGTGACACCCCTGGGAGAGGGCAGTACAGGCCAGCCTGAGGTGGCCACAGTGTGAGAGATATAACAGCTTTGCCCAGCTCCGAGGGTCATAAAGCAGAGTCTCACCCGGGGCCACGATGGAGAGGGCGAGAGTGCTGGGCGCACCCCCCAACTCCCGCCTGCAAGCCGGAGCCCCATTTTGCACTTTTTTAAAAGACTGGTGTCTGCAATCTGGTTCTCTTCAGAGGCTGTTTTGTCCGTTTTCGGAGGCTTTCCCTGCTGCGTGTCTTCTCAGCTGTCCTGCTCTTTTTTGGTGGCTCTGCTTGTGGGCGCTGCCTCCCTGGTTGGAACTGTGTTCATGTTGTGTGGCTCTGTCTACCCTCTGAAATGTCAGGTTGATCGAGTAGATGACTGCAGTCGTGTTTGGGGCTGTGGAGGGCTGCTGCCTGTGTGGGTAGGTCACCTGGCCTCCCCAAACCCTAGTGTCCTCGTCGTGGAGAATAGGGATCAACCACTCACAGGAGGTTTAGGTGCCACAGCAGGTAATGCATGAGGTCTAGGGATTCCCTGAGGGTCCTTGGTGAAGCCCCCTCTTTTGGGTGATCTGTGCGAAAGGACACCAGGTGACTGACTGACTTTGACCCCAAGAGAGCATTGTAACCTTTAGCTGTGACTGAATGAGGCTTTCCATAATGCTTTGTTCTGGGAGTTCTGTGTTTAGAGATGTTTTAAAACCATTGCTTGGTACATGGTAGACACATGTGGTAAACGTTATTTCTCTCTTCCTCTCCCCCTCTGTTTGTTAATAAGGGGACTGGATCATCCCATGAGGAAGGAGGGGGCTCCATTAGTCCTCCCTGTGCTGCCTTCACTACAGTGAAGTTGAGGCCCTGTCACCTGGAGCCACCTCAGCCTTCACGGCACAGTGTGCTGTGATTCATTCCTCCATCTGCCCTCACCTCAGAGCTGGTACCACTCAGCACTCCACCTGGCCTCTGCCCAGGGCCCCGTGCTTATTGCTTACCCAGAAGGTGGTTGGCTGCAGAGCATTGCTCCCTTTTAATTAGCCCCCTCCTTGTTAATTCACAGTGTGCATTTCCCTAGAAGCTGCATTGGGCTGCCTGACCTGGGACCTGCTCTCCCTGGGGGCGCGCCTCCCCGAGTCGGCTTGGCGTCAGGGCTGAGCTGCCTGCACTTGAGCGTGGTGTGTGAGTTGACATGTGGTACCAGCCAGTGCACGGGCATCTCATTGGTCACGCTCTGAGGGAAAGAGCGAGGACTCCGTGTTTGGCAAGAGAATTCGTGGTGATGCCAGCCAGCATCTTAACCGACCTAGAGATGTTCTCTTTTTTCCTGTCAAAGAAGGCCATCTCTCCGTGGGTTAAAGACTTCATTTGCCAGGATGCTTTTTAGTTGCGCTGTCTTCAACCTGAGATGTGGGGATAAGCTCCTGGCATCTGCTCAGAAGCCCTTGACTGCGGAGAGGAGCCCTGTCCCCGCCCCGCCGTGGGGCCACAGCAAGGCCTGCCCTGGGCACAGCGGGATCAGCGTTCTTTCCAGGAACAGTGCGAGCGTGCACAGCGGTGAGGGGTGTGGGAATGCAGAGCACAGCTCGCTGGGGAGGCAAAAGTTATAGAGAGAGAAACAGTGCTTAGTGCCACATCTCAGGGGCCGGGCAGGCTCATAAATGCGAAGACTCATGGTGAGTTCAGAAGCAAGAAAAAGTGGACACGGTGGGTGCGGAATGACACGTCAGCTTTTATCAGGATCATTAAGGGTGATGAACAATATAGCCTCGTGGGTAAGAGCAGGGCTTTAGCATCAGACTGAGCTGGATTTAAACATAGGTTTGGCTACTTGCCAGCTGTGAGCCCTGGGCAAATTACCTCACTGCTCTAAGCCTCAGTTTCCTTATCTCTAATGGGGATAATGGGACTAAGCCCATGGGATTGTTTGGGGGATTAAATGAGATAATGTTCATAAGTGCTGACTATGATGGCTGGCCTAAAGTAAATGCTCACTCAGTGGCTGTAATTGTGAGCAATAGGAGGGTGTTGGAAGGCTGGTTTCGAGGGGCTCTCACTTGGCCATGCAGGGCGGCTCCCCAGCCACAGAGCCAGAGCCCGGCGGACCGAGCTCCGGTCTCTCTGAGGACTTTGGGCAGCTGACTCAGCCCCGAGTTGTGCCTGAGACACCTTCCTGCCTGGAAAGGGCTCATGATGCTCCATATTCTAAGTTGATTTTTTGGGGGTTAATCCTCACTCAAGGATATTTTTCCATTAATTTTTAGGGAGAGTGGAAGAGAGAGGGAAAGACAGAGAGAAACACATCGATTGGTTGCCTCCTGCCGTGCCCTGACCAGGGCCGGGCCAGGGAGGAGCCTGCAACCGAGGTATGTACCCTTGACCAAAACTGAACCCGGGACCCTTTAGTTGGCAGGCCGACACGCTATCCACTGAGCCAAACTGGCTAGGGCCTATGTCGCTTTAAGTGCCTTCTCTTTTCACTCCACCTGCAGGCCCGCCTCCTATGCCGACTGCCTGCCTGCGATCCTCCCTGAAACAAGGTTGGAGGTGGCAGAGGAGAAGCCAGTGGGGGGGTGGGGGGGGGAATCTATGCATATTCAGGAAGACCCTCCCTATCAAGTCTTCCCTACAGAAGTTCGCCAACAATTAACAACCAAAATACAAACAAAGGAGGGTTTGGAGCTGTTTCCTGCCTTTTGGGCATGTGGGGTTGTAATTCATTTCTGTGTCTTCATGTTCCGAGGAGCGGACCCCAGTTTCTTTTTGTCACATTTCCCTTTTCCTGCTGCAAAGTAAAGAGAAAGGAATCAGAATGATTCCTTCAGGAGGCCAGTGTGGAACAGAGGGGGGTGGAGAGGCCCACCTCTCACCCAGGGCATTTCCGACAGAGAAGTGATCAGGCTGGTTTTGAGGGGTTGCTCCATGCTGGTCCCTGGAGCTCAGAGTGCAGTTAGAGGGAGGACCTCTCAGAGAAGTCCCTCGAGGGCCGTTTTGAAGGCCACGTCGAAGTCCTGCGGGTTAGGAAGGGAGGAAAGCGTGTTCCTGCAGGGGCCTGGCAGTAGCCTGGCAGTGGTCTGGACGTGTGGCCTGGCCACAGGTGTTGGGGACCCTGGCATGGAGTCAGAGGGGTCTAGAGGCAGGAAAGTCACCCTGAGGAGCAGGCAGCGAGGCAGGAGCCTGGGGCTGGGGCTCTGGAATCGCTGTGGCTGCATCTGTCCCGTGGAAACCTGGATTATAGTCAGGGAAGTCGGGTTAGTGGGAGCCTGGGGCAGGGTCCCTGGGGTCCCCAGGATGGTCCTCAGGGTGAGAAAATATTTACAAAATTTACACGTCATTATTACAGGGTATTGTTCTGTGACTACGTAATACAGCCATACTGTAAAACTTGTGTGTAACCTGTAAACGAATGAATTCCATATAGGGACTTGTTCAGAAGCTAGTTAGTGCCTCGCATGTGCTGTTTATGTTCAACATATTTGATCTTGATTGCCAAGGCCAGAGGAGGGAAGCAGCAAAACTGCGGGGCTGTCCTTGGCTGCACTCCACCCGTGCGGATCCCTTTCTGTGTGAGGCTGAGCCTCGGGTCGGGCCAGATCATCTGGTGTCAGCGCTGGGGGCGGTCGGGGACGCTTCAGGCTCTCCCAGCCAATCCGACACGCTGGTCGTTTGCTGACTTTGTGTGACAGCCCTCTCCCTTCTGTGGGGTGTGGCTTTAGCACCTCTTATGTGTAGACAGTAACACGGGTCTGCTAACCTTGCTTCAGCTTTGCAGTTGCCACCAGGACACACCTGAGGATGAAGCACGCGGCACAGGAGTACATGCTAACTGAAGACTCCGTGGGAAAAGGAAATCTGACGATAGAGAATACAGATATCGTATTGTAAGGTTGTACACCTGAAATTTATATAGTGTGATTAACCAGCGTTCCCCCGATCGATTTAACAAAATAATAATGATAAGAAGAAAGAAATCTGAGTTCCAGGAAGAGCTGTGATAGCTGGGAAACCCTGTTCTAAAGCTCCCCGGTGGATGTGGCGTAGGGAGGTGGAGAGCTCTTGTCATACTCATTCTCCGACTATTTTTACTTCTTTGCAAGTCCTCAGCCCTAAACTACTAATGTGTGTTCAGGAGGCGGATTATTGCGAACTCCACAAAGCCGTGGCAAGAGTGGGTTGTATAAACTCACTTCCTTTAAGAGAAGGCAGATGGAAAAGAAAAGTCTGTACACATAATGTGTGCTGGGAGCAGGGCCGAGAAGTTCAGGATCTTTACGCGCTTACAGTGGCTTTGGTCTGCCTTCTGTTACACTGTGCAGCGTTTTCTCCCACTTCTGCCATAGGATGTTGGTCATTCCCGTCAACCCTCGGCCCCTCCCTCCCCGCACTTTGGACAGTGTGGGAGGCAAACGCACGGTGTTGTGAAGACTAGGAGGTGGTGATCCTTGAGGGCCCTCATGGAAGCTGGCTACCACCCCCCACTACCACACCCTGCACCCAGGAGTTAAACTGCGGTGCAGGGAATTCTAAATGAAGCCGTGTGTTTGAGTCAAGAGTACAATGTTAGCTTTGTGTACATTTTTGAGAGCATTTAAAAACTCTCTGAGTAAGAATCCTTGCACGATGCCTTCTCCACACACATTCAGGATGGTATATTTATTCAGGAGATAATGACCCCGGTTTACGTTCTGTTAGTACAGTTAGTACAGCTCACCCTTTGAGTGAAGGTGAGCTTGTGCCCTTGTCATCAAAGGGCCGATTGTGTGGGGCAGGCTCCCGCGGCCGCGCTGGGCTTTGGTCTACCACGTCCTGGCCCAGTGGACACTGCCTGGCTCTTTTCCCCATCAACCCTTTGGCGGGGCCTGCACATCGGGGGGAGGTGTCTTGTAGATTTTATTGCCACTCCTTGAATCGTCTTCTTTATCACTCACAAGGCCTGTCCTTGTAGTATGTGCTGCTGCCTGACCTGGTCTCGCCCTGAGACCACCGTCCCTCCTGCCTGTCTCTACCCTGCCAGCATTTCGTCAGCGGGGCTTGTCCTGGGGTCCTTCAGATCTCTGAGCATCTTGTGGACATTAATAGACACGCCCAGCACTCTCCATCACAGTATGCAGCTCTCGTGATCTAAATGTTCACCAGGACCTGTAGAATGATGTGCATACACCCATGCTACTGGCTGCTTCCGTTCTGGCCACAGAAATTCTAAATTCCACCGTCCCCGTCTGGGGTAAATGCTAGACTCCAGACCAAACTTGGAGCGTCTCTGTGTCTTAGTTTCACGCTCTGAAGAGCTTCCACTCTAAGATGAAAAGATACACAGGACCTATAGCCACTTGCCTATCTTATTTTAACACATGGTGCTGATGCCTAACATTCATTTTAAGCTTATGTCACTTTAAAATGTATTTGTTTATACGCCTCAACCCTCTTCCTCCCTCAGCACACATACAGTTAGTAGGGAGGAGCACTGGCATTAACACTTTGTATCTATTTTAATGGCATTTGTCTCTCCGGGCTCATAGTTATTGGTGAGGCCTTCATTCCCCAATAAGCTTATAAACTTGCTGATGTTGGAATTTGTTTCTGGTTCATCTTTTCGTCTCTTGTACTTTCCTATGCATCACATAGAACATAGTCGGAGCTAATAAGGATGAGTAACGGCAGTGTCCTAGCTGGAGCAGACGGTGGTGTGACCCGTTGTTGAGTCAGTGCTGTGCGGTGTGGAGCGCTGGGGGGTCGGGGATGCTGCAGGCTCTGAACCCACGGGACACTTCCTGGCCTGGGCAGGATGTCAGGGCCGGCGGACGACTCCCACCTGGAGTCTGAGGAGCCCGCTCCGTTGCTGGACCCTAGATGTAGGCCCACTTGTCTTGGAGACTCTGTCTTAAAGCATCACAAAGCGCTGTGAGCTCCTTAGGCAACCCCTGGCCTGGATTGTAAGAATGGCAGCAGCACCGTCGTGATCGGATGTTCCCTTTAGTTCTCAATGAATCCAGGGTATTGGACAGGGTGCGTCACAGAACCATCCTCAGGGATTTGGCCAGGACAGGAAGTGGGAAAGCAATGAGTAAGGAAGGGCATTTAAAAATGCAAGTGGCAACCTGAGCAGCACAAGGATTTTCTATATTTAAAAAAAAAAAAAGGAACATGCATCTCTCTTCGCCCAAAGGCCCTAAAATTGGTTATTGGCAGGAGATCCTTCTTGCTCGCCATTCCTTCCCTGTCCCCAGCCCCCCAAAGACTGAGCTATAATCTGGGTGCCTTTGTAAAGTTTTAAAAATAGTAGCACAATGCTGCTCTGGCCCCATAAAGCTCTATTTTCAGTGTCTTCTCTAGCTTGTAACAGTGCTCGGTAATTACATGGTGCCTACCCTCTGCAGGTCTGTAAACACATTAGAAATGTTAACTCTAATTCTCCCGACACCTCTGCGGAGAGAGGGAGAGGTTGCCCCGTGCCTTTGGGGCTGAGCTGTTCGTTTGGTCCGGTTGCATCTCATCGAGGTGTTCTTTCCTCGATGTGGTACAGCTGGTGCAGTACCATCTGCTCTTAAGAATGTCGTCCTGTGCTGCCACTTGACATTTCCGTAGAAGGGAGGATCAGCCAAAGGATAAGTCTTCTGACCTCAGCACACAGATACTCCCAGTCTCTATAGCTTGGCCAGTTGTTACTATTTTGATTACCGATTAGATTGCTAGACACATGGAAAAACATTTTATCTGTTAAAGGATGCAGAACTTTGTTTCTGACATACAGTTTCTGCTCCTGACATGTAAAAGGAGAAATTCATTCCTGCCTCTTTGGTAGTAATTTATGTGGGTTTTTATTGTTCATTTAAAAAAGAAAGCCCTGGCCAGCTTGGCTCAGTGGATAAAGCGTTGACCTGCCAACTGAAGGGTCGTAGGTTCAGTTCCGATCAAGGGCATATGAGTTGTGGGCTTGTGAGTCCCCAGTGGGAGGCGTGCAGGAGGCAGCTGATTAGTGATTCTCTCTCATCATTGATGTATCTATCTCTCTCTTCCTCTCCCTTCCTCTCTGAAATCAATAAAAATATATTTTAAAAAATAACAGTCATTTGTTTCTAAATCTGTTTTTTCTCCTTTTGCATCCTGAAGAATGGAATCTATTTATATATATAAAAGGCTAATATGCTAAGTGTCTGACCGTCCGACCGGTCACTATGACGCGCACTGACCACCAGGGAGCAGACTCTCAACGCAGGAGCTGCCCAGCTGCAGTGACTTGGCAGCGGTGGTTTTAGGGTGATGCATCCCGAAACTAGAGAAGAGGGAGCCCAATTCCTTGTGGGGCCACGTGATTCCACCTTCAGCTGTGGGTTATGTTGTTGCTGGGGCACTATCGGCCCTGAATCTGGTTTACTGCACACTTGCGTTTGCGTTCCACACCCTATATGACAGAAACTTTGTAGAGTGCCCTCTCCACTCCGGGAACCCTTGGGGGTTGTTGGAGAGCCGGTTTTGGCCTGATCCTTGCAGGCCAGGCTGAGGGGCCCCACCTGCTGGAGGGACCCCGCTCGCTCCTCAGACGCCAGGGAGGTTGGCTCCAGGACATGTCCACCCACTCTCACCCAGTCCTGCCCTACCAGCCACCTTCTAATTAATTTCCTTTCAATGTGCACAAATCTGTGCATCGGGTCACTAGTATTAAATAACTCTGAAAAGTATACTAGTGGATTTCAAAAGCCAGACTAGATGTTAAAAGAGCCTTATGGAACAGAACAAGGTAATTATTGTGCAGTTTTAAGTTTCTTTAGTTTTAATACATTGCTTCAGTTAACCAACATGATTTTAATTTATTATGCAAATGTGACAATTATTCCATTTAAAAAATCTGTTGGAAAGATTGTGTTTCTACCACACAATAAATTGTGTTGAGCATTTCATTTTTGTTTTTTGATTTCTTATTTTGTTTTTAATGACAACTCATTTAAAGTAAAAGTCTTTAAAGTGGCAGAATAATGTCTTCACTAGTAATTTAATACTTGGATATAATGAGTTCATCTGAGAGATTTCATTAAAATCAGCAAGGTGCCTGAATACCAAAGCTGAGATGTTTTTAATCACAGAGTTATAGTAATTATATGAATCCCAAGATTTTCATCAGCTAGAAAAGGCTTCCAGGGCTAAAATACACTTTAAACTTAGCACTAATAACTGCATATTCTCAGTTATACAAAAGAGAATTCACAGGCCAAGGGAAATATTGGAGAGAATATTATGTGTTGAATTTTTAAGGAAAATTAAGAAATAAACTATTTTGATAACATAATGATATCTGTGAGGGTTGCATCACCAGGGTAACAAAAGGGGAACTCTCGTGTGTGGCCATGGTATATAGCAGGTGCATACTTGCCAAGGAGCCTTTATTGTTTACTATATTGTCAGCATAGAGAGAATGCTAGAAGGAACATCGCTCTCTTCTCCCAGAGGTCCTGACGTTCCTAATTCACTGGAGCCCTTCTTCCAGTAAATGTGACAGGCTGCCAGTAAATGAGATGATTATTGGCCCAAAACCTGGATTTCTGGGTTGGGTGAAAACTATGTAAAGAATAATTTACTTATTGCCTGGCCAGCGTGGCTCAGCGGTTGAACGTTGACCTATGAACCAGGAAGTCACAGTTCGATTCCCTAACAGGACACATGCCCAGGTTGCCGGCTTGATCCCCAGCAGGGGGTGTGCAGGACACAGCCAATCAATAATTCTCTCTCTTTATTGATGTTTCTATCTCTCGCTCCCGCTCCCTTCCTCTCTGAAATCAATAATATATATTTTTAAAAGAATAATTTATATTTTCTTTTGTGGCTTATTGAAAATGTCAAATTTTTATAAAAAGGGCAGGACATGGTACCTCCAGGGAGCTTGTTTTTTAAGAGAAGTGACCAAAAAAGATGCATCTAGGAAGATCTTATAAAAATCTTTCTAAACAATAAATTTTATTTGACTATTTTCCATTTATCATTCTTTGTTTTTTTTCTGGCTCAGATAGGTACTGAGGAAGGGAGAACACAGAAGAAGCAGTGTTGTAGTGATGACCATGACGGGTGGAGGGATGCCTGGGGAAATGGGAACGGCAAGTCAGGCTGATTCACATGATACAGGCATTTGGAGTTGAGGGGCAGAGCATGTAGTCACATGGAAGGCCCCACGATCCGTCTGGATATTTCTGATGAGAGTCAAGACACAGAATTCCTCCTGGAGGCTGGAGTGGAAAAATGCCTGGGATTTGAGTCCTGTTAAGACAGTATATCTGGTTTCTGTTCTTCTCCCAACCCCATCCTTTTCTATGGTAAACTCACCATCTCCTGTCCACAAGCAGAATTGGAGTGTTAGCTGGAACAACTGTCCCCTGACTCCTTCTGAATATATTATCATCCACATTGATTATTTGCATATTTGAACCTCCAGTTGCTTCCCTATCTCCTGATCATAAGCTTGAAGACCCTTGGAGCCAGCTCGGAGCCCTGCCCTGAATGAGTGCACCCTGGCGAGCCCATGCATGTCTTACCTTTTGTAGCCTGGGAAGACCTGGCCAGAGAAGTCCCTGCCTTCAATTTTAAATGTCAATTAAAGTTTGCTTTTTCCCTTTTAACCATCAAAATAATAAGTGCCATTGTGGAAAATTTACAAGATACAGAAAAATGTAGAGAAACAGAAAAATCACCATTAATACTTTTATCCAGAGAGATTTCAATTTTTGCCATATTTCCTTCCAGTCTTTTTTTCTGTATCCTCTGTTATTTATATGCATTGCTCTGCAAATGCATCTTTGCATTATGATTTCCAAACATCAAACAATATTTAATCACCTGTCACAAGCATTGAACATTGATTAGCATTGTGAACATAAGAGTGTTATTATCTTGATTAAGTGTTTTGTCATTTGGTCTCTTCCTAGGTCCCCTGTTGTCACCTGCTGCACATTTGGAAGGCTAGGATGGGTCTGAGTGTGGACATTTGGAGGTTTCAGCTTACTCGTTGCTTCTGCCTGCAAGACCGTCCTATAGTAGAAAAAGTGTTCCACATGGTGCTTGACTTCGAGAAACTCGTTGCTTCTGCCTGGAAGACCATCCTGTACAAGTAGAAAAAGTGTTCCACATGGTGCTTGACTTCGAGAGACAAGACGTGTTGTAGAAAGAAATGGATGAAGGCAGCTCAGGGGGCCCCAAACACATGCTTCCCGTGGTCTAGTCCTGGGCAAGCCCTGCCGTGGGGCCCTGAGGTCCTGGGATGTCGCCAGTTCTGGACGCATGGCTGATTCCTGAATGACGATGGTTCGCCGGGGGCTGCTTGCGTGGATCTCTCGGGTGGTGGTTTTGCTTGTGCTGCTCTGCTGTGCCATCTCCGTCCTCTACATGTTGGCCTGCACTCCCAAAGGCAACGAGGAGCAGCTGGGGCTGCCCAGGGCCAACGGCCCCACAGGGAAGGAAGGGTACCAGGCCGCCCTGCAGGAGTGGGAGGAGCAGCACCGTAACTATATCAGCAGCCTCAAGAGGCAGATCGCCCAGCTCAAGGAGGAGCTTCAGGAGAGGAGCGAGCAGCTCAGGAACGCACAGTATCACGCCAGCGATGCCGCGGGCCTGGGCCCTGAGCCGGGCGCTCCCGAGAAAACCCAGGCTGACCTGCTGGCCTTCCTGCACGCGCAGGTGGACAAGGCGGAGGTGCACGCTGGCATCAAGCTGGCCACTGAGTACGCCGCAGTGCCTTTCGACAGTTTCACCCTGCAGAAGGTGTACCAGTTGGAGACGGGCCTGACCCGCCACCCTGAGGAGAAACCCGTGAGGAAAGACAAGCGGGATGAGTTGGTGGAAGCCATCGAATCAGCCTTGGAGACCCTCAACAGCCCTGCAGAGAACAGCCCAAACCAGCATCCGTACACGGCCTCGGATTTCATCGAAGGTTGGCAAGTTTTTTTGTGGATTGGGGTAGAAAGTAGAAGAAGAGGTGTCTGGGCCCAGGCACCCAGGGGGGGGGTCACAGCTGCGGGGGGCTGGCAGCTGTCTCTGGGGATGGCTGGTGGAAAGTTTTATGTGAGCGACACCAGTGCGGTATAGTATGGTTTTTATTTTTCAGAAACATCTGTTTCCACTTACTTTCTCATGGAAACCACAGTCATTGAGTGGATAGATTCATTGTTCTTTGGCAGAAGAAAGTAGAACTTCTTGCTTTCATTTAAAAAAAAAAGAAGAAGAGAAATACGTAAAACAAAACGTAAACATAAAACTTTGAAACCCCAGAGGAGTATGATAGGCAGTTTTAATTGATCCCTTCTCACGGGCACTTCTCTCCTGGAGATGGGGCCTGGCTGTGAGGCCCGCGAACAGAAGGGTAGTAACGTGTCATACAGCACTTACATTGGCCAGGCACTGTTCCAGGGACTTTTTACTTATTAATTCACGTTTTCCTCATAATGACCCCATTAGTGAATAAGGGAATAGAGGTTCAGATGAAGTAAATTACCTAAGGTTGCTCAGTGAGCAGGTGACAGAGCCAGGATTTGAATCTGGGAAGTCTTGTTGAGCCATGCCCTTAACCATCAGGTTATATTGTATAGATGGGCCCTAAGGGACACATGGAATAGAGTGAGATGAATGAGTGAGCTTTTTCTTCTTTTCAATAGGCAAAGAACAACCTAGTATTAATTTGTGGTTGATTGTGTCCAACTTCGGAAGAAAGCAGCTTGTCTAGTTTCTTGGAAGACTCGTTAGTATCATCTTCCTTGTCAGTTTTCCCATTGTCAGTGGTTCAACATCAACTAATAATTTGGGAGAGGAAGTGCCTTCAAGGGCATCCAGCTCTTTCCCCTGTTTCGTGAGAGAGTTCATTCCAGCTTCCCAGACATGTCGCTGGGTCCACATTGCTCCACTCCCTGCTGGGTTGTGAGCCACCATCTCCCAGCCTGCATGGCAAGGTGGACTCTGTTCAGTTGTAGCAAAAACCCTCCCACTGTTATTTATGCCTGTTTTCTTTGGACATTTTCCTGTCTTAGGATTTTTTTTCAACTTTATATGTGAACCATAAATTCATGCAATTTTGCCGTAGTATCATTTTTCATATACCTAGAGCCAGGTAAAGAAATCTTTTACAAGACCAAGCTTTTGGTGTCAGGGTTGAGTTTTGTTTTTTTTTACTCACTTATATATGGTGTTAAAAATGCCTAGCACATTCGGCAGCAAGTATAAGCTCATGGTGAACACTCAGAGTTAGAAATATCATGGTGATGCAGCAACAGATTTTATAGTTTTAGAGTTTATGTAACATTTCCACCTATATTATCTTGCTAGCTGATCCCTGGGGAAATCATTAAATATCCTTAAAAAGTGAATCCTGGTTGCCACTGGAGTATGCTACAGAAGCTGCCCACATACAAAGGAATTTCAAAAGAACTTGATTACACATCAGTGCCTATAATTTGGAATGTTTGCCCTTCTGATCTTTAATCTGCATTCATATTTGAAATCTCCGTCTGCTTTTCTAATACGACAGCTTCATACACAAGGGCTCTTGTTCTTGATCAGTAGTGACGCAGGCCTCTGTCCCTGAGTTTATTTGCCCTGAGATATGGCTGACTTTCTCTCAGAGGCACTGGAATCATAGCTGCGCAATGGTGGTTTCACATGCAGCACACAGCCTGCCTTTCAAAGCGGATCAATCCACGTTTGGTGAAAGTCTAGTCAGCTGTTTTCATAGGATGAGGAAATTGGCACAAGCACTTTAAATATACAGGGGTGGGTACATGTAGGTCTGCAGTTGCGAGTATGTGAAACACAGAGTTCATTCTTGTATTACTATTGATTAATTTTATTGTATTGTTTTCCATACGAACATCTGTAACCTGCTTTTGCCCACCCCTGTACTGATACATGTTTGACTATCATAAGAAGCAGTTTATTTCATTTTTCCACTCTTGACACAGAAGACTGTGGAGGCCATCTTTTATGTTCTCAGCAAATGGGGCCTTGTGAAAGATGCCGCTAGTCAGAGGAAGTTGATAAGTTCAGCGAAGGAGTGCTTTTCAAATAGTGATGTTTTAGAACAAAGTAGGACTCCTGGGACCACAAGTATTAACGGATGGCTCTATGGCAGGCGGGTATAACTCATGATTCCCACCTCAGAGAGGCAGTTGGACTGACTTATGTTTTATGTTTGAGGACCTTTTTAATCCTGAATCACAATTCTCTGATCTACACCTAGTCACAGAGAAGGAAGGGAATGGAAAGGTCTGATATGAAATCTGTTTTCTGCAACGAGTTAGAGCAAGGGATAGGACCTTATAAGGGTGAAGTATATCTTCAATGTAACTTATTTGGGTTTCTAAACATAACCTCAGAGAAATTGAGTTTGTGTTTGGGGAGTTGTTAGTAGTCCAAAAATTGGAGCAATTTAGAAGTCCATGGGAAAATTTTAGGTTACCAGCAGGATGTTCCAAGACTCTCAGAGCTTTAAATGAAGGCCACAGATTTGCTGACCCTGAACTAGTACAATGAACATGGGGATTGTTTGTGTTTAAAGAAATAACAATAAAAGCCCCTGGAATGCTTCCAGATGATAATAGTCACATAAAACCTAAAGCTAACTGTGAGGCAGGTGGCATGATGACATGAGCGTGGGAAACTGTGTGACTTTGACCAACACCCTTACGCTCCCTGAGACTCGGTTTCCTCATCTGGACTTGGGTGTCTTCCAAGGCGCTACCCAGCCCCAGCCTTCTGCAAAACACAGAGCACTGCTTTAACTTCCTTTCTTCTTAGCTTTGCCAAGGTGCCATCCCTGAGGGTGCTCTGCCGCCCACTCTGCTGGTTGACTGAGGGCACCCCACCTACCCTGTGGGATCTTCCTCCATAAAAGGAGGAATTCAAATAGACGATTTATAGTCCCATCTGACTGTGACCACTTTCTACAATTCTGTGAAGCTTGCAGCAGGAGAATACCACCTTGATGACTATCTAATTTATTATGTATACTAGAGGCCCGGTGCACGACATTTGTGCACTGGGTGGGGGGGTGTCCCCTCAGCCCAGCCTAAGCCCTGCAGGGAGCAGGCCTAAGCCAGCAGTTGGACATCCCCTGAGGGGTTCTTAGCTTGCCCCAGAGGCAGGAGTGGCTCTTGCCACCGCTGCTGCACTCAACAGCATGAGCCTGGCTTCTGGGATGAGCGGCACTCCCCCTGTGGGAGCGCACTAACCACCGGGGGGCAGCTCCCGTGTTGAGTGTCTGCCCCTGGTGGTCAATGTGCATCATAGCGACCGGTCGTTTACCGTTTGGTCGATTTGCATGTTAGCCTTTTATTATATAGGGTTGCTTTAATTCTTATGGGTCTCTAAAACAAATAGGGAACAGCATTTGCCTCCTTTTTCCTTTCCCCAGATGTTCCGTTGGCACTGATTTTCATGTTGGATTCTCGCATGATTTTTTTTTTTTTGCAACCATCTGGGAAACGAAGTTAACAGAAAAACGTGATCAGGTCCTGTGCCCTAGGAGCCTGACTGTTTATCTCCTCCAGTCAACAGACTCCTTCCCCATGCTTGTGGTTTAGTTATTCCTTCAGTGTGGGATACACAGACTCTACGTGGCACGACTTTTGGCTTTCATTTTATATTTTTAAACATACATTTGATGTCATCCCATAAAACAGTTTAGCTTTCTACATTATTCCTCTTTTATAATCCAAACATCTGGTAATGTGAATCCTGTGTGAAGCATTTGTAATGTCTGTCTCCACGGGGTTGCTCTTCTGTCACCAGCCTCTGCAGCTCACCCTCCTGCAGTTTTTTCAGAGTTAGTTGTGGCAAGAGAGGGGCAGACGCTAGAGGACTTGATTTGGGGGCGAGATGGAGCCAAGCCATGATCCACAAGAAGTTGAAGGTTTTGAGGGCACCCTGTGATGTGTTGTTCAAACCAAGGGGATATAGAAATAGCTGTAAAACCTCAGTAGCTGTCTGCACAGTAATCCCGACCTCCTGTGCTCTACAACCAGGCCTTCGTGCCTCCTGGGGAACGAAGGCAAGGCGTGAAGATACTGAGTCTTTGACTCCCATTGTTTGAGTCTCATCATAACCTCGAAGGAACACCCCGTGACCACTTGGCTACGTTTTTTTTAGACAAGTCAAATCCATTTCCAGGTCCTGGGTGCTTGGAGAACAAGGTACTTGGACTGTGTGCACAGGGAATAGGTCCTTTTCTCAGTGTGCCTTTCTGTGATACGCTTCTTTGTCAGCAACTTTGTGACTCGAGGTAGGAAATGGTTAGGCAGACATTCAGGTGCATTTCTGGGCCTCTGGGGATCTCGGTGCAGAAATACAGGAGAGCAGGATTCTGCACGTGGGTGGGCCTAGCCTGTGTGTGGAAGAGAACATGGTGCGGGGAGGCTAGCTGACAGGCAGGACGGCCAGAGGACTTCAGGTCCTGAGTTGGGCCTCAGTTCTCAGCCAGAGTCTCCACGGAAGTGAGGGCATTAGAACTCAGCACGCCCTGCCCTTCTGAGCACCCTCACGTCTGTGCACTGGACCCACCACGTTGGTTCACTGCTAAGTTTTGAACAGGCCTGCCTGCTACTAGGCTCCTCTATCACTTCTCCCTGCCCCTCTATTCCACCTCACCCTGTTCCCTCTATTCTGTGTCCTCCCACAAATCTCATTTGTTTCTAACGCTTTGAATTCCTTTAAGGAGAGAGAAATGCTTGTTATTCTGAAATCAGAGATAAGAGCAGTGGTTCTCAACCTTCTGGCCCTTTAAATACAGTTCCTCATGTTGTGACCCAACCATAAAATTATTTTCGTTGCTACTTCATAACTGTAATGTTGCTACTGTTATGAATCGTAATGTAAATGTCTGATATGCAGGATGGTCTTAGGCGACCCCTGTGAAAGGGTCGTTCAACCGCCAAAGGGGTCGCAACCCACAGGTTGAGAACCCCTGGATCAGAGGCTTACATGCATATAAATGGTTTAATGCTACACTTTGTCCAGTGAATCATCCTGTGGTGATGGTGAGAAAGAGAGTTTCCCAGCCTTGGATTTCTGCCAGTGGGCAGGATTCCAGCCCTCCATCCATGAGCAGAAGAAATTCTCCGTAATTTTTGGACAAGGGACCCTACCTTTTCATTTTGCACTGAGCCCTGCTATCTAGGTTCTACCTCCCAGGTTGAGAGGACATGAGGGAGAGGGAAAGAAAGAGGAGATAGAATTAGAAGGTTCATGTGTGGTGCTGACGCCTAGGTTGAGCATCAGTTCTGCCCACCTTCCCTGGGCTGGGACGAATGGAGCCTGTATTTGATGTACATCCTGTGTGTGCAGAGTGTTTTGTTACAAAACGGCAAGAGCTGGCAAGTCGGACTTTGTTTTAGGATGATTTTGTTGTTAGTACTTTCATTGTACTCATTCAAAGCAATTTTGTTCCCAGGGGAGTCTTTTTAAAAATTTGAGGACTCACTGTTCTTCATGCCTTTGGGTTCTGTTAAGAATGTGCTGCAAGAGGGCGCTTGTGCTGCTGCAGGTTGTCCAAGATGAGGAGCTTGGCTTTAGCGGGAGAGGGGAGCAAAGGCTCGATGGAGCGAGCCTGCACTGGGGCTCACACACACTGACTTGGGGCTCACTCCTACACGTAGCAGTGGGAGGGGTAGGGGGAGACTGGCAGGCAAGGCCACCTTCGCAGGAACGATGCTGCCCTTCAGCCTGTTCCGCCCTGTGGGTAGGAAGTGGTGTTTACAGAAAGGATCCATGGTTTTTAACCAGACCCCTCGTTTGTCCTCTGCTGGGATCCCAGGTGACGTCCTGCACCAAGGCCTAATCAGCATGCATGGACGGGGCATCTGCTGTGTGTGCAGAACTTCCCCCGCTGGCTGGGGGCTGGGAAAGGAGGGTAAAGCCAGGCCTCACCCCTGAAGGACCTGATTTCCTTCACAGGGAGACAGAATGCTGAGTGACTGCGGGTTCAGTTGGGGAACTGACTCTTGGTGCCTGGGCTTCAGAATGGGTGGCTGGATGCAAGCAGGTGGTCAGAGAAGACATTGGGGGCGGTGGGACCTGAGCCAGTCTCCAAGGGTGGGAAGGGGTTTCTGGAGAGGGAGTGAGGTGGGGAACAGGTTGGCAGCAAGGGCGGGGTGCCAGAAAGCCAGCTGACTCAGGAATAGGGTGGTGGTGTGGGGTTAGGGCAGAGACCACCGTAATCAGCAAGCAGGACCCGAGAGTCACTAGGAATGCAGCGCACACGGAACCTGAGCTGGACAAGAGCTCAGCTCACAGGGTTGTCTGCATCTGGAGGTGGCAGGTCCTTTCTCCTCCGAAGGCAGTGAGCTCAGCTCTTGAGACCCAAATAGCCCTCCTCCTCCTCCCCTCTCACGTGCTGTGGTCCCCAGGTGCTCGGACAATTGCAGCATCTTGGAGGCCCCGGTGATCAGAGACCAGGGTGGCCGTTGTTTTTCTCCCTGACCTCCTGTCTGCACCAGGCACTATTTCTGACATTTCACAAACACCAGTTTACTGACTCCCCCTTCCACAAGTGAGGTAGACACTCTCATTATCTTCATTTTGCCAGTGTGGAATCCGAAACACAAAGAGGTTAACATCCTCAGAGTCACTCAGCGGGAGAGCGACAGGACCAGGATGCTAGAACTTCAGATCTTAGCTCCTCACTGTGTGGCCCCCCCCCGCCCCCGCCCCCAGGGTCTCTGACCCAACACACATGCTACTCTAGTCCCGGATGACTCAGAAAACCCTTTTAAAACACATCCAGATGTGTAAACACCTTTGGGAGAAGACCTGCCCTGGTGAGTTGTATATAGAAGAGGTTTGATAGGAAGAGAAGGAAAAACAGAGGATCCTGGGGGAGACAAGCAGAAAGAGACACAGGAAGAAGCCGCAGAAGACAAGTGGTGGTTCCCTTCGCCGAGGGAAGGGTGCGGGTCCAGGAGCCTTTCCCACGGAAGGCTTTAAACTGCTCAGAGGAGTTTCTTCTCACCGTAATGGATGGGAAGGGGCAGGGAGTTGAAAGAGGAGAGAATATTGAATTCAAACCCGCTAGTTGAGACCCCTGAGGGAGATGGTTGGTGAGCTTGTCTGTTCCTTAAGAGAGGAAGCAAGGTTTGCATTTCTGTTACGTTCTCCAAAATAGACTACTTTCCTAGATTGGGATTTTATATAAATCCACGGCGTAGGCAGTCCTGGAGGGCTTCCACCATCCGATCCCAGCTTATCTTTTCAGCTTCATTTCCTACTGCTCCTTCCTGCCCTCCCCCTGCTGCCACTGAATGCTTACTCGTTGGTGTGCCCTGACATTCCTGCTGCCCTGTGCAGTTCCTTTGCTGGAAAAGCTAGGGCTCCCAACCTCCCCAGTGTTGGACCTTCTGTAAGACCTCCCTCTCAGAAATCTGTTCTCATTCTTCCTCCCACAGGAAGTTCTCTCTCATTCTTCTAAAAGTAGTATATTGTACTCGAGGGCACTTCTCCCTCCCCCATCTAGGTTTATGGCTCTTCATTTACCTTCAGTCAGCCTTTACGGACAACTTCCAGCAGTAGTAATCAGCACACAGTAGGTTTTTTAATTCATTAACTGCACAGCTTTCATAGCAGTCTTTCCCAATTGGGGTCATCTCATCTCTGATTAATTCTCAGAGCTAAAAAGACACCATGTCCCTGGGTCTTGGGGTGTTCTCATGTCCCACTCGCAGTAATAAGGCTTTTTTACTTCCCCTTCCCCCAACTCCAGTGAGTTTTCACCAGTTCCCTGAGGGTGACAATGTTTGTTGCCCTTTCCCCACCAATAAAGTTTTTGTTCCCTAGAGGGAGAGAGTACAGGAGGGCGTGGTAGGAGTCTCTTGCCTCCTCCCACATGGCTGGTGTTCCCCTCAACCGGGGCTGACGCTGCCTGGACACTAATTTTTCTGCAGGTACCCAGAGAGGTTTCTGGCGAAAGAGCCCGCAACAGAGTCCAGATTTCTCTCCTGTTTGGAACCCCAGGGGCTTCCTGTCCTGCCAGCCGGCACTCGGCCTTCATCGTTTGGTTTATCTCTTCTTACCAGCGTCCAGTGCATCTGCCCCAGGGAGCAAGTGTTCATGCCTCTTCGCTCCCTGCAGGTTCCTGTTGTGCTCAGATTTAGGGACAGCTGTTTGTTCTGTAACCTCAGCCCTCCATTAAGTTAAAAAAAAGTCTTGCATTTAAAAATAATCTGGCTCTTTTCTGTTGTAAGTGATGCGTCTGCAAGCTCATTATCGCCCGGGGTGGACGCAGAAGTGTGCAACCACTTTTTAAAGTAATAATTTGAAACCTATTGATCACTTTGTCTCCTTCCATTTCTCTACAAATCAATAATCTCTTCTCACAATCCAGTTTTAAGCATCACGCACAATCCAGCAGTTTAAAAGAACTCGCTTGCATTGATTTTACCCTTGAATGGGAATGCTGTGGCAACGTCCTAAATCTGGAAGTCCATTATTAAAGTTACTTTGAATGAAACCCCAAACCCGATGACCTCTTTTCTGTAGCCATGAATCAAAGAAATGACATTGTTGCCTAAAACCCCACCTTGTAACCCTATCTCTATTGATCATTTGAGCTTTAATGTTGAAGTGTTGGGCGCTTGGATTTATTCTCTCAAATGCCACATTACCCTACAAGTAAAGTTAATTTACAAGCAAACTCCTGCAAACACAGGGTGTTGAGCCATCTCCTTTCTCGTTGCCAGAATTTTTTAAAAATATATTTTATTGATTTTTTTTTTTTTTTACAGAGAAGAAGGGAGAGGGATAGAGAGTTAGAAACATC